>NC_092724.1:133645387-133945387 GCF_047496885.1 Scyliorhinus torazame | reverse complement strand
AGCTGGAGAAGTGGAGCATCGTGAGGTTATCCTTAGGCTTGCGGTAATGCGAAGTGCTGAGGTGACCGTCCTTGATGGAGATGAGTGTGTCCAAGAATGCAACTGATTTTGGAGAGTAGTCCATGGTGAGTCTGATGGTGGGATGGAACTTATTGATATTGTGCAGTCGTTTCAGTGATTCTTCGCCGTGGGTCACCTGAGGAAGGAGCAATGCTCCAAAAGCTCGTGATTTGAAACAAACCTGTTGGACTTTAACCTGGTGTTGTAAGACTTCTCACTATGAACTCCACCACTGAGGAGCAGAGGCGCAACAACGAGTTTGTTAATTCCCGAGATAAAAGTCGGCCCAGGAAGGAACTTCTCAGGATGGTCCTGGTTGGGACTTGGATTGTTGCTTAGTTATGTATTTGAGGAGCAAATGCACTACTTTTAACTCACCTTTTCATGCAATTCCCTCTCTTTTTCCATGCAAATTTATGCATGCAACAGAGCTTGCAGGGTTCCGTCAGAAATCCTGTCCACCCCCTGCAGACAAGTAGGGGCATCCTCTTCCCCACCACCACAGGTCACCCCCCAGAGTATGTACACAAGAGGGTGACCCAAACCCCCCCACAATCCGATCCCTCCAACAGAGACCCCCCCCCCCCCCCCCCAACAGAAACCTCCCCCATCAAACTCCTCATCAGGGACCTGCCCATCAGAGACCCTAGTCAGATCTCCATTAGAAACCCCCATCAGACACACTCCCCATCAGACACCTCCATTGAAGACCCACATCAGAGACCCCCTCCCAACAGACACCTCCCCATCAGACCCCCTCTTTCCCCCCCCCCCCCCCAATCAGGGACCTGCCCATCAGAGACCCTCATCAGACCTCCATTAGAGACCCCCTATCAGGGACCCTCCCCATCAGACCTCCCCCATTGGAGACCCCATCAGCCACCCTCATCAGAGACCCCATCCTGAAAGCAGAAGAGCAGTGCAGGCAGTAGAGTGAAAAAATAACTGCATTTTCACTTACCCTTTCCCAACATCTGCTGCCTCAGACAGAAGTGTTTAAAGCAGCAGCTGTTACAAGTGTCAGAGGCGTCCTCCTAAGCCAAGTACACTTCAATGGGCTTGAAATCCTTTGACAGCCTCTTAAATGGAAATCTTCCATCAATTTTACACATCATTAGCCTGTAATAGACAGTGATACTCCAGAGACAGCTGCTTGGTGGATTGTTGATCTATCTTTTCCTTCACACTTGAATACATGTTCATTACCCTACTTTGATGCTAACCACAATGTTTACCTCTTGTTATGATTGACAGCTCCTCATCACATCCAAAGTGCTTTCTGCTGGAAGTCCCAGGAAGAAGATCATGGTGACTGGAGACAGTAACGTCCCAGGCTGTTAAGCTGGTCAGGGGCCAGGGAGCCTAGAGAAGGGGGTGGGTCACTGCAATTTGGATGGGAATGGCGAAGATCAAAGGGCGTGGCAACATCTTGGGGGGCACCCCCTGACAACTGATAAAGCCCACCACTCCCCGACTCCCGCCTTTTCAAAGAAGCCATTTCAAAAATTGTCTTTGCACGTGTACTTCCACACATGTCCACAGATCTGCAATGAACCTTTAGCATTCACTCTATTACATGCAAAGATTTTAATGCTAATTTAACTTTCACATGCTAATCAAAGATCATTGGAGCTATGAGAAGACAATGATTGCTCACAAACAGAAATTAGGAATCAGCAGAATTCAACTTTCTCAAAAGCCTTGGGTGGGATTTATTGGGCCCATTAACCACAGGCGCAAATCCCCTAATGGCCGCAAAATATCACGAGAGGCCAACGATGGGATTTGCAATGGCGAGATTTCTGATTGCAACCTTCCCGGGCCCTCCCCAATGACGCGATCTGCTTCACACCCAGGAAGTGCGCAAACCTGATTTGCATCAATTTGAATGCATTAGGGTTGGTTTTTTAAAAAATATTTTTTATTCTCCTTTTTCACATTTTCTCCCAAATTTACACCCAACAATAAACAATAATCAGTAACAAATGTAACATCAATCCCCATATCAATAACAACGATCCCATCCTCCCACCAAAACTCAAACATTGGCCCACATGTTAACATAAACAAATGACAAAAAGGAATCCGGAATCACCCATAATCACCATTAACTCATACAGTTCCCCTTCCCCCAACCCCCCTAATGTTCGATGTGATCCAATTCTCGAAAGTGCTTAATGAATAATGCCCATGAATTGTAGAACCCCTCCATCCTTTCCCTCGGTTCAAATTTGACCTTTTCAAGCGTTAAGAATTCCAGCAGGTCCCCCTCACCACGCCAGGGCACAGGGTGGAGAGGTTGATCTCCACCCTAACAGGATTCGCCTTTGGGCGATCAACGAGGCGAAGGCTACAACATCTCCCTC
Organism: Scyliorhinus torazame; assembly: GCF_047496885.1. Lineage (NCBI taxonomy): Eukaryota > Metazoa > Chordata > Chondrichthyes > Carcharhiniformes > Scyliorhinidae > Scyliorhinus > Scyliorhinus torazame. Next base: position 133,942,961 of record NC_092724.1, on the reverse strand, counting down.
CGCGTCCGTTTCCAACCCCCGCTGGTCCAACACCCCGAATATGGCCTCCCGAGGGCCCGGGTCTATGATATATAAGTTTAAAGTGAATCTTCAGACCTCATTGAATCTTCCCACCCACCAGTCGTGGGCGCGAATCACTACTGCTTTTTGGATGACATGGTAGCACAGTGGTTATCATCGTTGCTTCACAGCACCAGAGACCCAGCTTCGATTCCCGGCTTGGGTCACTGTCTGTGCGGAGTCTGCACATTCTCCTCGTACCTGCGTGAGTTTCCTCCAGGTGCTCCGCTTTCCTCCCACAGTCCAAAGATGTGCAGGTTAAAGATTTGGACATTCTGAATTCTCCCTCTGTGTACCCAACAAGCGCTGGAGAGTGGCGACTCGGGACTTTTCTCACGTGGGGGGAAAAAAGTTTTTAAAGTGCCTAAAGATTGCGATCCAGATTGCACTGCCAGGGCCAACAGAATTGTACTGACTTGTCGTTTCTTGGGAAAATTTTGCCCCACGTGTCACTACCATGGCCAAGGTACCCCCATCATTCCCTAAAACGGCTTCTCTTAGTATCCATCAATATAGCCACAGTGAGAATATCTATATGGAGCATTGAGGGAGTGTACTGCTTATTGACTTATAGATAGCATCTACTATTCAAGAAAGAGACCCATCTAATCTTGCATGCATTAAAAAATAGGTGGGGGCAGTTAAATTCATGCCCAAGATAATAGGCGCACATCCTACATACGGATGTGTTAATGAATCATTATGAATGATATTTATTGTATGTCTTATGCAGTGAAGCTTGTGGAAAAATTGGCTTTTGAAGAAGATAACATTTTAAAAGTTCTAAGTTTACTAGTTTGTAAATATAATTCCTTTCTTAATCTTCACTTTCATTATAAAGTGAGTTAAATGAATACTGGTATATAAATTAAAATCTGCATTCTGAAACACAATGGGGAGGAATCATTCAATCCCAACAACTCTGTAAAGTTCATTTGTGATTTTTCAGCATTGTGTCACTGCATAATAATCATTCAGCGAGCAGGAGGCTGCAGTGGGGGAAAGTTATATATAGTTTCGTTAAGTGGTCAAATAGTTAAAATGACATTTAGAAATTGTTTCCAAGCAAAACCTGAAAAGGTTTCATTACGATAAAAGGATAATTGTGTAATCCGAGCAGCTGTCCATGATAATCTCTGAAGCTCTACTGTAAATATCTCATTAACATAAAACATGAAGAAGCTTGCACAGCACAATGAAGTGAGTTTGATGACAGAACTCTGGTGAAATCACTTCAACATGGTGGATTGAAATTCGATTTTGACATGGACACAAAATAGGCAGTGGTGGATCGATTGCCCATGAAGGACCCCCGGCCGATTTTCCTTCCATTGACTGAAGATTGGGCAGGATCTATAATGACACATGCAATATGTCAACAATGGTATGCTCTGACAAATCATACATGTGCGGGCTACTTTTTCAATTGTTACCGTAATACCTGGAGCATATCATTGTTGACATATTGCATGTGTCATCCCTCCTTTGCCCACATGAGCCTGCCCATGGGCAAGGCGGCATAGTGGCAAAAACAGACTTCTGGGGCATACTGCACGGGTATTAGGGTGGACCCAGATCTGATGGCTGTCTTGGTAGCAACCGGCTTTGAGCCAAGAGCGATGCTCCTGTGGGAGGCTTGCTCCTGTGCCTGCTCTTTAACTTTGGTTTTGTTATGGTGGACGGAAGTTCTACTACAGCAGTTTGCAGTTGTGGCTGCTGTTTGAGAGCCACTTCTTTTGCTATTTTATCAGCAAATCTATTACCACTGGAGACTTCATCGTCAGCAGTAGTATGCGCTTCGCACTTTAAAACGGCTCTCTTGCTGGGCAGCTGAACAGCATCTAGTAAGTTTAAAACCAATTTAGCATGTTTAATAGGTTGGCCGGAGGAAGTTATGAACCCCTTGTTTTTCCATAATTGGCCAAAATCGTGTACTACTTCAAAAGCGTATCGAGAATCAGTATAAATATTGACTGTCTTACTTTTAGCTAGAATACATGCCCTAGTAAACGCGAATAACTCAGCCACTTGGTCAGACGTTCCCGAAGGCAGAGCAAAAGCTTCCATTATCTCGAATGGAGTTACTATTGCATAGCCGGCCAGGAGGGTCGTATCATTTGGTTGATTTGCTGACCCATCAGTGAAAAAGATGATGTCTGGATTTTCGAGTGGGTGACTCAATAAATCAGAGCGAGGGGTTGTGGTGGCTTCAACCAATTGTACACAGTCATGATGAAACAGGTGTTCTTCTTCCGAGGGCGCGGGTAAGAGTGTAGCAGGGTTGATAGCTGGTGCTCGCTTGTAGGTAAAGTTAGTCTTAGAGAGACCAAGTGGCTGAGTTATTCGCGCTTACTAGGGCATGTATTCTAGCTAAAAGTAAGACAGTCAATATTTATACTGATTCTCGATACGCTTTTGAAGTAGTACACGATTTTGGCCAATTATGGAAAAACAAGGGGTTCATAACTTCCTCCGGCCAACCTATTAAACATGCTAAATTGGTTTTAAACTTACTAGATGCTGTAAACTTCCCAGTGCATCGAACTGCAGTAAAATGCTGCGTTGCGGATGAATTAAGCAGCAGCAAAACAGCGTGAGGAACCAATACTGTACACGGGTGTTCGAGTACAAAGGGCACTGATTGTTCTACTATGGTGGGCGTGGCTGCTACTGCTCTTGGGCAACTTGGCATACCCTTTACCACTGCACATAGGGCAACTGAGTAATAGGCAAGGGGTCGTTCCCCCCCCTCTATGCTCCTGCACCAGGACCTCTTTTGCAAATCCCCCTGCTTCATTCACATAAAGAGTAAAGGGCTTATGAAATTAGGAAGTCCCAAAGCAGGGCCGCTAATCATGGCTTGTTTCAAGTTACAAAATGCTTGCTTCCTCTCGGGGTAACAACTGAAGGGGAGTCCTGTAGGGTAGCCTTGCGCAGTACTGCGTCCATCTGTCTATGGTCCGGGATCCACTGCCTGCAATAGCCCACTATGCCGAGGAAGGTGAGGATTTCCTTTTTACGTGGAGTTGGAACCCTTGCTTCAGCCTGTATTCTTTCAGACTCAAGCCTCCACTGCCCTTGCTGAGGCTGAAATCCCAAATACTGAACTGCCTCCTGACAGAATTGCAGCTTGACTATTGAGGCTCTATGCCCTCTTTCCGCTAGATGTGGCAATAACAAAAGGGTATCCTGTTGGTAAGTTAGACCCCCCCCTCTGAGGCCAATAATAATTCATCCGCATATTGTAACAGCGTTGAGCCGGACGACAACTGGAACTCACCTAAGTCTCTTTTAACCGCCGCAGCATATACTGCTGTGCTTTCTGTGTAGCCCTGCGGGAGGCGCGACCGAGTGTACTGCTGATTCCGATATGTAAAAGCAAATAGATATTGACTGGGTGCAATGGTATGGAGAAAAAGGCTGAGCATAAATCTATGACAGAGATTTGCTGTTGGTGGTATAGAAGACAAAATGACATTTGTGTCCGGCACCAATGGAGCAATAGGGATAACAATTTTATTGACAGCTCTGAGATCTTGCACAAATTGCCACTCGTTGGGTCTTCCTACTTTTGGAATGGGGAGTATATGGGTGTTACAGGGGCTTTGTGTCCTCTTCAGCACCCCTTGCTGTAATAGTGCATTGACCACTCCCTCTATCCCTTACTCTGCTTCAGGTGCCAACCGGTATTGTTTCAAGCAGGGCAGGGCAACGTTCTTCTGTAACTGCACCTATGCACTGGGGCAGAATGTACCTTTCCAATATGATTTTTATGCTGGGCCCATAGATGTGCCGGTACCTGGGCCAGGACTGAAGGGAGTAAATGATGGCTGTCTCGGGGCAGTTGTTGTCTTTCAAATGTAGCGGGCCATTGTTCATCTTTCCAGGTTACTCTGCCCTCCTGTTTGCCATAAAACTCTATCAGGCAATTTCGTCCATCTATTTCAACATCAATCTGATGTATGACTTTTTTTCTTTCTGGCCTCTTTAATCAGTTCTCCCATTTTCTTTGCCTTAGCGGGATGTCTTACGGCCAATGTTAAATGGGGTTCTGAAGTTAAACCCATCCTAAAGAGGTCCCTCTGACTATTGGTCAACTGTATTAACATTCCTAATCCCACAACACTCAAAAATAAAAATGGAGTGACATGCAATGTTGCCTGCCTTCCTAGGTGACATTGCGCTTGTAAATTGTACACGGGCTCATCCTCACGAGAATACCAAGCCGTGCAGTGGGTCACTATGCTCTCTCGGCTGGTCTCTATCAAGTATTTTAATAGCTGCGCCCAAGGGTCAGTAATCTTTTGTAAGGCTTCCTGTAGTTGCCGAATGATGGTGCTGTAAGGGTTAATGCTCCGCTGCCAGCAATATAACACAGACACAGAGCGATCTGGCTCTTGGTCAGAAGCTATTAAATTCAATAACTGATGAGCTCGTATCTGAGGCAATTCCATGAACATGCCACGGTTAGTGCAATGTATTATTGCCCCCAATTTGCAGAGTGTCTGTCTGCCAAGCAGAGGGAGGGGCGTAGTTTTTGAAATAATCATAGCATCGACCAGGGGGATATCATCAATTTCCAGGTTAGTCGGGCGTGATACAGGCTCCATCATGGGAATGCTGGCTACTCCCACAATGACAATAGAGGACTCACCGGGGGCTAGTTCCACGGAGGGGGCCACAGACGACATAGTAGCGCCGGTGTCGACCAGAAGGTCCACATAATCTCCTATTTTAACCGTTGTCATAGGTTCATCTCTTACTGAGTTGGACAGTCTGATCATGGCCGCCTGTACCACCTTTTCTCTGTGGCACCCCTATTGGTTTTGATTAGGGTTCGGGTCAGAGTACGTAAAGGGAGGTGGGGGAGGGGGCATGTCTCCAAGTGGGGCACATCCTTCCTGGGGGTTAAAGTTACATTCACAAGCCCAATGTCCCTTTGCCCCACATCTTCTACATTGATCTTGGGATTTATCGCTCCCTTGCCAATGTCCTCTGCCTCTACCCCTACCTCTCTGCCCTCTGCTGGCCTGCTGACCCCGGCCCTGCCCTCTCTTTCCTTGGTAGAATTGCCCTGTGATTCTAGGCTTTGATCCTTGGGGGCTATGAACAGTCTTCTCGGTCCATGTTTACCAAGGAGGTAACCACTGCCGTCCATGGCTGTGTTTGCAAGGTGAGATTAATCTATTTGTAACTTTGCGCATGCTCTGGTAGCATGCAATTCAACAATGTCTGCACCGCTACAGGGCCATTGTCTTCCAATGCAACACCGGCATGTTCCTCCCAACAGTTCTTGAATCAGGCCACAAATTTGGGCAGCCTCTCATCCTTCTTCTGCAAACACCGTGGCACCTCACCTATGTTACTATGCTTCTTGGCCCCTCACATGATAGCCTCTTTCCCCCTATTTGCTAACCAGTGTTCAAGGGACTAATTTCCTTAATTTAAATGATCATCATTGTGAGCCCAGTCCCCATTTATACCAGGTGGGACTGCAATCCCATCTTTAAAGCTGGCCAAGATGCACCATAAGAGTATTTTAAAAGCAGCAAAACATCCCCTGGGAGGGGACTATAAATAGCACACATTTACTATAACCAGTTGTGGAATGCAAGAGGTTTCTTTATTGGGTCCTGAGCCTCATGAACCATAGCCCTTACTTCAGCAGGGGTCCAAGGTTTTAGGACAGGTACATCTCCTATCATTATCTTGAGGTGCTGACTAACAGGTCCTGCTGACCGAAGCTGTGTGTCGGGCACTGTACTGTCGGGCAAAGTCATGCCCCTACGAGAGGACTGTCCGGTGGCCGCCGGTTCTGCCTCCTCTGCAGGAGCGGGTGCTACATCAAGCTGATTATATAGCAAACTGCTCTGTGCATTACTCCTTATCACCGGCTGCCGGGCCTGCCCTCCCACTGGCTGCTGTGCTCTCATCGCAGCTGCCATCAGTAAAAGGTTGTTGAATTCTTCTGCCGGTGCAGATGCCTCAGTTAAAACTTTCGGATATAACCCTGCTGCTGCCGTCTCTGTCTGTTTATTGTCATTCTCATTCTTTACTGTATCTTTACTCTCTCCGCTATTCTTACATTTGATCTTTGGGTTCTCACTCTTTACTGTATCTTTACTCACTTTGCTATTCTTACATTTGATCTTTGGGGGCTGGTGCCTCCCAGCCACTTCCTTCCATGTCTGAAAGCACCACAGCATATAATTATAATCCCAATTAGGGTCTCCATGCCCATTTCTTGTCAAAGCTTCCCATGTTTCAATCAGCGGTATTTTAAAACTACCCCCGTACGGCCAAGCCCCATGGGACCACCCATACAAATCGCTACTGAATGTTACCGCATATCGAAGTTCTTCGGTTTCTCTTGTCGCAGTGTCAGCTGGTGATCCCGGCGGGTTGAGGGGATCTCCTACCTTTCTCCATTGCCTTACGATTGTTCTTATCCGCTGTTCCGTTATCTTACTCATTTTCACTCCCTTATCCGTCTGCTTTGCAGAGTCCGCCTTCTTTATTGCCCTGGACGTCTGTACTGTGGCTTCGGGGTGACCTGTAAGGGGGCGTCCGAGTCTTTGGCCCATCGTGGCTTCTGAAAAATACTTTAGAGCATACACATATAACAACAAGGGCCTCGGTAAATTATTAACAAATACTACAAGGAGCGCTCACCGGTGTTAGTCCTTTTGCGAATCTCGAAGCCTGCTGATTGTTCAGTTTTGTTGTCAGTCTCTAAGGCACCTTTGTTCTTCTCATGCAGCTATCGTTAATTTATTAATTAAGATAACTCTCCTAGCATGAGTCACTGGCCAGTAATTAAGGCTGCCGAGCCCAGACCCCCTTTCAGCTGGGGTCGCGCTGTGGCTCTCTCTCTTTCAGTTGAGAGAGTCCTGTTTAGAGATTCGTTTTCGGGGTTCACTTCCCGTTAAATTGGGGAAACTGCAACGACTACGCCAATTGTTGAAGAAAATAATAGTCAGCACTTCGCGTTTTCGCGAAAGGTCCTTTATTTAACACAAGGTTCGTGGGGGGATTAGATAGACCAAAGTCATTCCAAATGTCCCCCCTCTACAGAGGTAAGGCAAGCAATTTATATGTTACAGTAAGCAATATCTCAGACAAAACGCATTCTTTAGATTAGCAGGAGGACAGAAAAAATGAGCAGGCCTTGAGTTCCTCGCCTAAGAAAAATAATAATTGTCTGCTGTCAGCAAAACAATGTGCAGCTGTATGCCTGTTTACATTGTATGACCTTCTGACTGTTTCATACAGAACCTCTTGACTAAAAAATAAGGCTAAATATCCATCATGCTTTGACAAGTGCCTATTTCCATGAAATATAGTCCATCAGTCGGTTAAAATGAATATAGAGTATTAAGGCAGCTAATCCGCCAACTAAAGTCCCTTCTACAGTGGTTGATCACCACCATTAGCTTTTGCAATCCCGCCAAAGGTGAATTTCTGTGCATGAGATTTGTTTCCCAAGAAACATGGCCTCCAAGGCAATAAACGCGACAAGTGATAAATCTAATTGACTCCCAAATTCAATTCAGAAAAAAAAATGTTAAGCTGATAAGAGTTTTGATTGAATGCAGTTCAAAAACTATGCTTTATCTGCAGGATGAAAGAAGAAAGAGTGGTGCCAAGCCACAATTACCTCTGTAACATAACGAAGGCTTGCAGATGCCAGTGGTTAAGTGGTTTGCACTCATTTAAAAGCTTCCTGAATCTCAAGTGATAAGAGCACTCAATTTTCTATCTAACTTCATAATCCCATAAGTAAGCACAGCAGCATGCCTCTAGGAAATGCAACCAGCTTGCTGTGCACAAATTGGCCACAGTATTTACAATATTACACCAATCCCTAATTGGCTGTAAAGCGCTTTGGGATATTCTGAGGTTATGAGAGGCACTATATAAATGGAAGCCTTTCTTTGAGGTACATTTCCAACTCTCTGCGGATTTGGCAGCAAATATGTTGAGTTATTTCTTTCAGAGGGAATGAAAGTATTTGTCTCCAGAATTCTAAATGATTTCCATGATGCAAAATAAGAGGCAGATTTTAAGAAAGTCTTAATATCAATTATGACAGGTATTCTCTGTCGCTGGCTAACTATTTAACTGTTAAAGTGACTATACAATTTTAGGGGCAGCACGGTGACGTAGTGGTTAGCACTGCTGCCTCTTGGCACCGAGGTCCCAGATTCGATCCCGGCCCTGGGTCACTGTCCGTGTGGAGTTTGCACATTCTCCCCATGTCTGCGGGGGTTTTGCCCCCACAACCCAAAGATGTGCAGGTTAGGTGGATTGGCCACGCTAAATTGCCCCTGAATTGGAAAAAATGAATTGGGTACACTAAATTTTTTTTTTTTAAAGTGACACTATACAGTTTTCATAAAACCGATTTTGCCATTCGTTTTCTTATTTGGAAATAAGAAAATTGATGACAGTAAGCGCCCAATTGAAATAATATTCTGTTGGGCATCGTAATAGTAAATCTTAATAAACATGCCCACTTCCTCTGCGGTTTCTCACAGTGATGTAAAGACTTATTAGTACAACAAATGAAGCTTTACAGAATATGTTAACGGAAACACAACCTTAAAAACCTTCTGAGGCAGCACCAAACATGAAGAAAGCTGCCTTTATTGTTGCTGTGTCGATTGGTAAATTATACATCAATACTGATGAGTTTCCGTTAGGTTCTTTCCACTTTCTTTGGAACAATATGTCTGTATTAATGATTTTATAATCAAAAATAGGCATGAAAGCCAGATTCCAGATTGCCCATTGCAATAAATATGAAATCCTGAATGAGCTACTGAATCCTTGATCAAACACAAAAAATATCAAAGGTGTGTTAATAAACCTGTTTAAAAAAAAAAAAACACTGGAATGAAAAAGAAAGGACTAACATGGGGAGAAACCTGGATATAAGATAAAATTGGGGAAAAGCAGAATTAAATAATAGTCAAACATGAACAGCCAAAGCAGAAGCAGTCATCAATATAAGAGGCAGACAAAGATATGGAAAAGAATGAGAAGAAAATGCCTTTATTTTTAATGAACAATCAGAAAATGCAGGGAACCATGATATAACTGCAATCTTACAAGAAAACTTAGTGTTACAAAAACATTATACAATTCAATGAATTTTTCTGCTCTGAGGACTGTGTGTTTATATGGCTATTACACAATTTGTCTTTTCAGAAAACTGCTCTGATCGTGTTTTGGCTGTATGTCTGGTTCTGTCCTTAGTTGCTCAAAGATATTTGCATTTAGGACTAGCCCCTGTCTGGATTATAACTATACTTCCTCTGAACAAGTCGTGCCCTAGAGTAGACAGCAACAGAAGGCAGGACCAGCTAGCTTTAAATAGCTTAGTTACCAAAGTGAACGAGTATTGATGAAGTTCATAAATTCCATTTGGTCCATCGAGGCTGCACCAGCCCTTGGAAAGAGCACCCCACCCATGCCCACACCTCCACCGTATCCCTGTAACCCAGTAACCCCCACCTAACCTTTTTGGACACTAAGGGCAATTTAGTTTGGCCAAACCACCTGCACCTTTTGGACTGTGGGAGGAAACCCGGGGCACCCGGAGGAAACCCACGCAGACACTAGGAGAACGTGCAGACTCCGCACAGACAGTGGCCAAGCTGGGAATCGAACCGGGGGGGGGGGCCTCAGAAAAGTTCAAGGCACAGATTTCAAGAAGCCACAGGGAGAAAGCAGAAGCTTCACCAGCCATCCATGCCCCTAGAATCAGTGGGAAGCAAGAACCACTAAACTCTAGGATATTGACTGTCTTTGTTGTTAAGCATAACCTTTGTTGTTTCATCAGTTGATGCCATTGTGTCAAGTGTCTCCTTGTCTGGATTTTATTGTCTGGTCTCTGGAACCTCTTACAATTGGCAGGACCAGATTAAGATGGGGAATAATTGGTCCTGGTGATTAGGGATCCTGATAGTGTTTGGACTGATCATTTACACCAGGAAAGGGAAGCCTTAGAATTGGGAGATCAGTAGAACCAGCAAATTGTTTTAAAAACAAGTGCAATATATGCCAGGGAAAGTTGAGAATGATATGGATAGATTTTTGAACAGTAAAGGAATTAAGGGTTACGGTGAGCGGGCGGGTAAGTGGAGCTGAGTGCACAAAAAGATCAGCCATGATCTTATTGAATGGCGGAGCAGGTTCGAGGAGTCAGATGTCCTACTCCTGTTCCTAGTTCTTATGTTCTTATGTTCCACCAACTCTTAAAGAGAAGTTACTTAACATACCGTACAGTGAGGTCCAGATTTTGTTGACAAAATGTTTAATGGAGAGATAATCATATTTAGTCAAGGGAGAGAACGTGGTAGACATTTAAAGGTAGAAAAAGCAAAACATTGGACAAGGTGAGGTATTTAAAGAAAAAGTGACATAACTAAACGGAGATATCAGACAATTGGGAGGCAGCAGAATTAATAGAGGAAGAATGTTTAAAAGAGCAGGCGCCAGCACTCAGAGAAATGAAAAGCAAACTTCAGTGGAGAACAAATCACTCAGTGCTGTTTGACAATACTAGTAATTTAAAACAAGAATTTTTTCGTGAAGTATAAAGTGAGTAAAAGCAAGTTATCAATTTTGAGTCTGTGTGAATGTGGGAAGCTTTCATGAATGACTTCTTATTTCTGTGTATACCGTGCTCTGCAGAGCTAAAAGTCATTGGGCGCGATTCTCCCCCAAACGTTTGAAGTTAATTTGTGGCGGGCTTTTCAGGGAGTTTCCCGCCGGCTCTGCTGGCGAGTTTCCCCCCTCTATTCAGTGAAACCTAGTCAGTTTTTGGGCCCTGGGGAGTTTCTCACCGGTTTAACCCACACGTAGTATTTTATTTAGCCCTGGGAGCTGAACTCAGAGATTGGGCCGCCATTTTGAAAGGTTGCCCCGAACTCTAAGTGAGCTTGTGCCCCCCCCCCCCACCCATGGGCAATGTAACCCCCCCACACACATGGGCACTACCCCACACACCCCAAGTGAGGACACCCTGCTATGGGGGTCCCTGGGGTCCTCCCTCTTCAGGCCCCCCAACCCCTCTTACAGCACCCCTTCCCTTCCAGGACCTCCAAACATCACCCCCCAACCTCCCAGAGACTCTAATATGCTCAGAGATCGGGACGCCATTAGACATGGTGTTCTGATCTCTCGCTTCACTGAGAAGTTCTGGCGAGCAGAGCTGCTCAGTGCAGAAAATGGGGCTATGTGCGGCCTCGGCTGCGTGTTCCCCACTGAGGCCGCCGATCTAACCCAAGTGCCGTTCAATAGTGTTGTCTGTCTTGGCACCACGATCACCGGGAAACACGTGGCTAAACACGCTCTCTATGGGACTTGGTTCCCATTTAGTTAAATCGCACCCATCAACTCTTTGTTGCCTGGTTGTTGATGCCAGAAGTACAATCTGCCTTCCCTCTGTGTGAATGTTTAATCATATTTTGATTATGAATTGGTTGAAAATATATGTGCTTCTTGGTGTTACAGTCAGGAATGCGGGGAAACTAAAACTCCTGTTCTCTTGCCTTATCCACAATCAGTGAGTTTTGAATAGAAAGGTGAGTGTGTTTCTTGAATAACCAGCAGCATAGCATGCTTTTCGTGGGTTTAAATAAAGAGGATTATTTATTCATACATTCAGCCCAAAAATCTAATTCTATGTCACTCACTCTCACACATTCATTCAAAAATGCACTTAAAGTGGATGGTGCAATCATTTCTTGGCCTTTTGGCTAAGATCAAGTGCAGTATCTGCTCTGCCTTTTGGCTCAGATCTGGTGTGTCTCTCTTCTGGGGACCATGAATTGGATTCAATTTGAATTTGAATTGGTTTTTGGAGCAGGCAAGGAGCTGGATTAGAGGTTCGCCCCTGTCCACACTCTGAGCCCTGGCTTGGTAACTCGGAAAAAGTTTTTTAAAAAACAGTGGATAGTTGTGGTATTATCCGGTATTACAATACCCAAGAGGCCGAAGACCATTGGTTAAACCTAGGAGTTTACCATTGGCTGTTGGTAGGTAGCTCCGCCTTGATGGGCGGGGTATAAGAACCGGTGCCGTCCCAGCAGCCCTCACTTTCTGTACCGAAGCTGCTGGGGAACAGTTCAAGTTGATTAAAGCCTTCAGTTATGTTACAACCTCGTCTTTGAGTTTAATTGATCGTGCATCAATAGTGCACTTATTTAAGTTACAAACAAAGGGATAGTTTGTAACTCACATGATTGCCTCCTCTTGGTGTGGGTCTGGTGAATAAAAGGTTCTTTTCCACTTTTGAATTGTAGCTAGGCAAATTTAATAACCAAAGCTGTATACCAAATTTGTTACAGGATTCCCTTAAAGAGATATATGTTAGCCAGGGAGGTGGGATGGAAATTTTCGGAAATGGGAGGAGAAGGGAATTAAGACACTAAAAGATTTGTTTCTTAGGGGTCAGTTTGCAGGGCTGAAGGAGCTGGAAGCGAAGTATGGGCTGGAGCAGGGGGAAATGTTTAGATACATTCAGGTTCGAGATTTTGCCAGAAAGGAGATGCAGAGCTTCCCGGTGGAGCCGGCCTCCACATTGCTGGAGGAGGTGCTGACGACGGGGACTGGAGAAGGGGATGATGTCAGCAGTTTATGGAGCTATTTTGGAAGAGGAGAAGGCACCACTGGAAGGGATCAAAGCAAAGTGGGAGGAAGAGTTGAGAGAGGATATGGAGAAAGAGTTCTGGTGTGAGGTGCTCCGGAAGTGACTGTCTGTATGGAGTTTGCACTTTCTCCCCGTGTCTGCGTTGGTTTCCTCCGGGTGCTGCAGTTTCCTCTCAGCCAAAGATGTGCAGGTTAGGTGGATCGGCCATGCTAAATTGCCCCTTAGTGTTCAAAGATTAGGTAGGGGAGTGGGCCTGGATAGGATGCTCTTTTGAACGATCAGTGCAGACTTGATTGTCCAAAGGGTCTTCTTTTGCATTATTGTGATTCTATGATTCTAATTGAAGATACAAATTCTTGGTATGTCCATTCAAAAGGGTGCAGGTTGTTATGGGCCGGGTTTACAGAACCGCAAAGTGTTTCATGGAGTTCAACCGACCCACAACTTGTAATAGATTGTGGTGTGGGAAGCACACAGTGTACCCTCCAGGTGCGATACAGCAGAAATGGACAAGTAGTTTTTAAAACAAAACAATGTTTATTCTACGACCTCAAGTTAACCCTTTTAAAACAAACATTGAATATCTTAACACTCATTACTTCAAAGATAACCCCAAAAGACTACAACACTAAATAATCCTTCAAACTGTTCCTTTAAACATCCAAAAGACTTCAAACCTTCAAAAATAGGAGCATATTAGGTTACATTCAATATATTTATAGTCTTTGGATTGCAGAAATCAACAGACCAGCTCTGTGTTTCTTCCTGCAGCTCACAGCAAAACAAACAGACACTCCCAGCTGCATTCTCAAACTGAAACTCAAAAAAGCAAAAGTGAGCACAGCTCCCCCCCCCCCCACCCCACCCTCTGACATCACTTAAGTAATATGATCAGCTCCATTTATTAAAGGTACTCTCACATGACAAGGTGCACACATACACACATACGCACCAGTGTTCACCTGCACGCACACGCACAAATGTACATATACACACATACGCATACTCACATGTATCCATACATTCCAGAGACTTGAGATGTTGAGTCTGTGTAGAAATTGGGAAAAGCACCTGACACTTGGCAGTAATCGTGGCAGCCTTCTAATATTCATTTGTAAAAGAGCATGCAGTTCTGGACAATTATATATTAAATATAGTCTGTTTAATTTTATGAATGGCATGCCTTTACTGGCCATGATATTTCTCACAGTTTTATAAACACTTAAAAAGTGCGCTGAAAAGTTGTAATAAAATTCTCGCCAACTACCTTCAATGCTGTGAGACTGAAAATTTTCTTCCTTCAGCACTTCTACAAAATAGTCATTTGGGTTTGGGAATGGAAGCGAATACAGATTCTTGTCACTTTGAATTCACATCCTATTGCAGGAATCAATGTTCCGAAGTTGTTTGGAATTAAGAAAGTGTGAATGTGATGTTACAGAAACTTGGTGTTATTGTGGTGTTCATTTAAAATGAAGTTTTGTGTATCAGAATTTCTGACAACCAGTTTAAGATTGTCAGTTGGGATCACAGTGTGGCGCTTTTGCATGCACTGGAAGCTACAGATATAAATTCACAAGACCCTGTTATTTGCAGAAAGAAAGACTTATTTGTTTCAGCTAAACAAAATAAGTGACTGCCATTAACTGATTCTTTATCAATGAGCATCAAGCTGCCTGGTTTAATTTTCAAACATTGCTTGGTGGTTATCTGTCAGTTACCATCAACTGGTGCGTTCTCCATGGCAGCACCTCTATCAATCAAGGTCCACTTCCCATCCAATCAGCATTCTCTTCTTTTACAGTATAAATTGTTCTTTTCACCTTTTACTGGTATTCTTGATAAGAGTCCTGATGAGTGCAAGGCAAAAAACTTCGACAAGTTTCTTTTTTCAGTGATACTCAAGTTCTGTACAACCAAACGACTATTTTGTAAAAGTACAGAACAATGAAAAGCTTCAGTCTCACAGCTCTGAGGGCACTTGGTGGAAATCTAATTACTTTTCAATGCACTTTGTAAGAGTTTTTTAAAAAACTGCTAGAAAAGTCAAATTAAAGGCACATTTTACCAACGGTTCTATTTAAATTAGGTAAAATAGCAAACCTCAGGAATTGAAAATTAGTTTAAGGGAAAAATGGAGGATATTTGGGTAGATTCTGTTCCCTTTTTGGCTGAAAAATGTCAAAGGCTTTATCTAACTGTGAACGCTAACTTGTGACTTTAGTGTTATTTTCTATAGTTTTATTTTAGTCGTTTGAAAAGTCACCTGGAGAAACAACAGCAAATTACATAATTCATTTTCGCTCAGAGTATGTGCTGTTCTGTGTTTTGTTAAGTGTTGATTTGAATTAAAATAGCAGTATTAAGATGTGAAAACTAGAATTTCATTTGCGGTTATGGCAACATTCTGGTTATTAGATCAAGGTGTATGTGGGAACTTTTAATTCCGGATAATAAAGCTCACACAGCTGAAGGTTGGCAGCTTTGAATGTTTGATTATGTGGATTGTGAATTGATTCTCGTTTGATTATCATGGTTGTACCAGAAAAAATAGCCTTACCACTTACAAAATACTAAAATGTTTGGGAACAATTGTGGTTTAATCTGTTATATTTTTCAAATGGAATGTCTTCTTTTGGCGGAGGAAATGGTGGCGCAGTGGTTAGCACTGCTACCTCACGGCGCCGAGGACCGGGTTCGATCCCAGCCCCGGGTCACTGTCCATGTGGAGTTTGCAGATTCTTCCTATGTCTGCGTGGGTTTCACCCCACAACCCAAAAAAGATGTGCAGGGTCGGTGAATTGGTCACGCTAAATTGCCCCTTAATTATGAAAAAAATGAATTGGGCACTTTAAATTGAAATTGAATTTAAATTATTTTAGAGTAGTTAAGTTATCTTTCTTTTGTTTTGAATCGTTAATTTGTGCATGGTTGCTGAAAAGATACTGAAAGCAAAAAAAAAAGTTATTAAAAAGAGGGATAGTTTCATTGGAATAACTTTTCAAAAATGCCAATCAGTGTTCTAATCCATTCTGTTTGAGGTTCCCTCTTTGTTGACAAATTGATTAGAACCATTGTGTGGTTGCACTGCAATCTTCGGATAATGATACTGTAAAAATTGAGGTGACACAATGGGTGGGATTTATCCCGGAGAGAAGCAAAGACTGACGGCAGGCGGGAAAAGCGGCATTGAAGCCTTTGACGGTAATGTGGCTTTCTCCGCCCGTATAGTCCAGGACCTTGAAAAAACCCTTCACCAAACGGATCCCACAATGTGTCGCTGGTGGGGCAATGTCTGATATGCCGACCCCACCAAGCGGCTGAGAATCGGAGCACCATTTTTAAAGGCCGCCCAGTGCAGAGAGGGAACAGCAGTTCACCTTGGACCCTCTCTGGCACCCACCCATCACTGTCCCCTGACACTAGCTAGGCACTGTCCGGGCATGACCCTCTACACTCCCCCCCCCCCTCCCCAACCCCTCCAAGCTCTGCATTCACCGTCCCTCCGTGAGATTTGCTCGGCATGTGCATGCCTTGGAAGACTAGTTGTGATTTAAGCTGTTCTATTGTCACGCTGTCATGGATGGATTTTCTGACAGGGGGAGTGGGAAGATTCAGGTGTCGGGGCCTGATCATGATATGGTAATGTATTCAAAGGATGTCGTTAGCAGGGAGAATGGATAATAATTTTTATTGTCACAAGTAGGCTTACATTAACACTGCAATGAAGTTACTGTGAAAAGCCCCTAGTCACCACATTCTGTCGCCTGTTCGGGTACACAGAGGGAGAATTCAGAATGTCCAAATTACCTAACAGGCACGTCTTTCGGGACTTGTGGGAGGAAACTGGAGCGCCCGGCGTAAACCCACGCAGAAACAGGGGGATCGTGCAGACTCCGCACAGACAGTGACCCAAGCCGGAATCGAACCTGGGACCCTGACGCTGTGAAGCATCAGCGCTAACCACTGTGCTACCTTACTGCCCCCGCATCACGCGTTTACGCTGACGTAAAACACAGCTTTGAAGGGGCAGCATGGTGGTGCAGTGGTAGCACTGCAGCCTTACGGCACCGAGGTCCCAGGTTCGATCCCGGCTCTGGGTCACTGTGTGCAGTTTGCACATTCTCCCTGTGTTTGCATGGGTTTCGCCCCACAACCCAAAAAGATGTGCAGGCTAGGTGGATTAGCCACGCTAAATTGCCCCTTAATTGGAAAAAATGAATTGGGTACTCTTTAAAAAAAAAAAAAAAAAATGTTTAAAACATAGCTTTGCAGTTTTTGCGATATTTTCTGCTCCTGTGGCCGGACCACCTGATGTGAACAGGAGTGGGCCAATGACCTGCATCTGAGAATGTGTTGCTCTGCCCTCTGAAGTCAAGTCAAGTAGAGAAGTTAACCTTTTCTGCTGCCAACTGTTTTTGTTAAATTCACCGCATTTAGCCTTTCTATTGCTAAATTAAATCATTGAACATGTTCACCCATTTGGTTTCTCACCAGAGTGACAATGGATTTTTGTTTTATTTTTCTTTTAAAAGATGTAACCTTGATTTTCAGATCTGCATCGGGACCTTTCCCACCGCAAAAGCTCCACTCATTTACAAATTCATCTAACAATAAAAAATTTAGACCAAAGGCTTTGACTTTCAAAGACTTGGCCTTAGTCATTCAGCCCATTTATTTTTTCAAGGTAATGTGATTGCAATTAATTTGTGGTTATATAACATCGAAGCACTTTTGTCCCTGGTGAAACCACCAAGCCTGGGGATAAATATTTTTGAAATTAGAACTGATAAAATAAATTGATATGAATTGCTATCGCAAGCACCCAAAGGGAGGTTCACTTGATATTTAAGGGGATAAACAAAAATTTTGCTTTTTGGGAAAAATTAAATAAAAAACACTCGAGGTGGTTTTTGAGTACTTTTGTTTTAAAAGGAGGTTTGATTTGGGAAGAACATATGTTAGACACTCATAAAGCTTGTTAGCCCAACAACACTGCCATCTGAAATTGGGCTAATTTTTGAAATGAGAAGGAAAACCAATAATAATTTAGCAAATTATGGAAATGAAAAATCATCTAAGATTCTTAAAAAAGCAAACAAAAAATGGCAATGCTGGGAATCAAATGGAGATGTTTGATTTCTGTTTGAAAGATACATTCTGAGTGTTGGACGGTAAAGTTTCTCCAGGGTGAAAGAATGAAGTTGAATTGTAATTGATCTGAATTCGAAGTTAGATCTGGCTGATGCAAGAGCCAACACGGGAATATTTGGAACGAACAATGGCAAAATTAGAATTCAAACTATTAAATGAATCTAGTGTAGAATTTCCAAGACATTTCCAGTGGAAGTCTGGACAGTTTAGATAAGACTAATAATTTGGAAGTCTGTGTCCTTGTCTAGGAGGTTTTTTTAAAAAGAGCTGCATTCAATAGTCTGGATTACCCAAAGATGACCTTATTCCATTCCCAATGAAATATTATGTTTGTATAGAATTTATCAATGGAGTTAATTTTATACCTTAGTTTTAATTCCTGTAAAAGCTGAAAAGTGTAACTTCTACACACTCCTCTGCCTTGAGCTGATTACCAGTGAATAAATTCATCAGTATGCATACAGTTTGTCACTCTGCAGTGCAACGCTTGTACCATGACAAAGATGAATAAAGTGCATGCAAAGTGGAAAGAAAATCTATTTGAACTACCAGCATTAATCAGTAGTTGGAACTTATTGACTATGATTTATATATTGAACTGTTCTATCTTTGTAAAAAGTACTTCTTGTTACTCCATACACATTGGCCATGCTAAATACGCCCTTAGTGTCCAAAAAAGGTTAGGTGGAGTTACTGGTATTTGGCATTAGGGTAGAGGTGTGGGCTTAAGCTTAAGTAGGCTGCTCTTTCCAAGATCCAGTGTAGACTCGAAAGGCCAAATGGCCTCCTTCTGCACTGTAGGGAATCTATGATTTATGCTCATTAAATATTTTAATTCTTCCAGTGACAGGCAAAGTGGATGTTAGGAGTTGTTGACTATATCCAGCGGCACGGTGGCGCAGTGGTTAGCACTGCTGCCTCACGGCGCCGAGGACCCGGGTTCGATCCCGGCCCTGGGTCACTGTCTGTGTGGTGTTTGCACATTCTCCCCGTGTCTGCATGGGCCTCACCCCCGCAACCCAAAGATGTGCAGGGTAGATGGATTGGCCACGTTAAATTACCCCTTAATTGGAAAAAAAAAATTGAGTACTCTAAATTTATTTTTAAAAAGGAGTTTCTGACTATATAAACGTTAATCAATACAAATTTCAATTATAGGCTCAATTACAGTTTTTTCAAATATGTTTGCAGGTGAAACATATCATCAGAAATTGGGTTTGTGTAGAAGTACAGGTTGTACTTTTTTTTTTACAGAACTAACAGCCTTTTCTCAGAGGTCATTGAGAGAGACGCCACATGAATGATGCGCAAGAAGAATTGCTGCTGAATACTGCATTTTGTTCTCAAGCCCCCTTCCATTCAATATTTGCTATGGCAAGTCAAAAAGATAAATATTTATTCTTCAGCCCTACAATTTGTATCTGGACCACGCTCCCTGCAAAAGAATATTTAATAGCTTACACTATGAAAGGCCTCATACAGAATTATTTGAATTACGATGTAATTCTTGCATTCAGTTTATTCTACCAGGTCCAGAAATTGCAACTACTTCATGTGCTGGGTTAATTTTCTATCTTTTGGGGTTATTTTACAAATTGTTCTTTTAAAAAAAATATTTTGAATTTATGAAATTTGCTGCTTGTTCTAGTTCTGGTTTTTGTATTCGGGATGACTAGAAAGGAGCTAATCTTCTAAAACCTGTTTCTCAAGTGGCTAGCAATCTAACTAGATAATTTCCAGAGATCATGAGAATGCCCATTCATGCTGTTTTATTCCCCTAATAATCCATGAATGGTCATTGGATCCCTAATAGTTTTAATCTGCATTTTATATTTCTTTTGAACTTTGGATTTGAAGAATCCACTATCGGATAGTTTGAACGCTTGTCCAATTGATTAAAATACTCCGACTTTTTTTATTCATTACAGGAATGTGAACATCGCTGGCAAGGGCAGCAATTAATATACAGCCCTAATCACCCTTGAGAAGGTGGGAGTGAGCTGCCTTCTTGAACCACTGTGTCTATAGTCTCATTATCTGGGAGAACCTACATAATCCTGTTAAATATAAGTTTGTACAAATATTTGAAATATATTTCTACATAATATCAGATTTATGGTGATTGTCCCTTTGAGGGCAACACAGCAGAGCAAGGGTTACCTGGCCTGGGTGACCAATCGGGACTCAGAGTGGGGAATCATTCCAAGGGGGAGGAGGTTTTATTTTATCCATTCATAGGATCTGGGTGTAATTGGCTAGCATTTATTGGCCATCACTAATTGCCCTTGAACTGAGTGAGGCCATTTCAGAGGGCAACCTCATTGATATGGATCTGGAGTCCCATGTATGTCAGACCAGGTGAGGATGGCAGATTTCCTTCCTTAAAGGACATTAGTGAACCAGCTGGTTACGACAATCAACAATGGTTCATGGTCTTCATGGTCATCATCATATTTTAATTCCAAACCCGGGTCCTCAGAGCATTACCCATGGTCTCTGGATTACTAGTTTAGTGACAATACCACTGTGCCTCCATCTCCCTAGAATCACCTAGTTCTCCGAGGCAGAGGTATTTTAGAGCTGCTCTTGAAGATCGCTAAATAAATCCCTTTTTGTTCACGAACGAAGTCTCTGAAAGTGCATCATTACATCTGGCGATGAGAATAAATTATCCTGACATTGCCTCTGGCCCGACACCTGTGAGTCTCCTGTTTTAATCGAAGTTTGAGAAAATTTAAAAAATAATCTCTCTTTGGGCAAATAGACCCATTTGACTTCTCCACGGAGGACTGGACAGAATACGTCAAGTGAAGGTATTATTTCCAAGCAAATGAAATAGGGCAGGATGTGAAATGCAAAGCAATTCTCCTAAGTGGTTGTGGAGGTCAGACCTATAACCTTATTTACAGTCTTCCAGCCCCAAGCTCAGACAACTCCAAATCATTTAGTGAACTCATGGATTTAGTGAAGGTTCAATTACAACCTTAACCATCATTCATACTCCAGGAATTCAAACATAATTTGAGGATGAGAGTCCCGGGCAAATTGATCTTGGCTTACGTTGTTAACTGTAGCAATTATCGGAGTATTGATATTTTCCAATAACCCTAAATGACATGTTATGGGATAGGTTAGTCTGTGGCATGAACAATGATGCTATTCAATGCAGATTGTATACAGAGATTGACATAAATTTTAAACGAGCAATGGAGATAGCACTGGCCTTGGAAAGCGCTGGAAAAGTTGCAGAGAGTGCACAAGTTAGGATGGTAACCTGCAGCCAACCGTGGTGCCAAATCCATCTAAGCGGACACAAAAGGGAATCAAATTCAACCAGCTACAGAACAAAAAGCTACAGCAGAGGCAAGCAGACAGTGATGCTTAAAGAGGAATGTGGAGGTAACCACGCTCCTGAATAATGTTGGTTTAAGGGGCTGGTTTAGCACAGGGCTAAATCGCTGGCTTTGAAAGCAGACCAAGGCAGGCCAGCAGCACGGTTCAATTCCCGTACCAGCCTCCCCGAACAGACGCCGGAATGTGGCGACTAGGGGCTTTTCACTGTAACTTCATTTGAAGCCTACTTGTGACAATAAGCGCTTTTCATTTCATTTCATTTTTCAGGAGGTTGAATGCTTTTATTGTCTCAAAAGAGGATATTTGATAAAGCAGTGTAGAACTTAATCAAGATTGCCGAGTAATTGATCAACCAAGATGCTACAAGTATACAATGTGGAAGAGCCTAGCACCAATGATTCTGGTATTCGCTCTTTTTAATCTAAAAACAGGCAAGTCAGACCCTATTACTGTAATGCTCTGGCATAATGGGAAGCCTCTTAAATGGATATAGGGGCATCAGCTGCTGTGATGGGTGAACACACATTTCAATACCTAAAAGAGGGGGGGCAACCATTGAACTTGGAGAGTACTTCTGCCAAGTTGAAGACGTTTGTGGGAGAATCAATAAAAATAAAAGGCCCCACAATGGAACCTGTAAGCTATGAACAACAGTCTACCCAGCTCCCAGTGATAATAGTGATGGGGAAGCACCAAGCCCTCTTGGCTTTGATTGGCTGAAAGAAATCAAATTGAATTTGGCTGAGATTTTTCAAGTGCTGGAAGGGATCTGCCCGAACTGTTTAAAAAAAATAAAAAAAACGACAATGCCTTCCGTGATGAATTAAGCAAAATCAAATGGCTATAAGCTAAGATTTACGTTGATCCAGAGGTGACTCCCTGATTCTTCAGGGCAAGACTGGTCCCATATTCCTTACGAGAGCAAGAACTAGATATTATACAGCTAGTTCAGTTCTTGGAATGGGCAGCATGGACATTTATGGAAAATGAAGCTGAATATGTGACAAATTTTATTAGTGGATCAAGTTGAATCCCGATAATTATTGTCTCTATTATTGTCCCTTTTATTCCAAGTGGACGTGGAGGGATGGATTGTTCGTAAACGGGTGTCTCACTTGAGGAGTAGAGAGACGCTCCAGCATTCAATGTTGCTATCAAAAAATGTTTCCTAACCTGTAAACACTGAAGTGCCTGACAACTTACGGTGGCGGCATGTAGAGGGAGGTCAAGGTAACTCCCGACAGGGTTCTTGATTTTGGCCTTTTTTGCTCTCTTTCTGGGGTGATATCTTTCAAAAAGTCCCATCTACAAGATAATATGAGGTGCCCACATTAAAGAGAAGCCAAGAAAGGCCAAGGGAAAGAAACTGCACGATGCTCCTGGGTGGAGAAAATGGCAGAGGCTTCGGTGTCTCCAGCCACTCCAATCACGACAATATGCTGACGGGTGTAATGCTGGCGGAGCTTCAGAAACAATTCGAGAAATAGTGCAGAGTTATGTCGGGGTACTTCGAAAATCGATAGAGGAGGCCCTAAGTCCCAGATGGTCCAAACTGGAGAAAATCCCTGAGAAGGTAACGGAGCATGGTGTGGTGATTAAGGGCATGAAGCATGGCGAGCAGATTGCCTGACTGGAGGCTGAGATTGCTCTGGTGACAACAATAAGATGCTGAGGGCTAAGGTTGACGATCTCGTAAATCGTTCGAGGAGGCAGAACCTCGGAATCATGGGGTTGCCGGAGGGTGTGAAAGGCCCGACTCCCACGGAGTATTTTTCGCATGTGTTTGGGAAGATGATGAGGGAGGGTGGATTCACGTCCCGCCTGGAGATGGACATGGCCCATCTGACACTCCGTCAGAAGCCCCGGCTGAACAAACCACCATGGGCAATCATTGTTCAGTTCCAGTTTCCAAGAGAAGGAATAGGCCCTGAAGTGGGCCAAGGAGCACGGGACTGCAAATGGGAATGTCTTATCATCAGGATCTACCAGGATGTGGGAGCTGAACAAGCAAGGAAGCAGGCACTTTCAACAAGGCCAAAGCCACCTTATATGAGTGAGGTTCAGTTTGGGGTGGTGCACCCAGTGAGGTTTCGAGTAACTTAAGGGCTGAAGGACTATTATTTTGATGCTCCAGACCAGGTGGATGCCTTTATTAAAAAACATGGGTTTGTTTTCATAGAATCATAGAATCCCTACAGTGCAGAAGGTGGCCATTCAGCCCATTTAGTCTACACCAACCCTCAGAAACAGCACCCCATCCAGGCCCACTCCCCCACCCATCCATGTAACCCCCATAACCCCACCTAATCTTTTGGAGACTAAGGGACAATTTAGAATGGCCAATCCACCTAACCTGCACATCTTTGGACTGTGGGAGGAAGCTGGAGCACCCGGAGGAAACCTACGCACATACATGGAGAATGTGCAAACTCGACAAAGATAGTCACCCAAGGTCGGTATCAAACCCGGGTCCCTGGCGCTGTGAGGTAGCAGTGCTAACCATTGTGCCACTGTGCCACCCCATTTACCATAAATATCCATGTTGTACTATGTGAATCGTGGTTTGTTGGTTTGAGTTAATTGTGTGTTCTTGTGAGAATTTTGATTGTGGAGGATGGAGGGAGCACCGGGGTGCCTTGTATATGTTTGCTGGTATTTTTTTGTTCTTGGGTGGGATGTTGATATATGTATTGTTGTATTATGGAACTATATAGCTCTTGGTGGGAATAAGATTTTTGAAGGTGTCTTGCTTTACAGCCGTTTCTATCCTGGGCGGGGGCTGTCCTGCCAGCAGTAAAGTCAGCTAGCTAATGGGAGCAAGGTGGGGGGAGTGGCTGCAGCTTATTATACCAGTTTAGTTTGGGATTATGATCTTAGTGTTTTTGGTTTTGTTGGGGGTTGGAGGTAGGTGGGAGGGGCTTTTGTCCATTTTCATGTTACTGGCATGAAAATGTGGGAGGTGAATTGATTGGGCATGGTTGGTAGGGTTAGTGTGCTGATGGTGGTTACAGATTTTTCTTTGTTTTGGTTTGCTGGTGGGTTTGGTGGCCATCTTGGATGGGCCTAATGCCTGTACTCTCTGAGTAGTTGCTTGACTATACCTTTCAGTGGAAATGGCTGACTCCGGGATAAGGGGAGGGGGGAATGGGGGGTTGGGAGGCCCCCCATTCGTTTGGTCGCCTGGAATGTAAGGGAATTGAGTGGCCCAGTGAAAATGCTGAGGGTCCCCGTGTCTGTGTAAGTTTCACGCCCAGCACAACACAAAGATGTGCATGTTAGGTGGATCGGCCATGCTAAATTGCCCCTTAATTGGAAAAAAAAATAAAAATTGCGTTCTCTAAATTTATAATTTAAAAAAAAGTGCTGAGGGTATTAATAATAATAATAATCTTTATTGTCACAAGTAGGCTTACATTAACACTGCAATGAAGTTACTGTGAAAAGCCCCTAGTTGTCACATTCCGGTGCCTCTTCGGGTACACAGAGGGAGAATTCAGAATTCTTGCTCATTTGTAAAATTTGAGTGCTGATGCGGTGCTTTTGCAGGAGACTCATTTGCAGGTAAGGGACCAGAACAGATTGCGGAAGGGTTGGGTGAACCAGGTCGGGCCTGGGTGGGGATGGGGAGGGGGGGCTATTTTGATCAATAAACAGGTTCTTTTCTCAGCTACCAAATTATATCGCGGCAGACACCAACAGCAATTATGTGATGGTTAGTGGATCTTTGGCAGACACATTGGTGGTTCTGATCAATGTCTATGCACCAAATTGGGAGGATGATGATGGATTTGTTAGAAGGTTGCTGGCCCCCATTCCTGACTTGGACTCGCACCAACTCATTTTCGGAGGGGATTTAAACAGTGTACTAGATCCGAAAGTGGATCAATCGAGGCCTAAGTCATTGGCTCCATCGGGGGTAGCAAAGGCGTTGTAAGCCATTAAGGAGCAGATGGGAGGGGGAGGCAGATCCGTGGCATTTTTTTACATCCAAGAGATAAGGAATTATCTTTTTTTTCCCCCCATATCCATCAGATTTATTCGAGGATTGAAATTTTTCTGATGGATCGGCCCCTTCTCCCCTGGGTGAGGATAACAGTATACTCGGCTATTGTAATCTCAGACCATACACCACACTTTGTGGGCTTGGTTCTGGAGTTGGGCCCCTCTCAGCGACCATCGTGGAGGTTGGATGCAGCGATATTAGCAGATAAAGGATTTTGCGGGGGTATGTCTTCTGCCATTGAGGAACATGTCAGATTTAATAAGAATGAGTCTGTCTCGCCCTCCACATATGGAAAGCCCTTAAGGTGGTTATTAGAGGGGAGATAATCTTCTATAAGGCGCTTATAGAAAAGACTGTGAGAGTGAAATGGCAGAGACTGGTGGATTCTATCCTTGAGATAGACCATCGGTGCACGCCTGCCCGCTGTACTTGCACAGGCTTCTATTTCTCTTATTCTGATAAAGGACAAGAACCCCACAGAATGTGGGTCATATCGACCCATATCATTTTTCAATGCAGATGCCATACTGCTAGCCAAGGTGTTGACGATGCAATTAGAGTTCTGCCTCCCAGAGGTAATTGCGGAAGACCAGGCAGGCTTTGTCAAGTGTCGGCAATTGTCGGCTAATATACAACTGTTGTTAAATATTGTTCTTTCCCCCTCTCCTGTGTCTAAGCCAGAGGTAATTGTATATATAGATGCTGGGAAAGCGTTTGATAGGATGGAGTGTGGATATCTCTTCGAGATCCTGGGGAGGTTTAGTTTGGGGCAAACATTCATTTTGCGGGTTCGACTATTGTATAAAGCCCCCATGACTAATGTCAGCTCTAATGCCGTGAGCTTGAGGTATTTTCTGTTGAGCAGGAGTACAAGTCGGGGTGTCCACTGTCTCTGCTGTTGTTTGCCTTAACGATTGAGCCATTGGCCATTGCGTTGAAATCTTCTGATAAGTGGAAGGGATAAGGTGGGGAAAGAGTGAACATAGCGTGTCTTTGTATGCAGATGATCTGTTCCTTTATATTACTGATCCAGTCTTCTCTATGGATGAGATAACGAAGCTACTGAGTTTTGGCTTCTTTTCAGGTTATAAGTCGAATCTGGATAAGAGCAAATACTTTCTGGTCAATTCCCCGGGAAGGGGAGCCAATCTTGGGGGGGGGGGGGGGGGGGGGGGGTTACCTTTTCGTCTTGCCAGATCTAAATTTTGTTATCTGGGTGTCCGGGTTGCCCATGATTGGGCCTCGCTTCATTAATTGAACTATGCTAGTCTGGTAAGTGGTGTTAAATCGGACCTACAAATGTGGGATAACCTCCCCTGTCTGTGGTGGGCAGGGCCCACGCGATTAAAATTAATGTCCTCCTGTGACTTTTATTTATTTTTCAATATCTCCTCACTTTTCTCCCTCAGACATTTTTTGTTAGGGTCAACAAGTTAGTGTCCTCCTTTATTTGGGCAGGCAAGACTACGAAGAACCTGGAGGATGTTTCTCCATAGAGATGGGCAGTTGGGGGGTTCCGCATTACCCAATTTGGTATTTTATTATTGGGCGGTTAACATTAGAACATACAACATACAGTGCAGAAGGAGGCCATTCGGCCCATCGAGTCTGCACCGACCCACTTAAGCCCGTAACCCAATAAACCCTCCTAACCTTTTTTTGGTCACTAAGGGCAATTTATCATGGCCAATCCACCTAACCTGCACGTCTTTGGACTGTGGGAGGAAACCGGAGCACCCGGAGGAAACCCACGCAGACACGGGGAGAACGTGCAGACTCCGCACAGACAGTGACCCAGAGGGGAATCGAACCTGGGACCCTGGCGCTGTGAAGCCACAGTGCTAACCACTTGTGCTACCGTGCTGGCAGCATGGGGACTGATGGAGACGAGTTCTTTAGGGGCTCTAGTTTGGCTGCCATGGTAACAGCCTCATTTCCGTTCTCCCCTGTGAGGTTTTCTTTGAACCCGGTAGTGGTGTCTACCTTGAGGATATGGAAGCAATTTAGGCAGCATTTTAAACTTAGCTCCATGTCATTGTTGACCCCTATCTGTGGTAATGATCTTTTTGTGCCATCAAATTTAGACTCGTAGTTTAGGTCATGGCAGGGGAAGGATCTTGAGAGGTTTGGGGACTATTTCAAGAAAAGGTGATTTGCCAGCTTTGAGGAACTTTCGGTAAAGTTTCAACTCTCTGGGGCGAATTTGTTCCGATACTTCCAGATTCATAACTTTTTGCAAAAGACGTTTCCCTCATTTCCCTCGTCACCACTGTCCTCCCTGTTAAGGAGGATTCTGTCTTTGGCCGGGTCTGGTGGGGGGAGAGGGAAGTATTTTGGTATCTATGGCCTGATCTTGTGGATCCCGGTGGATGAGATGAAGTCAAAGTGGGAGGAGGAACTGGGACCTATTTTTGTGAGGTGGTGTGGAATGTGGCCCTTCTAAGGGTAGACTCCACGTCGCCCTGTGCACGACTCCACCTGATCCAGTTTAAGGTTGTGCATTGGGCTCATCTGATCAAGGCTAGGATGAGTGGTTTATTTTCGGGAGTGGAGGACATGTGTGAGCGGTGTTCTCGGGGGCCAGCTAACCGTACTCATATGTTCTGGTCGTGTCCCAAGTTGCTCAGCTTTTGGGTCTCCTTCTTTAACACCATGTCATTAATTCTCAATGCTGAACTGGAACCTTGTCCTTTGGTGGCCATTTTCGGGGTATCAGACTCGTTGGTGCTGCAGGCGGAGGTGAAAGCGGATGTTCTCGCCTTTGCCTAGTTAGTAGTGCGGAGGTGAGTTCTGCTTGGGTGGAAGTCTCCTGCTCCACCCAGTGCCTCGCTCTGTTTCGGTGCTCTCATAGAATTTTGCATTTGGAGAAGGTCAGATACAGGGAGTCGATGTAGGGGTTTCTACCCAAGTTGACAGTCACTCATTTCCTTTTTAAAGAGTTAGTTACCGTCAGTTGTGGGGGGTTTAGTTTATGGGTCAGGGGTTGGATTTTATGGATATGATCTATACTGTTAATTGTGTATTTTATAGTGTAAATTGTAACATCCGTGTTTTCATGGTTATATTGTATTGCTAAAAATGAAAAATCTTTCATAAAAATATTTTTTAAAAACACAGGCACCTGTTATGAACATAACTGATGTCTCCTTGGCAGGAAATAATGATGAACTCTTTCCTTAAGCTGTCCTACAAATAAATTCCGATAAAGGAATATATTACAATGCAATGAAGTGAAGATATAGTCCATTACATTTGTGATAATGTACATTATGGCTGGTAATTTTTGCAATTGTAAAACCTTCAATTTGACAGCAATGTTCAGAATTGTCAGGCTGAATTAAATCGTAAGTGGTGTAGTACGCTGCAGGTAGAAAGGTGAGATTTTCCGGACGCGTTGAGTAGAGTCAACGCGACTGCAACTTGTGCCAGGCTCAGCCTGATTCAATTCAAGGTCGTTCACCGGGCCCACATGACAGTGGCCCGGATGAGCAGATTCTTTGGGGTGGAAGATAGATGTGCAAAATGTGCGGAAGGACCAGCGAACCATGTCCACATGTTCTGGACATGTCCAAAGCTGAGGGGATTTTGGCAGGGGTTTGCTGACGTCATGTCCAATGTATTAAAAACAAGGGTGGCATTGAGTCCAGAGGTGGCAATTTTCGGTGTGTCGCAGGATCCGGGAATCCAGGAGGAGAAAGAGGCAGACGTTGGCCCAGAGAGTAGTGGGGGCATGGAATGCACTGCCTGTGGAAGTAGTTGAGTCGGAAACATTAGGGACCTTCAAGCGGCTATTGGATAGGTACATGGATTACGGTAAAATGATATAGTGTAGATTTATTTGTTCTCAAGGGCAGCACGGTAGCATTGTGGATAGCACAATTGCTTCACAGGTCCAGGGTCCCAGGTTCGATTCCGGCTTGGGTCACTGTCTTGCAGAGTCTGCACGTCCTCCCCGTGTCTGCGTGGGTTTCCTCCGGGTGCTCCGGTTTCCTCCCACAGTCCAAAGATGTGCGGGTTAGGTGAATTGGCCAATGATAAATTGCCCTTAATGTCCAAATTGCCCTTGGTGTTGGGTGGAGGTGTTGAGTTTGGGTAGGGTGCTCTTTCCAAGAGCCGGTGCAGACTCAAAGGGCCGAATGGCCTCCTTCTGCACTGTAAATTCAATGATAATCTATGATTAATCTAGGAGAAAGGTTCGGCACAACATCGTGGGCCGAAGGGCCTGTTCTGTGCTGTATTTTCTATGTTCTATGTTCTATGTTCTGGCCTTTGCTTCCCTGGTAGCCCGGAGGCGGATGCTATTAGCTTGGAGGGACTCAAGGCCCCCAAAGTCGGAGACCAGGCTATCGGACATGGCTAGCTCTCTCTGTTTGGAGAAAATCAAGTTCGCCTTGAGAGGGTCACTGTTAGGGTTCACCTGGAGGTGGCAACCGTTCGTCGACTTCTTCGCGGAAAATTAATCGTCAGCCGAAGTGGGGGGGGGGTTTAGGTTAGCGTAGATTAGGGGCTTAATTAATGGTGGGACCTATTGAGGAGGCAGGTGGTATTTGAACTATGTTTATATTCTCATGTACATTGTTTATATTGCTGTTGTTACAATGCCAAAAAAAATACCTCAATAAAATGTTTATTAAAAAAATAAAGGTGAGATTTTCTTATAACTATGTCAAATAATATTTCCTTTTCTTTTCATGTACTCAATGATCTGTTGAGCTGCTCGCAGAAAAATACTTTTCACTGTACATTGGTACACATGACAATAAACAAATCCAATCCAATAAATCCAATCTGTCTAACATTGAAAACGGTGAGCATGAAAGCTCCAATATTGAGAATAACATCAGAGCTTTATCTACTACCTATTTTACAGATATTTTACGAAGGTGCAGTGATGATGGTAATGATGTTTGTAATTACAGTAAATTTCCGAAGCAGAAAATGTGTTGATAGGCAGTGAAATTAGGTAAAGTAAATGCTAGAAAATAAAATATCATATAAATGGAAATTGGAAATAGTATTTTTCAATGATGAAGCGCTGTTTAAGCACTGATCATATTCTGTAAACCAGTGAAATGTGATGTGTATATCTATCTTACAGGGTTTGTGGAATAGGGGCAACATTACTGGACTAGTAATCTAGAGGCCCAGACAAATCCTCCAGAGACATGAACGCAAATCCAACCACAACAACTTGGGGAAATTTAAATTGAATGAATAATTCTTAAATAAACTGCTAGCCTCTTTAATAATGATCACTGGATTGTTGTTTAAAAAAAACATTTGGTTCACTAATGTCCTTCATGTGTTGTCCTTACCCAGTCTAGCCTATATGTGATTCCAGACATATGGCAATGTGATTAACGTTTATCTGTCCAGTGAAATGATCCTGCAAGCCAGTCAGTTGTAACAAACAAAGAACAATACATCACAGGAACAGGCCCTTCGGCCCTCCAAGCCTGCGCCGATCATGAGTCTATCTAGACCAACCGCCTGTATCCTTCTATACCCCGTCTGTTCATGTGCCTGTCCAGATAAGTCTTAAAGGTCGCTAATGTACCTGCCTCAATCACCTCACTTGGCAGTGCCTTCCAGGCCACCACCACCCTCTGTGTTTAAAAAAAGTCTTTCCACGCACATCTCCACTGAACCTGTCCCCCTTCACCATGAACTTGTGCCTCCTTGTAATTTTCAATTCCGCCCTGGGAAAAACCCTCCAACTGTTCACCCTATCCATACCCCTAATAATTTTATAAACTTCTATCAGGTCCTCGGCCTCTGACTCTCTAGGGAGAACAATTCCAGTTCTCTCCTCATAGCTAATACCAGGCAATATCCTGGTAAACCTTTTCTGTACTCTCTCCAAAGTCTCCATGCCCTTCTGGTAGTGCGGTGACCAGAATTAGACAGTATTCCAAATGTGGCCTAACCAATGTTCTATATAACTGTAACATAATCTTTGAGCTTTTACACTCGATACCCCGTCCTATGAAGGCAAGCATGCCATATGCTTTCTTTACCACCATTTCCACCTATGCTGCCACTTTTAAGGATCTGTGGACCTGCACGCCCAGATCTCTGTCCCTATGCTCTTAATGGTTCTGCCATTTTTTTTATAGCTCCCACCTGAATTGGATCTATCAAAATACATCACCTTGCATTTGTCTGGGTTAAATTCCATCTGCCATTTCTCTGCCCAATTTTGCAGTCTGTCTATATCCTGTTGTATTCTCTGACAATCTTCATCACTATCTGCAACTCCTGCAATCTTAGTATCATCTGCAAAATTGCTAATCAGACCCACTACATTTTCTTCCAAGTCATTTATATATATTACAAAGAGCAGAGGTCCCAGTACTGATCCCTGGGGAACACCACTAGTTACAGACCCCCATTCAGAAAAACACCCTTCCACTGCTACCCTCTGTCTTTTATGGCCAAGCCAGTTCTGAATCCATCCAGCTAGTTCACCCCTGACCCCATGTGATTTAATCTTTTACAACAGCCTGCCATGAGGGACCTTATCAAATGCTTTATTAAAGTCCATGTAGACAACATCCACAGCCCTTCCCTCGTCACTCATTTTTGTCACCTCCTCAAAATATGTAATTAAATTAGTGAGACATGACCTCCCTCGTACAAAACTATGCTGTCTGTTGCTAATAAGACCATTCACTTGCAAATGTGCATATCTCTGAGAATCATTTCCAACAATTTCACTATCACTGACGTCAAGCTATAATTACCCGGATTATCATTGCAATCCTTCTTAAATAATGGTACAACATTGGCTATCCTCCAATCCTCTGGGATCTCACCAGTGGCCAACGAGGACACAAAGATTTCTGTTAGAGGCCCAGCGATTTCATCTCTCGTCTCCCTCAGTAATCTGGGATAGATGCCATCTGGCTCCGGAGATTTGTCTACCTTAATGCTTTTTAACACACCTAACACTTCCTCTCTCGTAATAATGACCTGTTCTAAAGTGTTTGCACATCCCTCTGAGACACTACCAATCAACATGTCCCTCTCCTTTGTGAATACCGATGCAAAATACTCATTTAGGACCTCGCCTACTTCCCTTGATACTACACATAATTTCCCTCCTTTGTCCTTGAGTGGGCCAACTCTTTCTCTAGCTACCCTCTTGTTCCTAATATACGTATAAAATGCATTGGGATTCTCCTTCATCCTGTCTGCCAAGGACATCTCACGACGCCTTTTTGCCCTCCTAACACCCTGCTTGAGCTCTTTTCTTACTTTCCTCCTAACGCCCTGCTTGAGCTCTTTTCTTACTTTCCTTATATTCCTCAAGTGCTTCATCTGTTTTTAGTTGCCTGTCCCCCTAGGAAAAAAATCATAGTTGATCAGGGATCAACCTGGGCACTGTAAATGATAACACCATTTGCCCAGTTGACAATGCAGGGTCCTCCTCACTAACATCTTGGAAATTGTGCTAATATTGGGACAGCTGTCCCACAGACAAGTTAAACATAATCCTGATAAAGTCACGATCATGAATTATATCTGTCAGCAATGACTCGGGCGACTCAATCACCAGGTGCGGTGGTGTGGTGGCATAGCGGTATACAGTCAGCAGGGAATGGCCGAGTCTATGTTGACTCCAGGCCTCATGAAACCTCATGGCTTGGGATGCATCTTGGACAAGAGAACCTTCTGCTGATCATCACCTAGAGCCTTGTTCAGCTGCTGAACCCAGCACTCCTGCCATGTTGAACACCAGTTCGAAGGGAAGTAGCAGGGGCACAGATTTACTCTAGGTGGGGACCTGATGACTTGCTGCCATCACCACTGACTGAGCTGGCCAAGCCCTCAAGGACATATTTGCCAGACTAGTCTGCATTAGATGGTATGAGAGAACCAACAAGAGGGAATAACCTCCTTGGCCTCGGCCTCACCAATCTACCTGACTCAGATGCACCCATCCATGATATTATTGATTGAAGTGGCCACACACAGACCGTATGGAGATGATGTCCCATCATTATATCGTGTGGCATTACCACTGTGAAAAATGGGATAGTGCAAATCTAGCAGCTCAAAAATGGGCATCCATGAGGAATTGTGGGTCATCAGCAACAGCGGAATTGTCACCCCCCCCCCTCCCAGCTGAGCTGTTCCAGTACTGTTTCCAGTACGTGGAAAATTTCCTATTTATGTTCTGTCCACTAAAATCAGGACAAATCAATTTGACCAATTACTATCCTGTTGTGGAGCATCTAAAGAAACTCGTCACAGAGTCAGCTTTAGATAAAGCAAGTAGCAGTTTATTCAATACAAGTATGCATACTGGTGGGTGGTGGGTACGTCCCCATTTCCTTATCACTCCACTTTGAAGTTACCACCTCTATAGCCCCATTGTTTTCTCTAATCACAAATGTAAAATACTTGTTTTCCACTGACAGTCAAATTCACATATCATAATTTCTCCAGATACCTGCTGCCAATCAACTCCCTGTTTTACTTTGATTTTTAATCTTAATTTTCCCCAATTCGTAACAACATGCCCTCGGGATAATAAAGCTGTCTGTTTTTCCAGGATGTCGCTAGTGGACAATTGAGCAATGGTAATCCTAATGAATGTCAAGGGAGATGAATAGATCCTCTTATTTCGGCTATGGTCATCTTTGTCTTAACTCTAGTGCGGAAAAATATTTGTTTCAGTCTTCCTGATCTCCATGTTAAACCAGGCATTAATAAATATTTACTTATTTTTGCAACAGCAAAATGTCGCTGTTTCAAACAACAGAGTCCTTCTCCCTCATTATCTGCTTGATCTAAACAATATAGATCTCTTGTTCGTTTACCCAGCTGATCCAATTAAGCCTGTTTATGTATATGAACAATTGTGAGCCATTATTTATTTCTCTTTAATCTATCCGAGGACTATGTTAATTATTTTTACAACCTTCAGGTAAAATTAAAGGATAAGTAAAAATCTCTTTCTCTTCGTGGGCTGCAATTATTAATGTACTTCTTTTTAACATCTCAACAATAAAACATAGAATGTTTCATTCGCGTCCCTCTGTTTTCTATTTGTTGCCAAACTGTAAGATAGTTCTTTACAATTTCACTGCAAACAACCAAAAGATTAATTATGTACCTTACCAGCACTCCAAGCTTGCACATTTTAAAATGGTTTCAGACATACTTCGAGTCAATTAATTCCTTTTTCGTTGTCTGTTGACAACATATTGAATTGAATAAGATGGTTTCTTTGCCAAAAGTGTAACTACAATTTCTTTTATATTTCTTCACAGGTTGTGGTTGATGCTGGAAAGGCCACATTATATTACCCATTCCTAGCTGCCCTAATTATTGTGTTACACCATCACCTACCATTCTTGGAATGCAGATTAGACAATGCACAAACATAAATGGCGTTTGCCAATGAACTTATCTATATATAATTATCATTATTATTTTAAAAATGTCATTATTTGTGGAATAATTATAATGTAGCACTCCGTGAGTAGCCTATAATTATCTTTCTGAATGCGAATGATTGTTGCAATTATTGATGTGAAAAATATTATGTGACTAAGGTGCTTGGTTCTTATCGTTATCCTCCTTGCTGTAAAAGGAAACAAGTGATTTTAGCGTGAAAATAGGGATCTTGGGTGGCTGAATCTCTCTAAAATGCCTCGGCCAAGATCCAGGCATGTGACTTGACTTTGAAGAAGTGTCAGCTCCAGCAAGACCCAACAAGATGCCACAGTGCACACGGTGATTTCATGACATATAAATGATCAGATCTACCAGGCAGTGCCAGTTTGATCCCTCAGGCCAGTAAACTCAGATGCCTCAGTAAATTAGCTCTGCACATTGCTGATGATCCGCAAATTAAAAGACCCAATGTCCTCCCAGACTTGGAGTTGGTTTGCAGTAGGATTTCAAGATTCACGCCAAGCCAGATTTGAATTTCAGATTCCAAATGAAACATTCCACAATGTGCAGTGAAGTTAGGTTTGTGTTGTTCAATATGTACCTCTCGGGCCAACCAAATAAGTAGAATTGAAATTCAATCAACTAAGTGTAACCATATGACACAGCCAATTAGGTTTTTTTTAAATTGCTACTTTCAAAGAGATGTTTTATTCAGCTTTTCCTTCAGCACTGAGTCCCTGCACTGTCATTTGACACTCACTTGCCTTTAAGATTTAACAAAAGCTTTTTCAAATGACTGTAGCATGATGCAATAAAGAAACAAGAAACGTCCGACGCCTTCGGTCGAGTTTCGCGGGCCGCAGGCCGGAGAATCGCTGGAGACACCCAAAATGGCGATTCTCCGGCACCCCCGCGATTCTGCGGCCCAGATAGGCCGAGCAGCCAGGCCAAAACGGCGGGTTCCCCCCGGCGCCGTCCACACCTGGTCGCTGCAGTCGTGGGCGATGCGTGAACGCTGGGGGGGGGGGCGAGGGGGGAATCCTGCACCGGGCTTCACCTGGAATGCGGGGTGGCCCGCGATCGGTGCCCACCGATCGTCGGGCCGTCCTCTCTGAAGGAGGACCTCCTTCCTTCCGCGGCCCCGCAAGATCCGTCCCCCATATTCTTGCGGGACGGATTTGGACAGGACGGCAACCACGCATGCGCGGATGACGTCCGTTATGCGGCGCCGGCCGCGTCATCTATGCGGCACCGCTTTTACGCGGGCGACAAGGCCTGGCGCGGGTAGATGACGTGGCCCCGATACTGACCCTTTGTCACGGCCTGAATCGGTTGGGACCGGGGCCGTTCCGCGCCGTCATGAACCTCGACGGCGTTCACGACGGTGCGGCCACTTCGACGTGGGAGTGGAGAATCGCGCCCAATATGTTTGAAACGTATTGAGACTTCTGGAGCAGCAGTTTCCTCTGGAGGAATAGGATTTTTGCTATCTCGAGCGGCACGGTGGCGCAGTGGTTAGCACTGCTGCCTCACGGCGCCATGGACCCTGGTTCGGACCCGGCTTCGGGTCACTGCCTGGGTGGAGTTTTCACATTCTCCCTGTGTCTATGTGGGTCTCATCCCCACAACCCAAAGATGTGCAGGGTAGGTGGATTGGCCATGCTAAATTGCCCCTTAATTGGAAAAAAATAAACTCTAAATTTTAAAGGAGAAAAAGAAAGATTTTTGCTATCTTTGTTTGATCCCGTGTATTGTACAACGGGAGCTGGAAACATGATGGTGTTTCATTCCTAGGCACATGCAGAAGGTTAGAACTGAAACTGTGCCCATTTTGCTGATGAAAGATTGTACCCAAATATCCTCTCAATTTCAGCAGAAATTGAGCATTAATCAGTGGAATCAGCATAAACAATAGAAGTGCAGATTCCAATCCATACTTTTCTTCTTGAGAGTCTGCCAAAATTGTAATTTCAACTCATTTCACCATCATTCATGCACATTAGGCACGGCATGTTTAGAAATCTGCAATCAGGGCAATGTTTCCAAATGTGTTTTTTTTCAAGTTGTGACTTATGCCACAAAAGTGCAGGAAAGGAACCAGAAAAGAGCAGGTGCTGTGAGAATAAATCATTTTAAAATGCTCGAAAGATTGCAATAAAATATCAGAAGAATAACTTCCCTTCCGAAGACACATGATAATCTGGTTGCAATATGTAGTAAATGCAATGATTGGTGACCACCAGTTGGGTACCAAACAACAAAGGGTTATTAACTAACAAACTATATACAGAGCACAATCAACGACATCTTCATTCTCAGCACTAGGCTCACATCTGACTGCAAAGCACACGACCTGCATCGAGATCCCCACGCTCATTCCCCATTTGCCGATCGGGTCGCAGGACCCTTCCGATGCACACCCCCTTAAAGGGGCGAGCTACTCCATCCTTCCCCTTTAAGTCCCTTATTACATAGAACTGGAGGCAGGCGGGAAACTAATGAATGTGGTTTAACTACAACAATTTATTAGGGCAGGCAACATTCATAGTTTATTAAGGGATCTTAGAGGGTTTCGGAAACTATAAAGCACATTAGAAAGGTTAAGTAAACTTTCACTCAGCTGACATGCCTGATGTGGTGAAAGACACAGACACTTCTAACTGAATGCTTACATAGCCCATATCAGTAGCCCGAACGCCTGGTGACCTCGAGTAGCAGGCACAGCTAGCAGGGCGAGGCCACGCCTGGTAGCACCAAGCACCAGGGAAGAGATGAGGAGGAGCCATAGAGAGATAGGAGGACAGATAATTCTTGGAGTGGCAGACATCCTGTCTTGTGAACATCTGCAAATTGTTCAATATAAAACCTAAAACAGGCAATGCTTTGTCTACATGGCTTACCATGTATAAATAATGCATGATTCTGTAACTGGGTAGAGTCTGCCTCAGAGGTCTTTCTCTGAAGTTGTGCTCTCCCAACGCGTTGGTTAATAAATGATCGTTCTATACCTGAGTCTCCTGAGATTGTTTTGTGTATCAACCTGCTCCACTACTGTACATTGATAACTTAGGCAACTCTCAAAACAGTATCAATAATGTACAATTTTTAACACAGTTCATCAAAAACCAGAGGACTTTCTCTTTCTCTGGGAACAAC
Organism: Scyliorhinus torazame; assembly: GCF_047496885.1. Lineage (NCBI taxonomy): Eukaryota > Metazoa > Chordata > Chondrichthyes > Carcharhiniformes > Scyliorhinidae > Scyliorhinus > Scyliorhinus torazame. Next base: position 133,905,171 of record NC_092724.1, on the reverse strand, counting down.
GTAGCTCAACTGGGTGAGTTTCCACTGTAGAGGTAACTTCAGTTGGACCTGCTTCACTGGAATTCTCTCTTGGCGGCAGTACACCGCTTTTCACTGTTTCCTTTGTTCCACTGGCTGATCATCACTTCACTCTTTGGACACACAGCAACGCTGCTTGCTGCCACAATTAGATCAGGCTGTGGCACTGGGCCTTGACGCGGCTCCCTTCTCTGCAAATTATCTTTCCGTTTCTTCAAAACCTGTCCTGCACATTCACTTCATAGAATAGTGGCCATGTCTTGGCCACCATGGCTCCCTGGACCCAACTTGGCCCGCTACTTTACAAAAACTGGGTCGTCTATCTGAAATGCCCTTTCCATATTTGCCGAAACAGGGTTCCCTTTCTGACAACTCTGCCTTGTCTCCACCCTCCCCACCAAATTTGGAACTATCAGGGTCAAACTGGGTCTCAAGCGACAATCCATCAGCAAGTCAGCTGTGGTACACGAGGTGTTCTGTAGGCTAATAGAAAACGTGCTATCTTGGTCCCTAGTGATGCAGGTACTTGCTTCTTGAGATCAGCTTTGAACAACTGAACTGACCGTCCAGCCAACCTATTCGACAAGGGGTAATATGGTGCATTGTAAATATGTTGTATTCTGTTAAACGTCCTGATATGGGGACGACCATTCTTGTTCCCCAAAGGATGACAACATCCTCGCAACTAAGCACATCTTTCCTGAGCCGATAAGGCTTCATTTCCTCCGAAGCATTCTCATTCTGCCAACCATGGAGTATGTTTAAACTTCCCTAACAATGGGTCTCTATTAGTCCACTGCTTAATTTGGTGCACTGTTAAAGAGTCCAGAAAGTTTAACGCCATTACAATCTCTTCTGCTACTAGAAGGTGTGGCATGCTTTCTGGTAACTTGGGCCTACTTTTTTAAAAAAATTTAGAGTACCCAATTATTTTGTTTTCCAATTAAGGGGCAATTTAGCGTGGCCAATCCACCTAACCTGCACATCATTGTTGTTGTGGAGGTGAAACCCACGTAGACACGGGGAGAATGTGCAAACTCCACACCGGATGGTGACCCAGGGCCGGGATTCGAACCCAGGTCCTCAGCACCACAATCCCAGTGCTAGCCGCTGTGCCACGTGCCGCCCGACGGGGGCCTACTTAAGGCATCGGTTATGTGAGTCCCTGGCTAATGTTGGAAAGTATATTCGTCGGCCAAATAGAATAGCGCCCAATGTTGTATTCTCACAGAAGCAATTTGTGGAATCACTTTGTCCTCTTTGAAGAACCCTAAAAGTGACTTGCAGTCTATGATGATAGTGAAATGCCTCCCGTATACGTACTGATGAAACGTTGTGATGTCGTAGATAATAGCCAGCCCTTCTTTTTCAATTTGGGAGTATCCTCGTTCCGTGTCTGTTAAAGTTCTTGATATGGACAAAATGACTCTCAGACTTGTCCTCCACTATATGGGGTAACGCAGCCCCTACCGCATATGGTGATGCATTGCATCTAAGTACTACCTTCTAGGAAGGGTAGAAATGCACAAACAAGCATGAAGACTGAAGTGCCTGCTTAACTTGGTTAAAGCCCCCACCTGGGGTGTTTTCCGAATCCCACCTCATGCGTTTCTTTAACAGCACATGTAATGGTGCTAACAATGTCAATAGATTCGGGAGGAATCACCCATTATAGTTGACCGTTCCCAGGAAAGATGAGTTCTGTGGTGTTCTTAGGGGCCGGTGGCTCCTTAATTGCTTTCACTTTGTCTTCAACAGGATGTTACCCCTAAACGTCCACCCAATGACCAAGATAAACCACCTTGTTTGCTTGGAAGGTAACTCTTCTCTTTCTTTAAGTGCACTCCCGCCTCCAGAAATCTCTTCAAAACTTTATCCAAATTGGCCAGATGTTCCTCTTCAGTAGATCCCATTATTAAAACGTTGTCTAAATAAACAACAGTGCTGGGAAAACCCTGCAGCAAAATTTCTATAGTCTCCTGGAAGATGGCATAAGCTGATGAAACTCCAAACAGTAGATGTGAATATTGGTATAATCACTTATGCGTATTTATGGTGACATATACTCCGGATGCATCGTCCACCTCTAACTGTTGGCAAGCATAGCTCATGTCCAACTTGGTATATGTCAAACCCCCAGCTGACTTGGCATAAAGATCCTCTATTTTGGGGATGGGGGTACCTATCTAGTTTTGTGGCCTGATTTACCGTCAGCTTGCAATCTTCACAAATACGGGTGGTCTTGTCTGGTGTGACTACCAGCACAATGGGTGCTACGCACTCTGCAAATGTTACGGGCCCTTGCCCAAATCTTCCAGTCATTTTAATTCAGCTTCTACCTTCTCTACTAATGCGCAGGCAACAAATCTTGCTCTAAAAGATCTCAGGGTGGCCTTAGGATCCACATAGATTTTTGCTTGTAATCCTTTGATCTTTTCCAATTCCTCCTGGAACACATCTCAGTGTTTTTTTATGACTTCTTGCAGGCCCCTTCCTTCATTTTAAACATTTCCAACCAATTCAACTTGACCTCCTGTAGCCAGTCACACCCATTAAACTTGACCCTAGGCCCAACACCACTAACAAAGTTAGCCGTGCAGACTGCTGTTTATAGCTCACTGAAGTCACGGTCACCCTGACTACTGTCATGGCCTCTCTGGTATATGTTGCTGGTCTAGCTGCAGTCTCTCCATCCCCAGATGTTGAACCTCTTCTTGGTGATACCAGTAAGTCATAGTATCATAGTATCATAGAATTTACTGTTCACTAAAGACAGTAGCTAACGTCCCCGTATCCACTCCCATCTTCAGTGGCTGGCCATTCACTAACAACACCACTGTGATGGGGGCTACCTTGCCTATTCTCACATTGTTCAGGGTTAAAACTGTTCAGTCACCCACTAGACTTTCCTCCATACTATACACTGGGTCTGGATTATTTACTCTGCTGGTACTGGGCAGGCCCTGCTTGTTTTTACACCCCTGCCTCAAGTGGCCTTTTCTTCCACCCGTGGAGCACTCTACTTCTCTAAATCTACACCTTTCTGGGAAGTGACTTTCCCCGCACCAATAGCACTCTATTATTCCTAGGTTGTTGTTTCAATCTTCTTTATCTTGTGGCTTTTCTGGTTTCAGTATTAAACCATTGCTCTCACTCCCGGTGCCACTGCTGGCCGCAATTTCCTGCGCTAACTGGTGAACCTCATCACACTGCACTTTGCTGCTCCTGGGCACCCTTCTCAGCACTGCCTATCGCTAACACCATTTCCAGTGCCTTCATAAAGGTTAACTCTGATTCAGCTCTCTGGGTCACTGTCCGTGTGGAGTTTGCACATTCCCCCCGTGTTTGCGTGGGTTTCACCCCCACAACCCAAAGATGTGCAGGGTAGGTGGACTGACTACGCTAAATTGACCCTTAATTGGAAAAAATGAATTGGGCACTCTAAATTTATATTAAAGAAACTCTGATTCAGCTAATAATTTTCTTTGTGTGGCTGCATGGTTTACACTTGATACCAATCAGTCCCTTAACATGTCATTCAACACAGACCCCAAATCACAGTGCTCTGCGATTTGTCTCAGCCTTGTTACAGCCTTGTCTCCCCTGGTCTTACCACAGTGATGTTAAATTTTTTCCTTTGCAATATTATTGAGGGTTTCGGGTGGTAATACTCCTTTGCTAGCTCAATGAGGTCTGCAAATGTCTTCATGTCGGAAGCGTCCTGGGACATTAAACTCCGGATTAAGTTATACGTCTGGGTCCCACATGCAGTCAGCAAAATTACTTTCTTCCTATCCTCCCCATCTATTTCATTAGCCTGGAAAAAATGTTGGAAATGCTCAACATACTGTACCCAGTCCCCTGCAGCAGCGTCGAAAGCTTCCAATTCTATGAAGAGAGACAGAACTACTTTGCTATTTTTTTCAGGCTGGACTTGATTGGACTTGACTCTAGCAACTGAACTTCCCTTCCAAACTCTTTTCTCCGGTGCAATTTGAGTTGCTGTTGTTTTTTTTTCATTGCCAATGTAGTAAATAGAATGATTGGCAACCACCAGTTGACTAACAAACAAAGAAGGGTTTATTAACTTACGGACTATATACAGAGCACAATCAATGATATCTCCATTCTCAGCCCAGAGTTAGAAAGTCAAAACACATCACAAGGCTTTAAACCCCCTCAGACACTTTAATCTTCAAGGTGCTGATTCACTTTCAAAGAGAAATAGCTTCTCTTAGGCTGCAATTGACAGGGTGCTAGCTCCCAGACAGACAGATGCCTGGATTATTTATTTTAATTTCCCCTCATGCTTGAATTCACCTCAAGTACCCTGCTGTGAACCTAACCTTAATCTTTATCAACATCTAGGTGTTAAGTGCTTTCACTTCCTCTTTTTCTCAGCACAAAGCACGTGATGTGGTCGGGAGCTTTCAATCATAGCTAGATGTTCACATCACAAGGTTTTTTGATTTTCTAACAGTTGCTGTTTTCTACACCTCTGTCTGAGGCAGCAGGTGTAAGGGACAGGTGAAACGATTTCTTTTTTACTGTTTCTGGCTGGACTGCTCTTTAGCTTCCAGGCAGGGGTGACTGATGGGGAGGGCTCTCTATTATGGGGGGTTCTCTGAAATGGGGTGTTCTCTGTTATGGGGGCGTCTGATGAGGGGTCTGTCTAGTGGGTGGATTCAGTTGGGGGATCTGATGGGCAGTCTGGGGAGGTCTGGTGGGGAGGTCTGATGGGAGCTCTGATTGGGTTCTCTGATGGAGGGTCTGGTGGAAGGGCTGAGGTGGGGTCAGCAGGATTTGCATTGTGGTGGGAGGGGGCCCCTCTGATGGTCTTTGGAGCACCTACCTTAAATAATTACCCTCTTAGTCCATCAAAAGTCCATCCCACCAGGGCCAGGATGGCAAATGCTTGTACCAAACCACACCCGCGTGAATCCCGGCCCAAAGGCCGGAACATCACGGAGGTGTGGAGAATCCAGTGCCCAGCCCGTTAGTAGTATGCAAATGGGTTCAAAAGACCATTTGCATCCTCCTGCTGGCATAGGGCATGAACCTCGATGCCGCTTCCAATGGGGATCGGAGCATCAGAATGACCATTGCCTGCTTTCCCCTTTGAGGGGAAGAGCTGATTTAACCTGAGGATCATCACACTTCAGGCGATGGGCAAGGTTGAGAAAGTGGGCCTTCATGAATAACGTCAGCCAGTACGGGAATTGAACCTGTGCTGTTGGCCTTGCTCTACATCACAAACCAGCTGGCCGGCCAACTGAGCTAAACCGGCCCACATTAGGACATTTCGCAAGAATACCAGTATAAGGGGAAAAAAATATTTATACTGTATGAGAAGAGAATGTTAGTTGGTTGGCAATTGGACTTTGATTGGTCGAGGCATTGCCGTGGAGAATGCACTAGTTGATGGTGACTGACAGATAACTGACAAGCATTGTTTGACATTTAAAGCAAGCAGCTTGACCCTGATTGGTCGAGGTGTTGCCCTTGCCCTGGGGAATTAATTAGTGAATGGCTGTTATTTAGTTCAGCTGAAATTCGTACAATGTGCGTGCATATTTTTTCTGTCTACAAAGAACACAGTGCATTAATATATGTAGCTTCCAGTACACGAAAATACGTGACACTACAAATCCAACTCGTAGGATTATTTAGCAAATGTTTTTGTCCAATTGCAGAATTTATTTACTTTTAATTCATGTTTTTTATTTTTATTTTTTTTATTATTGAATATGGCTTTCTTGATTATTCTTGTTCTTTGCTGTTACTTATTCCTTTTTTTAAAAATCCAATTACTTTTCTGCATTTTCTTTGCCCTTTGTTACATGCACAATTCTTAAAAAAACAGAGCAACTCTTTTGATTCATTAGTGGGTAAATGTACCATGTGGGTTGGTGCTGAGCACATGGTTACCATCACTGCTCTGGTGTGAACCACTAACTCTGGCAGTAAGCTATGAACAACTGAATTCTGAACACATCACTGATTTGCAATATGACATTCAGCTTTGAAATAGGATTTCCATCAACTCCAGATTGTTTTTAGGTTTGCCTTTTTCTTATCTCTATCACAGTTCATTCATTTGTTTACAAAGAAAGCACTTAATGAAAAAAACATTTTCCACAAGATTGACTTGCCTCTTAAATTGTGATGTTGTTCTAGGTGCACTTTAGCATTAGATTAAATATATATTAAACTGAGTACTGAGGAAAGAGTGATTGGCAGTATTTCATGCTGGATCATGAAATGTCCTGAGTGAGTAACAAGCACAGGGCTGGATTGTAAAAGCCCTCTGAGGATGGTCTGGGACGCAGGAAGACCCACAAAATGGTGCGAGTGCCAATCACCTTCTCGCCACCATGTCGTTTTGCCAGTGGCAGGGGAAGGTAAAGGATGGCCCTCCTGCCCAGTGCCCAATTGATCGACTTAAGTGGACAATTAAGAGCCTCTTCTACTCCCACTACATTAAACCAGTAGCGGGGTTCCCTCTGCCACCTAAACAATGATAGCCTTCCTTCTGGGTTTCATAGGAGGTGAGGGACTGACGGCCTTTCTCTTTGAGCACCCTTTGGCCAACAGAGATGCCCCAGGCAGCAATGGCCATCCCTGCAGCAATGATGTCACCTGTCCTCACGGCATTTCCACCCCCCCCAACCCCAATCTGGGCCTACCTAATTTTCCCCAGCATCTCACCATTGTTGTGAGGGCACATGTCCATCAATGTATCCTTTTCTTCCGGTTGCAGACTCAGCAGTGGCCACTGCTCCTGGTGGCGCTGTTGAGGCTGCTGAGCTGCCTAGCATCTGATTGGCTGGCATTGGTTGAGGACAGGCTGTCATCTACCTTGGCAGCAGCTAATTGGATGACAGGATGGATTTCATTTTCTTCACCCCAGCTCTCAGGTGCATGTGGCTGGACCTCTACTGACAGCACTGAATCCAGCCCACTGTCTGATGAATGAATAGAAATCAATTTATACATGAGGAAAAATAAAAAATAAATCAAGGCAAAGGACTGACTAGATTTAATATAAGTAAATATTTAAAAATGGTAAGGAAGAAAATAACAGTCCGATGCATGCTCTTTAGTAAATCGTCCACAAAACTCTGTAAATTTCTGCGCATAACTTTCTAATTTTAATAAGAATAATCTAACAATTAACCTTCATGCTGCTGAATAATTGTTATGTGTGTGATACCCTATTCGGTTCAAAAATCAATGTCAGATAGTAAATCTGATGGACACCCTCGCCTTTAACTATCCATATCAGAATGTGGCTGGGTCAATACTGTCTTCAGAGAGCAAGATTTGGTATTGGTTGTAGATTACTCTAACTCCAGGTGGACGGAAGCCAATGGCCAACAGCTTTGCTCCCGTAAGCTGCCCCACATGAGTAACGGGAAGCATTCCAAGTAAGTGAAGAATCCTATTCACCCATCAGAGAAAATGTCTATCTTAAGTGAGTGATGCATGATATGCAAGCCTTTTAATTTTACAGATAGATTACTGATATTATGCAATGAAAAATGGCCAGGAACTGATTGACATATCAAGTTGTGAAAAGGTTATTGACACTGTTTATGTGTAGGTAATGATAATTTAGTGGTTCCCATAGTGATGAAGTATGTTCTATTAATGGCCCTTTGTTTAATTAGGCTTGGTACATGGTGTGATATTTAGCGTCGTGAGGTGAGCTTTTAACAGCCACAATACTGCACACGGAAAGCGCACAAGTGGTCGGAACCAAGGCATTTGGTTCTCACGTTTGTGTCAGTGTGTTTTTTTCTGTCGTAGACGCACTAAATGAACATTAAAAAATAAATATAATTTATGAGGCACTTCTGTAATTCCTTCAATCGTAGGATAGGACAACACAAGTCAAAATGGATAACAGGACTATTGCAAAGCTTAACTGTTTTTCATTTCTATACGTATCGCCTTTCTACTCCATCTGTACTTGTTTGTCTCAGTCTTTACTTCCACGCATAAAAGGCATTGCAGTGTAACAAAGAAAGCCAGAAATAGGAGCATTGCTCTTAAATATCACCTCCATACTTTATCAGTTTGATCCTGTGGAACAATGCATTTCAAATTGTTTTTAAATATATCAGAATGCTCTTTCCCGGAGAAAAACAAATTCAAGGAAACTATTTGATTCAAATTTACCTTTAAAAGATGTACATGAGTGAAGTAAAATATAAATAGTTAGACATTCATCAGGTTTCAAGTTTAACTCCTCAAGTAATGTTAGCGGCCTCTCCTTTACATTTATGTTGTAACCTTACACAACTGTTTAGAAACCTGCCGATGTAAAATGTGAAGATATCCCAAAACCAAGCAGAGTAACTTGGAACACCTGATCTTAGTGGTATATAATGTGAGGAAAGATATGCAAACCAATGAGGAACAATCAAGTCTTGTTCTAATCAAACACACAATAGAATATTTATGAACTTAAAAGAAATACACAACAAGAAAGGCTACGATACAAGACAACAGTACCCTTAGAACATAGAAAAATACAGCACAGAACAGGCCCTTCGGCCCACGATGTTGTGCCGAACCTTTGTCCTAGATTAATCATAGATTATCATTGAATTTACAGTGCAGAAGGAGGCCATTCAGCCCACTGAGTCTGCACCGGCTCTTGGAAAGAGCATCCTACCCAAGGTCAACACCTCCACCCAACACTAAGGGCAATTTTGGACTCGAAGGGCAATTTATCATGGCTAATCCACCTAACCTGCAACTACAATAATGGCTCCACACACACAGTATCTTATGAAGTTTAACCCATTCCCGTCTATTTACATTCCTGAATTTTGAAAAATGTCCCTTGACCCCAAAAATATATATCATGCAGTACAGCGCTGTGAGTTAAAACCAGCAAATAGTAGGGCAGCACGATGGCGCAGTGATTAGCAGTGCAGCCTCATTGGGCCAAGGTCCCAGGTTCAATCCCGGCTTTGGGTCACGGTCGTGTGGAGTTTGCATGGGTTTCGCCCCCACAACCCAAAGATGTGCAGGGTAGGTGGATTGGCCACGCTAAATTGACCCTTAATTGGAAAAAATGAATTGGGCAGTCTAAATCTTTTTTTAAAACAAGCAAATAGTTACCACCCATGAGTTATCTGTAGTTTGGGAAGTCTTTCGGCTGTTCAGTGTAGTTTTCCTCTGAGGTATTCTAAACCAAAACCAACAGCTTTTAGACTGGAATACTGTGCTTTAGGGAGAGTTCCGCTTCTCAGCTGGCAATAGTCTTGACTGTTTGCCAGCTGTTGTCCACTCTCCTTCCTCTCCTTTTGTATCCAGTTAATACTGCTAATCATGTTTTGTTTTCTTCCTTTCACGTAATTCTATTTAAATAACCCCTTAGGCCAGGCTTTTAGCAGAAAAGTGTAAATTGTATTCTTATCTCTCCACATTGAACCCACCTCTCCTACAGTTTTAACACCTACTTCTATACTACCCCTAGTCACTTAGGTAAACACTTGTTTATTTGCATATCAAAACCCCTTCAATCAAATGCACTCTTCTCACTTCGTCTTTTGTCCCATCCTTCAAACTTTATTTTATCCAAACTCTTTTTAACCTTTATTTTACTCAATTCTTAGATCTTCATTTTCTACAATGATCTGGACACAACTTTCTTATACCATTTTCCCCTTTTGTCAGCTCAGAATGTAAGTCAGAATCAGTCAGTTACTTAACACAAGGAAATCAATATTGGAAAAACTAAGGCATTATAGCGGGATACTGTTACGGGGCTGTAGCCGGGCTGTTACGCAGACTTTCACAGCATAGAAACAGGTCCAACATGTTAATGTTAATTACATCATTATGGTTAAGAGAAACAAGTGTTGGATACTATTTTCATTGAGCATATATAAATAAGGGATAGCTGTGACACTGGGTGGAATGGGAGGAGTGAGCTGTGAACCTGAACAAGTCAATTAAATCCCTTGATGAAGAAAAGATGTGTGTCTTGGTTTTAGCTTCACCAATGGGCTTGGCTCCTGTTAACACAACAGATCAATAATGGAGTTTGCTCTCTACCTGACCTTAATTCTCCCAGCTTAATTCACATCACCCTATCAATATATCCTTCTGTTCCATTTTGCTGCATACGTACCTACTTTACCCTGAAATGCGTCAGTGTGAATTGTCTCAACCATTCCATATGATAGCCGAGTTTCACAATTTCAGCATTCTCTGAGCAAAGATGTTACCTTTCTTTAAGAAAGCTCACTTTGATTTTTGAGTGCATTTCACAATATTCCTGTACATAAGAACATAAGAACTAGGAACAGGAGTAGGCCATCTGGCCCCTCGAGCCTGCTCCGCCATTCAGTGAGATCATGGCTGATCTTTGTGGACTCAGCTCCACTCTCCGGCCCGTACACCATATCCCCGAATCCCTTTATTCTTTAGAAAGATTTCTATCTTTTTCTTAAAATCGTTTAAAGAAGGAGCCTCAACTGCTTCAATGGGCAAGGAATTCCAGAGATTCACAATCCTCCATGAAAACGCGACCAGCCGCTACTCCCAATTCCAGGCGGCCGAATCGGCACGACAGGGGTCCTACGCGGCCAAATCGGCAAGGCAGGGGTCCTACAAGGCCGAGCGGGTCCAGGCGATCGAGTTCCTCCCGGCCCGCGGCCCGGACGAGGGCGGCCATTTTGCACGTTTTCCGCGGCCTCCCGCGCTTGTACGCGCCAAAAGAGACGTCGACGCAGAGGGACGTGACGCGCAGGCTCGCTCTATGCAGGACCGAACTGCGCATGCACGATGGCACAATGAACGCCATGACGTCACGACGTGCGGCAACTGTGGATCCGCACATTTAAAGCGGCAATGTCCGGCAAAGAACCGACAATGCCTCCGCTGTGGCAAGATGGGCCACTACGCTGCCTGCTGTTGAGCAGCTCAACCTGCCAACGCTCCCCAATTCCAACAGCCTCGCAGGGACGTGCGGACCATTCAGCCTCGGCACTCCGAGTCATACCCAGATGATATACAAACCGGTGATACAGACGACCGGGAAGCCTTCCGCGTTGCGGTCATTGACAGGAACCGGATGTCTCCAAGCAGGACCCACCAGCCGATGCCAGTGAACAGTGTCAATCCGGGTGATGAATGGTGTGCCACCCTAACGGTCAACCCGAATTCGTCGCCCACCTACTAGGCTGGACTTATGAGCCTGTTTGAACATTGAACTCACTGACGTATTATGCCACAATGTTAGTATGTTTCTCTTTTTGTCGTTACAGGAGTTCGTTTTGATGCTTGATGTTTACACGTGTTTTGTTTATGGTACAACCTCGTTGCTATGTTGCACCTGACACCTTCCTATGTATATAGTTTAGCCTCATGTACATGTTGTAGATATTGCACACACACATTCAGCTGCACTCAGTACACATCTATATTTATTACCACATAGGCACATATTCTTGTAAAAAAGGGATGTCATGATATTCAGATAAACATCATGGTGCAAACGTACATACACACTGATGGACAGATCAACTGACCAATCAATACACACACAACATCACAGCCAATCACAGGCTAGAGCATACACACTATAAAACGGGGAACACGACACTTCCCGCTCATTCCAGCAGGAGACAGCTCAGGGCACAGAGCTCACAGCAAGCCACTCAGACATTCACCATGTGCTGAGTGTTTCTCCAAGATAGTGTGAGGGCTAGGTCCACAGGTTAGAGGGTAATGAACGAACCACAGTAACCAGTTTACAGATGTTGTTATTGTTAGTAATAAAACTGAGTTGTACCATCCACAACCGTGTTGGTTCGTCTATGTAGCAGAGCACCCAACATGACACTAACCACTGCACCACCATGCTGCCCCATGCTTATAATCTTCTACTGATGTTTCAGCAGCTGATTGGAAGAATCCCAGATGAACGTGTCACGTGAATTTCTAGGAAAATATGAAGAAACTCACAACAATTTCTAATGTATTTGAAAATATTGAAAGGAGACCATCCAAATAAAAGAGATTTCCACAATTTTCAGACTACTGATGTGCTCCAGTCTTGTAGCTGACAGAACTCTTTTTTGTATTTGCTCTTGATGATACCTAGTTATGAATGGTGATAGTTCGGAATGAAAAATGACATTATCTGTTTCAGAATATCAACAAAATATTTCTCAAACTGTGAAATATTCTTTTTTATAGTCCATATAGTAGTACGGATGTTAAAGTACCTCGTTCACAACTTTTATGAATGTGGTTTTGAATACTCACATTGATCACCCCAAACTCAGCCCAAGACATTTAGCTGAAGCGCCACAATTCTCTTGCCATCATGAATAAATACGTTGGTGCAAATATCCTAAACCATTACTGATTGGCTCCAGGTGTTGTTTTGGTTACCAAACAGAAGAAACAAATGAAGAAGATTAAGAAACTCAATCTGAACTACTTTGGGTGAAGAAACTATGGGCGCGGTTTAATGGAAAAGTGTCATTTTGGGTATGATTGGCGGGGTGTTTATCGAAAGCTGTGTTGGCGAGATCGTGGTGTATTTAATGCCGCTTCGTGCCAGAAATGAGCCCCCAAGAGCGTCTCACTATTACTGGCTGCCTCGCCACCTGAGACTCACGCTTCAGAGCCTCACCGCTAACAAGTGGGAGCTGCTTTTAAACACTCACTCACACTCACTCCCAGTCAACACACACAAGCATGGCACCTGCTCCTCGCTTTGGGAATGCTGACCTGGACAGGCTTCTCGATTCTGTGGATGCGAGACAGGGCATCCTGTCCCTGTGGGGGGGGGGGAGGAGCAGTGGCAGCAGCTGTCAGTGCGGGCAGGAGGACCAGCTGCGGAAAAAGACCTCCACCGGGCTGCTGCAAGGGTAAGTTACCACCTCTCTCCTGGCATCAGTTCTGCCTGTCACCCCTCAAATTCCCAATCCCCACCCCCCTCAATTCACTGGCTGACACCTCACACACTCCCCACATCCGATCTTCGTGCTTGTTCCTCAGCTCCCCCTGGCCCCCCAGCACAACCCCATCATGTCCAGTTGCGGTGCCCACACATGCCACCTGCTGTAGACACCCCTATCTATCAAGCACACTCACAAATCCCTTTCTTTATCCCTGCTGGAGAAGATAGCCCATAATAGGCGGGAAAAGACCAAGATGGGGGGGGGGGTGGAGTACCAGTGATCTGGGTCCTCTCCCCCTATGAGGAATGGCCCTGGAGATCGTGGGCCTGACCGAGGAGACAGCAGTCACCGACAGCGAGGTTGGCCTCTGCTGCAGAGGTGAGGATCCATTGCCCCTTCACCCAGATGTCCTGTCTCAAGTGAGTTGTTCATGTCAGGCAAAATGATGCTTCCCTCTCACTGACCACATATCCATTCTCTCGTAGGATCTCCATCTGATGGGGCCGGGCCATCTGGAATCATCCTCACCTGCCACCCAAGAGACCATCTCGGATGAGAGCTCCGGGGGGATCACCATCGAGCCGTCACAGCTATCACCCCCTCCTTCCACAGCGCAGGGACACACATCTCAGTGGGTAACATTAGTGGACAGGCTTCTGGAGCACAATCTGGTGAGCACCACACAGTTGCTGATGCGCATCAGTTGGAGGCAGGAACATCCAAGGGGAGTCAGCAGTTGGAGGTCTGCTGGATCCCAGGACTCAGCTGGGCCCACGTCAGATGCCAAGTCTCTGGATATGGTTATCCCAGAGCTGATGCAGATGCAAGGACACAATCATGAGATTCAGGATGGGTTGTCAACGACATTCCAGCGAATGCATAGCTGATTGGAAGAGTCCCAAAGACTACGGATGCAGGAGATGATGCCGACAGTGCATGGCACTGAGGCCAACACTCAAGGGTGACGATCGGAGGGCAGTCTGGTGGCGCAGTGGTTAGCATTGCTGCCTCACAGCGCCAAGTTTCCAGATTCGATCACGGCTCTGGGTCACTGTCCATGTGGAGTTTGCACATTTCCCCCGTGTTTGCCTGGGTTTCGCCCCCACAACCCAAAGATATACAGAGTAGGTGGATTGGTCATGCTAAATTGCCCCTTAATTGGAAAAAATGAATTGGGTACTCAAAATTTATTTTAAAAAGAGTGACAATCTCAGCGGAAAGCCTGCAGCACAAGGTAATCGTCTTGAGTGGTGGTGTCCAAGGCATGGCTCAGCCTGTGACGACCGTGGCTGTGGGTCTCTACATCATGCCACAATCGCTGAGGGACATGTCCCATAAGCAGGTGGACATTGCAGAGGCACTGCAGAGCATGGCCTAGTAACTGAGGAACATTGCTGAGAGCGGCAACACTATGGTGCAGACAATGGGGAACCACCAGGACTGGCAGAGCCAGATGACTTTCTGGAGCTCACTCCCACTGCTCCTTCATCCCATGGAGACCCCCAGGGCCCAATGAGCACCGTCAGGGAGGAGGAAGCGTTGGAGGCCAACCCGGGGCCTGCCACCAAGGAGACAATGGCGGTCTCCAGTTCTTCCAAATCCCCCCCCCCCCCCTCCTGACATCAGCGCACCTCAAGGGCAGCGGGCAGAACAGGGTGGCACGACGATGCCTGTGACACCGGTAAGTCGGCCGAGATCCTCCGGCTCAAGGCCCTCCAGAGGGCGTCAGCCAAGGACATCAAGGGCGCGGAAAGCAGCAGGCTGTCCCCACCTCTGATGTGCATCCTGTGGACACACCTAGACATAGCAGTAGACAATAAAAGATCAAGAAAATGAGGAGCACTGAGTGGTACTGGGGGTTGTCACTATGTGCAGCTAGGGGAAATGCAAATATCCAAAGTTCACTATTAAAACATGTTACACCTGATACATGCGAAGCCTCTGTCACGTTAATCTTCACAGAGGGTCATCCTGCACCGCCACCCCTTACTGAACTCCGCACCCCCCACCCCCTGCCCCCCGGGCATAGTGGTCCAAGATCGAACGCCTCCAATGCAAACCCCATTCAAAGGATGGGTGTGAGTGCGCTGTCAGCAAAAAGACAGGAGCCAGACTTTGACATAAACTGAGGAGCATCAGAGCTTACCTCACAGTCGGTTATTGTCAGGTGGATGTACCTTTAAGAAATGGGTGTTTATCAAATAGTTGCAGTGATGTCTGTGTGGGTGGAGCTGGGCTGTCCTTCTGTCTTTCACTTTCGTTTTGAAAGCTACTTTGTGGCTCTGTTTTTGGTTTTGTTTTCAGAGTTAGCGAGCTGTATTCAAAACAAGCAAATGTGTAATGATCTCTCTCTCTACAAGCTAAAGAATGTCTTCAGCTCACTTGATGATTTCAAAGTAATACCTGTTTCTGTAGAGAGTTTAAATCTGTTGTCTTTGTTAGATAAGGGTTTAACTTATGGATGTTGCTAGGAAAGGTATTAAGGATTACCTATAGAGTATTGTATCTCTGGGGTTACGTGTGTTGGGTGGTTGATAAGATGTTTACTGTGTGTTTATAAAATGTTTACTAGGTTCATAGAATAAACATTGTTTTCTAAACCCTGGTCCATAACAAATTGGGGGCTCATCCGGGATAAAAGTCTATCTTTCGTAATTGGGTTGGCTTAGTGAACTTTAAGACAGTGAGGGCTGAGCATATTTGTGTTTGCTTTTCAGGTGTGGTATTCCAGTTTAAGTAGGGAGTGTGTTGTGGACAATGGCTCTTTCAGAGGCTCGGAAGTCTTTGGGGGTGGAGAAGGCCATACGCAGTACCTTATGAACAGAGACTAAAAAAAGACTTTTAGATTTGGCAAAGACATTGCAGTTAATGTTACCTGACAGCATACGGAAAGATGAGGTACTTACAGCGGTAGCTGAGCATTTAAAATTGCCTGAGATACAGTCTGACGCATTAGAACTGGCAAAAGTTCAGTTACAGATTACACAACTGGAACATGAGAAAGAATTAAAGCAGCTTGAATACCGCAATGAGGGACAAAGAAAAAGAGAGAGAAGGAGATAGAGAGGAAAAAGAAAAAGAGAGAGAAAGAAATAGAGAGGAAAAATGAAAAGAGAGAGATGGGAAAGGGAAAGAGAGAGAGAGGAAAGGGAAAAAGAGAGAGCGTTTGAACTTCAGAAAATGGTTATGAAACATAAGTCAGTTAAAATTGGCAGACGTAAAGGGAAACGTACAGTTGGAGGATAGTGAGAAAGAGCGTCATAGTCGAAGGCTTGGTGGGGATCTATTTAAATATGTCAATGCATTGCCAAGGTTTGATGAGAAGGAGGTAGAAGCTTTTTTCATTTCATTTGAGAAGGTAGCTAAACAAATGAAATGGCCACAGGACTGATTCAAACAAAGTTAGTAGAGCTAGTGAAGTGTTTGCATCACTATCAGAGGAGGTATCTGAGACATATGAGGAGGTGAAAAAATCCATCTTAGGTGCATACGAACTAATGCCTGTAGCCTACAGACAAAGGTTTAGAAAATTAAGGAAAGAACCTTGTCAAACATACATGGAGTTTGAAAGGATCAAACAGAGTAATTTTGATAGGTGGATAAGGGCTTTGAAAATAGACCAAACGTATGAAGTTCTCAGAGAAATTATACTTTTGGAGGAGTTTAAAAATTCAATTCCTGATGTAGTGAGAATTCATGTGGAAGAGCAGAGGGTTAACACTGCGAGGTTAGCAGCAGAAATGGCAGATGATTATGAATTAGTTCATAAATCAAAGCTGGATTTCTGACATCAGTTTCAACCTGTGAGGGATAGAAACTGGGGAAAAGAGAAATACTCAAGTGCTAGAGTTCAAGGTGATCTGATGGGAGATAATAAGGAGATAATAAGGATAATACCTCAGACTAAAAAAGAAATCCAGGAGGGTGGAAGAGACATGAAAAGTTTTTAATGTTTTCATTGTAATAAACTAGGCCACCTAAAGTCACAGTGTTGGTGGTTGAAGAAAAGCACTGGGAAGGCTGATGTGGTAAAACAGGATAAGACAGTGGGGTTTGTTAAAGTGGTAAAGGAAAGCCCAAGTGAAGCAAAGGTGCAAAAGATTGTACAGCCTGATCAAGAGGTGATTGATAAGAAGGTGCCAGATCTCTTTAAAGAATTTACTTGTGTGGGTAAAGCTTACTCATGTGTATCAGGAGGAGCAGGTAACAAAGTCACAATTTTAAGAGATAAGGGAGCTAGTCAATCTTTGATGGGAAGATATGAGGAGTTATGTAGTTTGGGAGCAATATTGCCAGAAAAGGTGGTAATATGTGGAATTCAGGGTGAGAAGAGTAGTGTTCCATTATATAAGGTAAGGTTGGAAAGTCCAGTGAAGAGTGGTGAAGCGGTAGTAGGAGTAATAGAGAAACGATCTTGTCCAGGAATACAGTTCATTTTGGGTAATGATATAGCGGGATCACAGGTGGGAGTGATGCCTACTGTGGTTGAAAAGCCAGTGGAAAATCAGACAACTGAAGTGTTGAAGGATGAATATCCTGGGATTTTTCCAGATTGTGTAGTAACAAGGTCGCAAAGTCACAGGTTAAGACAAGAGGAGAAATCAGAGAGTGAAGATAAAGTTGTAGTGCAATTATCGAAAATAATTTTTGATCAGATGGTTGGAAAAGAACATGTGGAGGATGAGGCGGATATTTTTAGTTCAAGAAAATTGTCGGAATTACAACAAAGATATAAAAATAAAACAGATATATCAGAAAGCATACACGGAAGAGGAATCTGAGTGTATACCAGAGTGTTTTACTGTAAAAATGATGTCTTGATGAGGAAATGGAGACCTTTACATATGCACGCGGATGAAAAGTGGGCAGAATTTCATCAAGTAGTATTGCCGGTAGGGTATAGAAAGGAGGTGTTGCAAGTAGCACATGAGGCACCAGTGGGAGATCATTTGGGAGTAAGGAAAACTCAAGCTAAAATACAAAAACATTTTTATTGGCCTGGACTACATAAAGATGTAGTTAAATTTTGTCGATCATGTCACACATGTCATGTGACTATGCTTTAAAGGTACTTTGAAAGGGAAGTAGAGCAAAAGGAGGAGGCTTTAATGATTTTAACTCAAAGTGAAGAATCAAATCCAAATGACTGTGAATTGACATTCCTCAAATTAAATTGGAAAACATGGATGTTCGTAAAAATTGGGATAAATTGTTGTTACCTTCCAGAGGAAAAAAATGAACTGACCTGAAAGAGTTATTGATATCACATGGGCAAGTTTGTGGAGATAAGTTGGGAAGTACTAAAATGGCTATACATGATGTAGATGTGGGAAGTGCTGTTCCAATTAAACAACATCCATATAGACTTAACCCTTTAAAATTTGCACAGGTTAACAAAGAGATTGAGAGTATGCTTAAAAATGGCATAATTGAAGTGGGTTGCAGCCAATGGAGCTCACCCCTAGTGATGGTACCGAAACCAGATGGTACCCAACAGTTGTGTGTGGGCTATGGAAAGGTTAATGCAGTTACAAGAACGGACTCTTAACTCTTAACCTGGAGGATTGCATTGAGAAAGTGGGACAATCAGCTTTTATTTCCAAACTGGATTTACTTAAAGGTTACTGGCAATACCTTTGTCCGAAAGGGCGAAGGAGATTTCAGCTTTTGTGACTCCAGATGGTATATACCAATTCAAAGTTATGCCATTTGGCATGAAAAACACCCCAGCCACATTTCAACGGTTAACTAACAAAGTTGTTTCAAGATTACCCAATTGTGCGGTGTACATCGACGATCTGGTGATTTTTAGCCAGACATGGAAAGGTTAGGTGGATTGGCCATGATAAATTGCCCTTAGTGTCCAAAATTGCCCTTAGTGTTGGGTGGGGTTACTGGGTTATGGGGATAGGGTGTAAGTGTTGTCCTTGGGTAGGGTGCTCTTTCCAAGAGCCGGTGCAGACTCGATGGGCCGAATGGCCTCCTTCTGCACTGTAAATTCTATGATCTATGATAAACATTTGAAGCATCTGATGGAAATATTAAATCGACTACAGGAGGCAAGTTTGATAGTAAACCTAGCCAAAAGTGAATTTGGAAAAGCCCAAGACACTTTTCTTGGCCATACAATCGGACATGTTTGAATGGTCCCATGGGATGTGAAAACAAAAGTTATTGGGGAGTTTCCAATACCCTCGACACAAAGGGAAATAATGCGATTTTTTGGCATGAATGGATTTTACCGGAAATTTGTGCCGAACTTTAGCAGTGTGGTTGCTCCATTGACGGACTTGCTAAGGAAGCGTAGCAAATTTAGGTGGACAGCAGAGTCTCAACAGGCATTTGACGGCCTGAAGGCTGTGTTAACCATTGCTCCTGTGTTAGCCATCCCAAATTATACCAAACCATTCAAACTGGCTGTTGATGCGAGTGATGTGGGCGTAGGTGCGGTTCTTCTACAAGGCGATGACAAAGGACTAGAGCGGCCTATTGGTTATTTTTCTAAGAAATTAAATACGTACCGGAAGTATTCAACGATTGAGGAGACTTTGAGCTTGGTGCTGGCTTTGCAACATTTTCACATTTATGTGACCAGCAATCCGTCTGACACCATTATATATACTGATCATAATCCATTGACGTTTTTGGAGCGATCCCAGAATAACAATGCCAAACTGTTTCAAAGGAGTTTATTGTTACAGCCATTTCATTTAAAAATAATACATGTGGCAGGTCGAGAAAACATGATAGCCGATGCTTTGTCACAAATGTGATGAAGAGAAGCAGGTTCGGTGGAGGAAGAAGAACTAAAATGGACTATGTTATTATACCTGTTTGCGTGTTTTGTTTTGTGAAACAAAAAGGTATTTTACTGTCAGTATTTCTTAAAGGAAAGTGAAAAGGTGAAAAATGAAACCATCATGAAGTTGATGGTTTATTCTTTTTTCTTGGTGGTGGTGTCAGGTAGATGTACCTTTAAGAAATGGGTGTTTATCAAATAGCTTCAGTGATGTCAGTGTGTGGGTGGAGCTGGGCTGTCTTTCTGTCTTTCACTTTCATTTTGAGCTGTCAAGCTGCTTTGTGGCTCTGTTTTTGGTTTTGTTTTCAGAATTGGAGAGCTGTATTCAAAGCAAGCTAATGATCTCTCTCTCTACAAGTTAAAGAATGTCTTCGGCTCACTTGATGATTTCAAAGTAATACCTTTTTCTGTAGAGAATTTAAACCTGCCGTCATTGTTAAAAAAGGGTTTAACTTATGGATGTTGCTAGGAAAGGTACTAAGGGT
Source organism: Scyliorhinus torazame (assembly GCF_047496885.1). Classification (NCBI taxonomy): domain Eukaryota; kingdom Metazoa; phylum Chordata; class Chondrichthyes; order Carcharhiniformes; family Scyliorhinidae; genus Scyliorhinus; species Scyliorhinus torazame. The sequence goes on along the minus strand of NC_092724.1, from coordinate 133,884,937 downwards.
TACCTATAGAGTATTGTATCTTTGGGGTTACGTGTGTTGGTGGTTGATAAGATGTTTACTGTGTGTTTATGAAGTGTTAACTGGGTTCATAGAATAAACATTGTTTTGTTTAAAAATACTTAAGGTCTCTGTGGCATAACACCTGGAGAGTGGACCCTTGTGCCCCCATAACCAAAATCTATTAAAAGCCGTGGGTCAGGTGAACTCCATGATATACTTTGGAGCTTTCTAAACCCTGGTCTATAAAAGTTATCATCACTGTTCTGCCTTGTATATTGATCCACTGACAGTGTCGACACTTGCACATCACCCTGGGATGATGTTATACAGACCCTGGGAGGGTGGGACAGGGTATTCGGGGGCAGGTTGGGAAGGTCGGGGAATTGATTAGGGAAGGAAGGAGGGGATTGGGGGAAGGAGGGGAATGGGGAAGGAGGGGAATGGGGTGAAGGAAGGGAATAGGGCAAGGGGGAAAGGAGGGGAATGGGGGGAGGAGGGAATGAAGGGAATGGGGGAGAAGGAGGGGAATGGGGGAAGGAGGGGAATGGGGTGAAGGAGGAGAATGGGGAAGGGGGGAGGAGGTGAATGGGGTGGAGGAGGAGAATGGGGGGAAGGAGGGGAATGGGGGAATTGGAGGAAGGAGGGGAATGGGAGGAAGGAGGGGAATGGGGAAGGAGGGGGATGGGGAAGGGGAAGAAGGGGAATGGGGGAAGGTGGGGAATGGGGAGAAGGAGGGGAATGGGGGAATTGGAGGAAGGAGGGGAATGGGGGAAGGTGGAGAATGGGGAGAAGGAGGGGAATGGGGGAATAGGGGGAAGGAGGGGAATGGGGGAAGGAGGGGAATGGGGGAAGGAGGGAGATGGGGAAGGAGAGGAATGGGGGAAGGTGGGGAATAGGGAGAAGGAGGGGAATGGGGGAATGGGGGGAAGGAGGTGAATGGGGGAAGGAGGGGAATGGGGGAAGGAGGGGAATGGGGGAAAGAGGGGAATGGGGGAAGGAGGGGAATGGGGAAGGAGGGGTAATGGGGGAGGAGGGGATTGGGGGGAAGGAGGGGGATGGGGGAATGGGGGAAATGGGGGGAAGGAGGGGAATGGGGGGAAGGAGGGGAATGGGGGGAAGGAGGGGAATGGGGCAAGGAGGGGAATGGGGCAAGGAGGGGAATGGGGGGAAGGAGGGGAATGGGGGAAGGGGGGGAAGGAGGGGAATGGGGGGAAGGAGGGGAATGGGGGAAGGAGGGGAATGGGGGAAGGAGGGGAATGGGGGAAGGAGGGGAATGGGGGAAGGAAGGGAAGGAGGGGAACGGGGGGAAGGAGGGGAAGGAGGGGAATGGGGGAAGGAGGGGAATGGGTGAAGGAGGGGGATGGGGAATGGGGGGAAGGAGGGGATTGGGGGAAGGAGGGGGATGGGGGAAGGAGGGGAATGGGGTGAAGGAGGAGAAGGAGGAGAATGGGGAAGGGGGGAGGAGGTGAATGGGGTGGAGTAGGAGAATGGGGGAAGGAGGGGAATGGGGGAATGGGGTAAGGAGGGGAATGGGGGAATTGGAGGAAGGAGGGGAATGGGAGGAAGGAGGGGAATGGGGAAGGAGGGGGATGGGGAAGGGGAAGAAGGGGAATGGGGGAAGGTGGGGAATGGGGAGAAGGAGGGGAATGGGGGAATTGGAGGAAGGAGGGGAATGGGGGAAGGTGGGGAATGGGGAGAAGGAGGGGAATGGGGGAATAGGGGGAAGGAGGGGAATGGGGGAAGGAGGGGAATGGGGGAAGGAGGGAGATGGGGAAGGAGAGGAATGGGGGAAGGTGGGGAATAGGGAGAAGGAGGGGAATGGGGGAATGGGGGGAAGGAGGGGAATGGGGGAAGGAGGGGAATGGGGGAAGGAGGGGAATTGGTGAATGGGGGAAGGAGGGGAATGGGGAAGGAGGGGGAATGGGGGAGGAGGGGATTGGGGGGAAGGAGGGGGATGGGGGTTGGGGGAAATGGGGGGAAGGAGGGGAATGGGGGGAAGGAGGGGAATGGGGCAAGGAGGGGAATGGGGGGAAGGAGGGGAATGGGGGGAAGGAGGGGAATGGGGGGAAGGAGGGGAATGGGGGGAAGGAGGGGAAGGAGGGGAATGGGGGGAATGGGGGGAAGGAGGGGAATGGGGGGAAGGAGGGGAATGGGGGGAAGGAGGGGAATGGGGGAAGGAGGGGAATGGGGGAATGAAGGGAAGGAGGGGAATGGGGGGGAGGAGGGGAAGGAGCGGAATGGGGGAAGGAGGGGAATGGGTGAAGGAGGGGATTGGGGGAAGGAGGGGGATGGGGAATGGGGGGAAGGAGGGGATTGGGGGAAGGAGGGGGATGGGGGAAGGAGGGGAATGGGGAGAATGGGGGGAAGGAGGGGAATGGGGGAAGGAGGGGGATGGGGGAAGGAGGGGGATGGGGGAATGAGGGGAATGGGGAGAAGGAGGGGAATGGGGGGCAGGAGGGGAATGGGGGGGAAGGAGGGGAATGGGGGGGAAGGAGGGGAATGGGGGGAAGGAGGGGAATGGGGGAAGGAGGGGATTGGGGGAAGGAGGGGAATGGGGGGAAGGAGGGGAATGGGGGGAAGGAGGGGAATGGGGGAAGGAGGGGAATGGGGGAATGAAGGGAAGGAGGGGAATGGGGGGAAGGAGGGGAAGGAGGGGAATGGGGGAAGGAGGGGAATGGGGGAAGGAGGGGATTGGGGGAAGGAGGGGGATGGGGAATGGGGGGAAGGAGGGGATTGGGGGAAGGAGGGGGATGGGGGAAGGAGGGGAATGGGGGGAATGGGGGGAAGGAGGGGAATGGGGGAAGGAGGGGGATGGGGGAAGGAGGGGGATGGGGGAATGAGGGGAATGGGGAGAAGGAGGGGAATGGGGGGCAGGAGGGGAATGGGGGAAGGAGGGGAATGGGAGGGAAGGAGGGGAATGGGGGAGAAGGAGGGGAATGGGGGAAGGAGGGGATTGGGGGTAGGAGGGGAATGGGATGAAGGGGGGAATGGGGGAATGGGGGGAAGGAGGGGAATGGGGAGGAGGGGAATGGGGGAAGGAGGGGAATGGGGGAAGGAGGGGAATGGGGAAGGAGGGGGAATGGGGGAGGAGGGGATTGGGGGGAAGGAGGGGGATGGGGGAATGGGGGAAATGGGGGGAAGGAGGGGAATGGGGGGAAGGAGGGGAATGGGGGAAGGGGGGAATGGGGGGAAGGAGGGGAATGGGGGAAGGAGGGGAATGGGGGAAGGAGGGGAATGGGGGGGAAGGAGGGGAAGGAGGGGAAGGGGGGAAGGAGGGGAATGGGGGGAAGGAGGGGAATGGGGGAAGGAGGGGAATGGGGGAAGGAGGGGAATGGGGGGAAGGAAGGGAAGGAGGGGAATGGGGGGAAGGAGGGGAATGGGGGAAGGAGGGGAATGGGTGAAGGAGGGGAATGGGGGAAGGAGGGGAATGGGTGAAGGAGGGGATTGGGGGAAGGAGGGGGATGGGGGGAAGGTGGGGATTGGGGGAAGGAGGGGGATGGGGGAAGGAGGGGAATGGGGGGAATGGGGGGAAGGAGGGGAATGGGGGGAATGGGGGGAAGGAGGGGAATGGGGGAATGGGGGAAGGAGGGGAATGGGGGAAGGAGGGGAATGGGGGAAGGAGGGGGATGGGGGAATGGGGAGAAGGAGGGGAATGGGGGGCAGGAGGGGAATGGGGGGGAAGGAGGGGAATGGGGGAAGGAGGGGATTGGGGGAAGGAGGGGAATGGGATGAAGGGGGGAATGGGGGAATGCGGGGAAGGAGGGGAATGGGGAAGAGGGGAATGGGGGGAAGGAGGGGATTAGGGGAAGTAGAAAAAGGAGGGGAAGGAGGGGAATGGGGGGAGGAGGGAATTGGGGGAATGGGGGGAAGGAGGGGAATGAGAGGAGGGGTTTGAGCTGATGGATAAAGCCTTGTTCTGTGAAAATCAGGTGAGGATGAGGTTCTCCCTGGTCCTCCAGGCAAGCCAGACCTTGCCGCCATCTGTCCTCCATCCTCTGGCTCCTCCTGTGGCTCCTCCCCAGACTCGTACTCAAGTTCCTCCTAGCCTAGCCCCTCCTACTCCTCTTCAGACGAGGCTGCGTGTCCCTGATCCTCCTCCTCCAGCATGTCACCCTGCTGTTGTGGAGGGTTTAGCAAACCACCACTAAGCGGGGAGACCCTCTGGAGGGTGTACTGTAGTGCACCACCAGAGTTGTCCAGACATCGGAACCACAATTTGAGCAGTCCGCTGCACCAGTCAATGACAGGACAGGTGGCATCCCGGGCTTCAGTACATCGGCCTCCAGCCTCTGCACTGACGTCATCAGCCAGGACCCCTGATCCCCAAGAGCCAACCCGTCACCATGAGTGCCCCAGGATGTAGCTGTCATGCACACTTCCTGGGAAGCGTGCACATATGTGCATGATCCGGAGGTGGTGGTTGCACACGCGTTGAACGGAACCCCTTCCTGTTAAAGAAGGGCACTCCCTGATGCCCCAGAGTGCACAAGGCAGCATGCGTGCCATCAATTACCCCCTGGACCGGGGGCATCCTGGTGATGGTGGAGAATCCTGCAGCCCGGACATCTTGGTGGGCTTGGTCCAGCTGAAAGTTGATGTAGTCTGATGCCCGGGCATATAGGGCATCTGTTACCTCACAGATGCACTTGTGGCTGTAGCTTGTGATTTGCCACACAAGTCCCCGCTCGAGCCCTGAAATGAACTGGTGGCACAAATGTTCAGAGCTGCGGTGACCTTCACAGCTTCCGGGTGCAGGTGTCCTCCTCATCCACGGGGTGCCAAGTCCGCGAGAACTTGGCACAGCTGCCACACTCCCTCTACCACCCGGCCCAGGGGAGACCCCTGACCTGAAACACCCCCCGACAAAGCCCAGCATCCCTGAGTGGTGCCCCCCTCCTCCCCGTGCACTGGGGCAGCAGCTTCAGTGTCCTTGAGCTGCATGTTGGAAAATAGAAATGGCTACTCACCTCCTCAGTTCCCCTCAGCAGCCATTGTGCCAGCGTCACGTTTTTAAAAAGGAGTGCTAAATGATGCCCGTGTGATTTCTCACTGGGGAGCTGATTCCTTCCTGGGAGACTGTCACAGTCGGCTTTAATCTCGCTGATGTGATGGAAGTTATTGCAAATGAGGGTTAGTGTTCGCCATATTCGGGTGAGATATTGAACTCGCCATTGGGAATGTGCCGGTTAGATAGCAAACTGATTTACGCCTGGCATGAATCTCGATTTTGGCCTTTCCCTCTATCTAACCGGCGTGCCCAGGTCCACGCCGGGCTCAATGGGGTGATTAAATCGTACCCAATATGTGCTTTAAGGGAAGTTTCTTGGTGTTCTGCCTGTCTTTAGGCTTTCTGCCAACACCATTGGAATAACATTGACTGGCTTGTCAGCAGTGTCATTAATAATTTTTCTTTGTTTTCATTCAAAGTGATAAGTCAGCAGACAACAAAAGCAATTTGAATTTGAATATAACCCTATCTGGGTCCTCCTGGGCTTCTATTAGAACTAAATGAAGATTTTTCAACAGAAATGGACAAGTATCCCCAGCTGGGATCAGCGAGGAATTAAAGAGCGAAAGAGCAACCTTTTCTTCATGTATCAACTACATTACAATTTCATTAAACCTGACTTTTAATCTGCAGGGGTAGATTATATGATATTTTTCATTACAGCATTAAATCAAAGAACTGTAATTTTACATTGATTTCTTCTTAAATAATCTTAGGATTTAGTTGTGGTATCAAGTTAAATTTCACTTTTGGCAGATCGACCGAAGGTTTTGGAAATTACATTGTGTGTCAGAACAATGCTGTTTGTCATCTCTGGTTTAGCACAGTGGGCTAAACAGCTGGCTTGTAATGCAGAACAAGGCCAGCAGGGCGGGTTCAATTCCCGTACCAGCCTCCCCGAACAGGCACCAGAACGTGGGCGACCAGGGGCTTTTCACAGTAACTTCATTGAAGCCTACTTGTGACAATAAGCGATTATTATCACATCTTTGGAACAAAGAATGTGATCCGCTGACCGATCATTGCAGGTACACAATGGGTACAAATATGTCCAATTCAGAATGACCATTATAATATTTACATTGGGGTGCTTTTATGAAATTGGCCTGCCCAAGTGCCTGACTTGCCAGAAGAAAATTGCGCAGCAACTTTTAATGCTAGGTGAGGTAGAGGTTGCCAAAGTCCTGAGGGATCGGGACAGAGTAGATAGGAGAGACTGTTCCCATTCGTGAAATGATCGACAACGAGAGGACACAGATTTAAAGTAGTTGACATAAGAAACAAAAATGACATGGGGACAAACGTTTATACGCAGCGAGTGGTTGGGGTTGGAATGCACCGCCTAAGGGCGTGGAGGAGGCAGGTTCAATTGAGGCACTCAGAAAGGAATTAGTCCGTTTTTTGAAAAGGAAGATTGATCGGGGGTTACGGGGAGGAGGCAGGGTAATGGCACCAGGCGTATTGCTGATTCGGAGGGTCGGTGGAGACATGATGGCCTGAAAAGCCTCTTGTTCTGTAACACTTCTTCCATCGGGCAGGAGATACAGAAGTCTGAGAACACGCACGAACAGACTCAAAAACAGCTTCTTCCCCGCTGTTACCAGACTCCTAAATGACTCTCTTATGGACTGACCTCATTAACACTACACCCTGTGTGCTTCATCCGATGCCGGTGCTTATGTAGTTGCATTGTATACCTTGTGTTGCCTGTTACTTGAGAAAGGACGTACTGGCACTGGAGGGTGTGCAGAGGAGATTCACTAGGTTAATCCCAGAGTTGAAGGGGTTGGATTACAAGGAGAGGTTGAGTAGACTGGGACTGTACTCGTTGGAATTTAGAAGGATATGGGGGGATCTTATAGAAACATATAAAATTATGAAGGGAATAGGATAGATGAGGGCAGGTTGTTTCCACTGGAGGGTGAAAGCAGAACTAGGGGGCATAGCCTCAAAATAAGGGGAAGTAGATTTAGGACGGAGTTTAGGAGGAACTTCTTCACCCAAAGGGTTGTGAATTTATGGAATTCCTTGCCCAGTGAAGCAGTAGAGGCTCCTTCATTAAATGTTTTTAAGATAAAGATAGATAGTTTTTTGAAGAATAAAGGGATTAAGGGTTATGGTGTTCGGGACGGAAAAAGGAGCTGAGTCCACAAAAGATCAGCTATGATCTCATTGAATGCTGGAGCAAGCTCGAGGGGCCAGATGGCCGACTCCTGCTCCTAGTTCTTATGTTCTTATGTTCTTATTATGTATTTTCTTTTATTCCCTTTTCTTTTCATGTACTTAATGACCTGTTGAGCTGCTCGCAGAAAAATACTTTTCACTGTGCCTCGGTACACGTGACAATAAACAAATCCAATCCAATCCAATCTGTGAATCTGTGAACAGTCAGCAAGGGCGCTACAGGAGCGCTATTTAAAAGGTGATGCCCACAATACAGTTTAGTTGCTAGGTTGTCCTCCTAGGTGGCTGCTATGCCTTTTTATGCCTAAGTTCTTGTTCTACAACTAAATTGTGACTTCTAGGAAAAACATTGTGCTGGTGCTGGCCTGTTTTTGTTTACTTTGCAAGTGGTTCATTCCAGTCAGGTGAGATGGGGGAATCAGTACAAAATGCAGGAAAGACTATGAGGAAAGGGGAGAAAAGAGAGAAGGTGGATCAGTGCTGGAAATCTTACTCATAATTGGTCTACAGGGAAAATGTCCCATGTTTTAGCTTCACCAAGGAGGCTCTGAGATGGGTCACCTAGTGGAGCCCCAAGCCAGGGCATGAACAGCATTGGCCCCGGTTGCCAAGAGCTCGGTAACCCTCGGCTTTTATGCTCTAAGGTCTGGATTGCAGCAGAGGACATCGACAGTACCTCACAGCTTGCTGTGCAAAGGGAAGTCACCAAGGTTCTCGACATATACAGCACTTGAACATATACATCGCATTCTCTAACCTTTTCCCACATCAACCCCATTTTGAAGCTTTAAAAATTGCTGTTGCCCCAGAGTGAGTTTGGGGGAGGGGGGTGGAGTGCAGTAAAGCTTGAAAGTGGCGGTAGGGGAGATTTGTGAGGGGAATAGAGTTTGAGGGGGGTAACGTATTGAAGCTGGCCCGGGGAGGAGGGAGGGATATTTGTGAGAGCAGGGGAGCCGGGTTGTGAGAACGACGAGAGGATGAATAATAGGTAGTAATGTTTTTTTCACCTACTATTTTGCAAGATCTATTGGAGGTAGCAATCAGGCCACAGAGCTGATTTAATTAGGCCTCGCCCAGCAGAGCATGGCAAGAAAGAGGTTGTGACTGCTCATGCCAAGGGGCCTCAAAGCCAATCTTAGACCTGCCCCACCTGAGCCTCTATCCCACAGTTACCTAGTGACGCACTATCAATTACGACGAGATGAGAGTAGAGTAATCTAGTTATTAAGCAGAGATGGCTGCAGCTCGGTGAGCACGCACATTTATACTCAGCCTACTGGGCAGAGCCAGCAGGCAGGGATCTAGCCCCGTACCTGTAGTACAGGAGCCTTACTATATTACATCTTGTATGTGATATATATAACAGTGGTGACTATCACATTCACCCCATGTTAAAAAAGAGTCCAGCGGGGTGTGTGTGGGGGGGGGGGGGGGGGGGGAAGACACTACTTACATGCATTTTAAGGTTAACATTTTGGGGAAAGTTCACAAATTCAGCCGGGCGGGTGCCTTGATCCGTTGTGAGCGCCGCAGTCCCGGTGGCGATGCAGGCGCCGGCTCGGTCACCGGTGACTTCGGGAGCGTGTAGACCTCATCTTCATCCTTGGGTGGGACCAAGGGGAGGAGGGATTATCCTGGAGCGGGGGCTGTGGTGAGGTGCTCTGGGGGGAGGAAGGGTGGCGCTGGGGCAGAGGGGGGGGACCCAGCTGGTGCCAGGACCCTGAGGGAGACTGTGTCTTGGCGGCCGTCGGGGTACGCCACGTAGGCGTACTGCGGGTTTGCATGGAATAGCTGTACCCTCTCGATCAACGGGTCCGCCTTGTGGAACCGCATGTGCTTGCGGAGGAGAACGGGTCCTGGAGCTGCCAGCCACGTTGGGAGCGAAACCCCGGAGGTGGACTTCCTGGGGAAAGCAAGGAGACATTCATGGGGGGTTGCATTAGTTGCCGTGCAATGTAGCGATCGGATGGAGTGAAGGGCGTCGGGCAGCAGGAGACCGGGAGATTTTTGGACCGTAGGGCCAGCTGGACGGCCTTCCAGACCGTCCCATTCTCCCGCTCCACCTACCCATTTCCCCCGGGGTTGTAGCTGGTCGTCCTGCTCGAGGCGATGCCTTTGCTGAGCAGGTACTGACGCAGCTCATCACTCATAAAGGAGGATCCCCGGTCGCTGTGGATGTAGGCGGGGAAACCGAACAGAGCGAAGATGGTGTTAGAGTGCTTTGATGACGGTGGCTGACGTCATATCGGGGCATGGGACGGCGAAGGGGAATCGGGAGTATTCGTCGACTACGTTTCGGTCGGTGGAGGGGAGGAGGTGGAGGGGAAGGGCCCTTTGAAATCCACGCTGAGTCGTTCAAAGGGGCGGGAGGCCTTCACTAGATGCGCGCGGTCTGGCCAGTAGAAGTGCGGTTTGCACTCTGCGCAGACCTGGCAGTCTCTGGTGACAGCCCTGACCTCCTCAATGGAGTAGGGCAGATTGCGGGCCTTTATGAAGTGAAGGAACCGGGTGACCCCTGGGTGACAGAGAGCGTCATGTAGGGTCCGGAGTCGGTCCACTTGTGCGTTGGCACATGTACCTCGGGATAGGGCATCGGGGGGCTCTTTGAGCTTATCGGGAATATACAAAATCTCGTAATTGTAGGTGGAGAGCTCGATCCTCCACCTCAAGATTTTATCATTTTTGATCTTGCCCCGCTGTGTGTTATTGAACATGAAGGCAACCGACCATTGGTCAGTGAGGAGAGTGAATCTTCTGCCGGCCAGGTAATGCCTCCAATGCCGCACAGCTTCTACGATGGCTTGGGCTTGGCTGGGGGCGGTCGCTGGTGGGGTCCACGATGGGGTGTTCGCTGGTGGGGTCCATGATGTCCAGGAGGGGGCACCGTGCGGTCGGAGGCGTACGCCTGTACATTACGGGAGGCGACCTGTAGTGAGATACCGAGTTTCTTGGTCGCCGCGAGGTCGAGGGTAGCCCCTTCTAAGAGGCGCTGGCGGATGTACGCCGACCCTATGCCCGTAACAAAAGCGTCCCTAATTAGGAGTTCGGAATGTTCAACGGCCGAAACGGCCTGGCAATCGCAGTCCCTCACCAGGGCGTGCAGGACCGCCAGAAAACTTTCACAGACTCACCGGGGAGTTGATGCCACGTGGACAGGAGGTGCCTGGCGTAGAGCTTGTTGGTCTGCTGAGTGTAGTTCTCCTTCAGTAGCGCCATGGCCTCAGCGTAGGTAGGCGCGTCTTGGATGAGGGGAAAGATATCGCAACTCAGCCGGCGTATAGAGGATCTGGAGCTTCTGTGCCTCTGAGGGTGGTTCTGTTGCAGATCCGATGTAGGCTTCAAAGCAAGCTAGCCAATGTGCGACGGCCGACTTGGCATTGTCTGCTTGGGGGTGCAGCTGCAAGCGATCCGGCTTGATGTGGAGGTCCATCTTTGTAAAATCTCTGCGTAATAAATTGACGCACTATCAATTACGATGAGACGAGAGGAGAGTGTAAGAGAGTGTAATTGAGGCTTTATTAAGCAGAGATGTGTAGCCTCCTGCAGCTGCTGCCAAAATGGCTGCAGCTCGGTGAGCACACACATTTATACTCCACCTACTGGGCGTAGCCAGCAGGCAGGGATCTACCCTAGGAGCCTTACCGTATTACATCTCGTATGTGATATATACAACAGAGGTGACTACCACACCTAGCTACCACAGAGGGAAAAGAACTTGTGACCCCAATTGCTCATCCCAGGACCCATATTTTGGACCCTCTTCTCTCTGGACGCAGTGAAGCACTGTGACCTTTTCCAGGATCTAAGCTTTGAAAGACTGCACCCATATTGTTTTGTGAGCTACAAGATTGCCAACTGCATACAAATAGGGCCCAGTCAGCTGGCTGCTGCCCCAGCATCACTTGAGAAGCTCAACAGTATCCAGGTAAGCACTTAGAACATAGAACATACAGTGCAAAAGGAGGCCATTCGGCCTATCGAGTCTGCACCGACCCACTTAAGCCCTCACTTCCACCCTATCCCCATAACCCAATAACCCCTCCTAACCTTTTTTTTTGGACACTAAGGGCAATTTAGCATGGCCATTCCACCTAACCTGCACGTCTTTAGACTGTGGGAGGAAACCTGAGCACCCGGAGGAAACCCACGCAGACATGGGGAGAACGTGCAGACTCCGACAGACAGTGACCCAGCGAGGAATCGAACCTGGGACCCTGGCGCTGTGAAGCCACAGTGCTAGCCACGTGTGCTACCATGCTGCCCATAACTTGACCAGAACCCCATTCACCACCACCAATATTCAGTTGCTCCATCGCTGACATGTGGCGGAAACGTGTACCGCATACAAGATGCACTACAGCAACTCATCAAGGCTCCTTCCAAACCTGCGACCTCTACCCCTGCGACCTCTACCCCGCGACCTCTACCACCTGGAAGAACAATGGCAGCAGACCCGTGGGAACATGGTCACCTACAGATTCCCATCCAAGTCACACAACATCCTGATTTGGAACTACATCCGCATTCCTTCACTATCAGTGAGCCCAAATCCTAGAACCCCCCCCCCCGACAGCACTTTTTGGTGTCCCTACATCACATGAACTGCAGCAGTTCAAGAAGGTGGCACACCGCCACCTTCACATTGATAGTTGGTGATGGACAATAATTGCTGGTGTTGCCAGTAATGCTCACATCCCATGAAAAAAAGGCATCAAGCTGGTTGGGGCCTCACAGTGGTTAGAACAAGTGGACACATGATTGTACATCTGAACTGAAACAGGCTCCTAAAAATCGTTATTTGAATTGGCTGAAAACATCACTCTGAAAAATTAAGTGTATTCAGTGACCACCAGCACTGCTGAACATTATCTCTCCATTTATCATTTTATTTAGCTTATTTTGGTTGTTTTTGGAACTTTCACAATTAATGGTCACTGAAGCTCTGCACTGCCCTTCTGAATCGGATTCTTCAATGTAACGAAAAGAATTGCAGAAATATTATGTGCCTGAAATTATACTTTTAATACAAATCAGGAGAATTTCACCATAATTCATGAATGAAACCCTGGGAACGCATGACTTTCAAGTGTGTGACTTTTGAGAATGTAATTTAATTAGCTGGTTATTGACTTTGGAGAAAAGCAGACATTGTCTTTCTTTTTATCAAAGAGGAAGTTCACTCCGCAGACTGAAGCTTATTTATTTCACAACCTGTTTGCTAGGACTGACTACCCGGATTACATCTTTGCTCTCGCCAATTGCCATGGCAGCCTAATAGGACACTTTTATCCCTGTGCATAGAGTGTGGACAAGTACTTAACATTTCGAACCTAATTTGTTTGAAAATAAAATTTATTTATTTTGGAGCAATATTGACAACCATCTAATGGAATACTACAAAGACATTTAAAAATGAGATTTCAGTTGTTAATGAAAATATTTGCATTCCATGAAGGGCACCTGGTATAAATCTTCCCCCATCATGTTACTGAATGTCAAGCACCAATAAACTGAATGTAATCTTTCAACAGCAGTGAGAAAGATAGTATTGATTGAAGGAAGAAGATTATATGGAATTAATGGCCAGGATTTTGTGGTAGTAATGTCAGCGAAACATTGGTTATCGTCATAACTACTCGGAAACTGACAATATCTTCTGAAGACACCTAAACTGACAATATCTTCTGAAGACTGCACATACACAGTTAAATGCAGAACTCTAGACATTTCTCCAGAGGATTAACTTTTAAAGTCCTCCCACAGACTGTAATCAGTTAGAAATCACTGAGCTGATGGGAACTTGCTTTTTAAGCTGTAAAATCCTTTAAAACGTTACACCTTGTTGAATGCAGTATAACTGTGTACCTAAGTACATAATTACTTCCAAATAACTTCTCTGGTCCTGAAAACCTATTTTTATTTGTGAAACATTCCATTTCTCCATGATAAAAAAAAGGATATGGTTTCAAATATTTCTTTTGAATATTTTTTTAATGATATTTCATATTCTACCTTAATCCTACATTACAAGTCCCAATTGTTTATTTCACTCCCTGTAAAAATCAATTAAAAGTGAAGGATAATCAATTTTTATTTCCCAATGTGTTGCCTGTGAGAATATGTCAGTGTGATTGGTTGCTTTGCCTGCTTGATAACATCACTGTTGCCGGGTGTCTGGACATCCTTGACTTGGTGTCAGATTCAAACAAACTTTGGGAAATGGGTACCCAGGCTACAGAGATTGCTAAATCTTTGTGGGCGACTTTGAGTTCTGTAAGTGTTGCTGCTTCACTGCTGATAGCAAAATCAGGCCATAATGCATGAACACATGCAAAGGTAACGGTCATTGTCTTTGTGTAAATTCTTCAGCTGTGTATTTTTTCTGGATAGCACTCAGATCAGAGAGCGGGTTCCTTAGAGGCAGTAAGCAATAAAGAATAAAAGGGTGGCTTGACATGTGCAGTTGGAACCCATACACGATTTCTGCAAACTTATTGGCAGGTAAATGTAACTTCCACTCAATGTGCTAATTGAAATTGCCTGTTTGCTAAGTGCAAGAGCTGGTGAAAGTCTAAACAGCAAGATTCAATCAAATTAAACTTAAATTTTAATTTATGAAGGATTAAACTGAAGTAGAATATTAAACTTGAACATATGGAAACTAATCTTCAATTGCAAGTGATAGAATGTGCATGTTTTCATTTCTTTGGTAGCCATAATATTGTAGATGGCATTACATAAATTGATTTACTTTTCTTGTTGTCTCGAAGAGGATATGACTTAACTAGAAAACAGGTAATGAATAGTAGCAGATCTTTGATATAAAACGATAATGTAGGCCCAGGTTTTTATCTGGGCATTGAAGAAGCATCTTTCATTGTTTAACTCATGTACAGTTGCCAAGACATTTCTCGCAAGTTTGTCAATTGTGATTTCTAATTTGGGATATCTAATACAATGCGGCCCGCTCTATCTCAGCTGTGATTGTCAGCATTACAGGAAGTCCACAGTGAGATTAATGATCAAAAAGAATAAATGAAATCGCACCCACATGTACATGTATACTTTTTTAAGAGTAACCAAATGAGGTGGGATTTTTAAGCCAAAATGCAGGAGATTCAATAGGCATGATAATCTGCACAACCAAGGAGCCTGTAGACAGTTACTGATGTAAGGAGAATGATATAGTTCAAAAGGACAATGTTTTCTAAGACGTTTAGCTCAGTTGGAAGACATATATGGAAAAAGGTTAGAAAAGTGTGGAGACAAAAATCGCATTTCTCTCCTTTACAATCTTGAATTGTATATTAATGCTAAAAGTAAGGACGGCGCGGTGAAGCTGTGGATAGCACTGCTGCCTCACGGCGCTGAGGACCCGGGTTCGATCCCAGCCCCAGGGCACATTCTGCCCTTGTCTGCGTGGATCTCACCTCCACAACCCAAAGATGTGCAGGTAGGTGGATTGGCCATGCTAAATTGTCCCCTTAATTGGAAAGACTAAAACAAAAAAAAAACGAATGCCAAAAGTGATTAATGTGATCAGGAAAATCCCAGGTTTGTCGCACTGTCTGCTATAAGTTGATCTCAGCTGGGATAGTGGTAGGAGTGCTTCAATCTGGGTTGGAGCCCCTGGGTTAAAGAATGGAAGATCAGTCAGGGTTACCACTTCAATTTGAGCTCAGCGACCATCCCAACATCATGGTCCTGACAGAAATCACACGTTAATGATGGCACCTGGGAAAAGTAGTGAAGGCAGTCGACAGCTGTGCGATTGTGTCTCAACAGGAGACCAATATCTCAAGGAGAGAAGAAGGGAGGGAAGCGACAGGAAAATAACAAAGGATTTTAAGTAAAATACATAAAAGAAGAACAGAGAAGAATTGTCGGTGGCAAAAAAAGATCTGGCTAGTCTGAAGAGCTTGACACTTTGTAAAAAAAAGACATAAGGGAAGAATACATTAAATCATTGTGTAACAGAGCAACCATAAAATGGCTCTTACTATGACGTATTATTGAAAACCATAGGAGAGGCCAGCTGCTGAGTTAACCTGTGTTCTTATCGCTGACTAATCCTTTCAGTTAGGGGACCAGATCTGGTACAAAAGGAAGGCAAGAAAATAACCCACAACTGGGGGAGGGGTAACATTAAAATGAAAAACAATCCAGAAACATTGTTTCCAGTTCACATATAATGGCGCCAAGTGTGGTCTAGAGGAACAATGAGGGCATGTGAAGTTGGGTGATCCCAGACTGAGAAGCTTTAATACATGTTTAGAAAGGAATTAAAAATAAGAACAGAATGGCAATTAATATCAACTCAGTTGGTCTTTAATTCAATGACTGTAGCCACTGTAATGACAAAAAAAGCACATTTTAACAGATAAAGAAATGTAAACATCAAGGAAACTGTACGTTCACTTAAAAGACAAAATAGGGTTAAGTACAGTTCATCCAGATGTTCTAATGGATAAATTCCTCCTTTGTAAATTCAAGCAGTAAATCTCCCTGTCCCCCTGTTTACTGACAGAGAGCCTTCCTGGGGAAACTTACCACCTTCAGTGCATTCTCATTCCTTCCATTGAATGTTCATCAGGCTGAATGTCCAAAGTCAGCAGCTTTGAATAGTGAGCCTGGAAGACTGGTTTGCAAAGCAAAGTCAGAGAGCAACATCAGGGGCTGTGTCTGAGAACGGCTTAGTCAGAATGTCATTACCTTGCATTCAATAATTAATGTTATTATTTTCAAGCCACATTAGGTTACCTTCTATGATAAGGCCATCGTTTTATTTTATAGTATCTTGCAAACCCCCCGCGGGGGCCACAGCTTCTTTCGATTCCCCTTTGCTTTTTGATCTGAAGGCTTGGTGCTTGAATGCGGGCGGATTCCTGGGGATGCGGTCATTTAAAGGGGCAGAAATGAGACTGGGGCAGAAATGAGACTGGGGCAGAATTGCCTGGAGTGGGGAGCGATCAACAGTGCCCCCGCCTGTTCCTTGAGGAATACTGCAGGATGGTGGTCTCAGTAACCCTTTCAGGAGCAAAGTAAAGAGAGCGGAACAATTGCAGAAGAATGCACGCTTCTGCTTTCCGTACAGATTGTAAATTGAGGGGGGGGGGGGGGGGGGGTCTCACCCACACACACTTACTGGACACACTTACTGCAACTTGTGATTCATGCTGTTTAATCGAAATTCGTTTCGCAAATTGTCACAGAAGACACGCTTTTGCTTCTGGTGAGGGTTTGAGTGTTCCTCCAGTGGCTGAAGTCGGTTTTGGAAATGTCACTGGAAGCTCTGTAAGAGAGCAAGGTGGAAGAGGTGGACGGGGTCTGGGACATGTTCAATTTGAAAGGTGAAGAAAAGCGGTGCCGGTAGCTCTGTTTGATCCGCTTTACAGACCTGTACAGGTTGCCCATGAAGCAGTAACACAGGGGGTTGAGGCTAGAGTTGGTGAGACCCAGCCACTGGGCAAAGGACCTGAGCTGAAGAATCCAGCCTGGATGCTCATCGTCCTGATCAGCGTTTGGCATCTTAAAGTCAATCCAGATATCAATGGCATACAGAGGCAGCCAGGACAGGGTGAAGAGCAGGACCAGAGCCACCACCATCTTCACAATCTTCTTGCGTGTCTTCAGCCTGGAGCTGTTGCCCATGAGGTGTCTCTTGGTGCCCCCCTCCGGGAAGCCGTCGCGGCCACTCCAGAGGCGGCGGGCTGTGAGGAAGCAGATAGTGAGGTTGAAGAGGGCGGGGATGCCGTACAGCGCGCAGAAGAGGACGAAGTTGTAGCCCTGTCTCAGCTTCGCATAGGGCCAGCTCTCTGTGCACACTGGGATGGTCAGCCTGCCGCCCAGCAGCACCAGCTCCTCCGTCTTGTTCATGAAGATTAGAGGCGCACAGAGACCGGAGGACAGCACCCAGACCCCACAGATCATCCAGAAGATCCTTCGCCAAGTGAAGAAGGACCTGGCGTGCAGCGGGTTGTGCACACTGTAGTAACGGTTCAGGCTGATCACTGCCAGGCTCAGCACGCTGGCAGACACGGCCACAGCCTGCACGAACGGCACAGCTCTGCACATAAAGTCTCCAAACACCCAGGCGTTGTAGACCTGGTGCCCCAGGGTGACAGGCATACAGACACACACCACCATCATGTCACACACAGCCAGGTTGACCAGCAGACTCCGGGTAGCTGTGGCCCCGGACAGCCGGTTCCTCCTCTTCCTGGTGAGGGCTCTCAAAGCCATGATGTTCCCCACCAGCCCAATGAGGAAGGAGACAGAGTACATCACCTCCAGCACAATGGTGGTGGGCTCGTAGCCCGAAAACAGCAGGTTGATGTTCATGTGGATGGTCTCCCAAAAGCTCAGGTTGCTGCTGGGAGGGAAGGAGGAAAAATTCCCGGGCAACCCTCCCAGCAATTCCAAACTCAACCGGCTCACGTTCATCTTCCCCAAAGTTCGTTCACCGAGAGGCAGAGGGGGGGGGGGGGGATGAAATGCTCAGGGCTCCCCCTCTTTGTAACTCACACCCTCTGTGCACAGCTTCAATGCCAGAGAGACGGCTGCTCACACCGAGAACCAGGCAGAGGACATCAACCCCCCAGCAGCAGCACCCCCAGAGGGCTGCTCTTCCACGGGGGGCATCACTGGGAGCTTGCTGGTGATCTGCATGTTCCAGTTCCCCCGCTGAAGGCGCCGACCATGCCGCCCCTTCACAAAAGTGTCAGATATTCCAAATAGAAAAGTTCAGCCGCCTGATCGCCAAGCGGTCGAGGGAGCTGAGGAAAACCTGGCCCCTGGTTCCCCAGAGGGAGGCTGCCGGCTCAGTCTGACCAGTTCCTCCGCTGCTTTTGACGAGAGACTCAGGAGCGAGGAGATGGTCCGACTCCCCCCGCAACTAACAAGCGTCTGTTGGTTTTGACTAGGTGGCGATGGCGAGTAAATAAAGAGGTCAGCGTTAACCCAGCCCATTTCATTCACTCATTTGTGTGTGTTGTGTTTTTTTTTTTGGGGGGGGGGGGGGGGTTCAATAAACCTGATTGTGTTCCCCTTGCTTTCCTCTCGATTCCTCTTTCCATTGTCAATTGTAAATTCAATTTGTGCTGTTTGGAAATATGTTTTACAATCATGCGTTTCTGACCCAACTACCTGTAAATACAATGGGCACAACACAAAATCAGTGAAAGATAATAAGGTTAAAACAAAGTACAATGCCATGGTTATTAACGCCAGGCAGTCCCATACCTCTGATTTTAGGATTAAACTCTTAGATAATGAAGCTGGAAGATGTTTCTCCTGGGTGGCCTGTGGAGTTCGTGGTGCTGTTTTTCTCTCTCTCTCTGTCCGTCTTTTCCCACCTTCATGTTATTGCATCAGATCATCAATAAACGTCAAGAAAGAACTACACATTAAGGCGATCCCTTTTGTTTATCGTACTCAAGTCGCCCGGGCTCGGCACAGCGTTCAATCACTGCAGCATCATTTGTTAATAAATTCAACTCTGTTCCAAGGCTGGAAAATTCCATGCAGGAAGTATTCGGGGATCAACTAGTGCCCGGTCCTTGTGGGTTGCAAAATAGAACAATTTAACCAGTTTCAAAGTAACATGGGGGTGTTTACACCGGTTTGATCGCAGGAGCGAATGTCAGTAGCCCTCATGTCAATTTCCCCAGCTTGGCCGGGCCCTTGAGTGCCCGAAGTAATACACAGCCATAAACTGCTGCGCCTGCAATCTCAGGCTATATAGGTCCTCACAATTAATGCATTCTATAATTGCACTTTCTGCGTGGACAGCATTTAATCCACGGTAGCAGTGTTTATTTCATACACACCTGATCTTTGCTTCAATGCATCGCTACATTTCCCAGGAAAGTTTCTTTACTCCCTGTCAATAGCCACCTGAGTCTGTGAGAACCTATATTTATGGAAGACTCGCTGGCCCCGAATAATTAGTGCCACAAACTAGAAAAATGACTGGTCTGCGAATTCTGAATGCACAGCTGCATTTCACTTCTCACTGGTTTAAAAACAAAATCAGAATGCAATATTCCAGAAAAAGAGCCAAGAGGGCGGTTAATTCTAAGAGAGTGCGGTACAACATCAGAATGTCTCAAGCAGAATATTCAGGATTTGGGTTCTTTGCACTGCAGAAATCACTGGCGATTGGTCTACACCGAAGTCTAGAGAAAATGAACAATTCGGTTTAAAGGGCTTGCATTTTGATGGGCACTTCAGTGATAGTGCTTATTCTGGTGATGTACAACGGTAAGAAGTACAAGATCAAGTGGTAAAATATTGTAGCTTGTGAGAGATCCCCACCATTAAATTATAAAGATTTTAAGAATCTATCGACGTGGCTAATAAAAGACGCTGTGCATCAATGATGTTTATATATTGTCCCCATTTGTAATTCTTGCTGGCATCTCCCACATCTTTTGTGTGTTCATTCTGACACTTCCCTGATTTGAATGGTCTGGATTTTGTGGTATTTGCCGTCTTTACTCCACGGAAACTGACAGCAACTTTGGGAGACCACTTTTCCACAAAATAACGCGGAATTCCAGATGTTATTCATAGAATCGTAGAAGCCAGACAGTGCAGGAGGAAGCCATTTAGCCCATCGGGTCTCCACCCACCCTATCTACCTCGGCCCAATCCCCTACCCTACCCCGTAACCCCATCCAACCTTTGGACACTAAGGGGCAATTTAGCATGGCCAATCCACCTAACCTGTGGGAAGAAACCGGAGCACCCGGAGGAATCCTACGGAGGCATAGGGAAAACGTGCAAACTGCACACTCACCCATGGTCAGAATTGAACCCGGGTGCCTGGTGCTGTAAGGCAGCAGTGGTAACCACTGTTCCACCATTGTCAACAATTCCAAGCTCCTCCAGGAGTCACCCACACCACCCCACAAGATTGCAAAATCCCCAAAATCAATCAATGAATTGATTTTTTAAAATTCTGAATTTTACAGTTAGTCATAGTGTGAAAATCCTTGAAAAAGGTGTACCTTGTTGAATGAGGTTTACCAGGGACTATTGCATCTGCTAAATTCATAATTGCTGCTCACTGGTCCTGAGAATCTAATTTTATATTTGTGAAATGTCAAATATCTCCATTGTGATAAAAAAACTCATTGTGTTTTCAAAATAATATTTTTAACAAGCTTATGATATGGTAGTTTTCTTAATTCCAACAGGATCATTTAGCACAGTTGCTTCACAGCTCCAGGGTCCCAGGTTCGATTCCCTGCTTGGGTTACTGTCTGTGCGGCGTCTGCACATTCTCCCCGTGTCTGCGTGGGGTTCCTCCGGGTGCTCTGGTTTCCTCCCACAGTCCAAAGATATGCAGGTTAGGTGGATTGGCCATGCCAAATTGCCCTTAGGTTAGGTGGGGTTACTGGTTTATGAGGATAGGGTGGAGGTCTGGGCTTAAGTGGGGTGCTTTTTCCAAGAGCCAATGCAGACTCGATGGGCCGAATGGCCTCCTTCTGCACTGTAAATTCTATGAAGGACAGGCAGTGCTTTTGGCTTCCTGGAATGTTGTCTATGAGAATACTTCAATGTGGTTGGCTGCTTACCCTTCATGACAACATCCCTATTGTTGATTTGGCACCAGATTCAAACTAATGTCGGGAATGGGAATTCCACTAAAGTTGCTAGATCTTTGTGGGCAGCTATCTTTGAGCTCAGCCATGAGTGCCATTGCTTTACCATCGGGCACAGTATCCAGCCCTTGGCAGTCCCTATAAAGTAAAATTCGAGGAAAAATAGCATAGAATATTTTGTCATTTGACATCATCTCTGACCAGCAAAAAGTTTAATTGACAACTTTAGATATTTTCTTATCAACTGTAAAAATTGACACCAAGTCCTGAAATTATGGACGGCAGAGATTTCAGAAAGGCAACAGATTTAATTTAGCACTTGTGGTCACAGACATTTCAGATATAAGAAGGCATACCTAAATGTTTTCACTGATTTTGTTTAAGTAAACATGTTTTTAATTGATTTTACTTGTTTACCATGCAAAATAAGCCAATGCATCAACCACTGGAATTCATTACATTACCTCTATAATAGACTTAAAGGGGCTGATTTAGCATACTGGGCTAAATAGCTGGCTTTTAAAGCAGACCAAGGCAGGCCAGCAGCACGGTTCAATTCCCATACCAGCCTCCTTGAACAGGCGCCAGAATGTGGCGACTAGGGGCTTTTCACAGTAACTTCATTGAAGCCTACCTGTGACAATAAGCAATTTCATTTCATTTCAAATTACAAGATAGTAATCTTTTTAGTGGTGATAGCCTCTAAGAACCCATTCTACCCCATTTACTGCCTCAAAATAGGCAATAATTTAGACAGAATTCTACATCATTATTTCGAAACTTTTCCAGTGTCGCAACCACTCAAGAGTAGTAAGTTGCTTTGTGTTTGAGATGATTTAGTGTGTCTTTAAAAATGTGATTAGATGTAACAAATTGCCAGAGAAAGGCTCACTTGTTGGAGGCAGTTTGCCATAAATCAAAAGTCAATTCATGGAGATTCTGCTTGACTCCGTTAGTCCTTTTGCACTTTGAAACCGAATGTTCAGACAAATTACTGATGCAAAATCCTTTCTGACATTTGTTTCTGAAAATAACTGAATTGAAAAATTTACCTTCCTCCATAAATCCTGTTATCCTAGGCATCATTTTTATCAAAGATGATTAATGTGTTCCCAGACTGCCCATAATATCAGTTGCGAATAATGCCACACACCCATAATTCAAACAAAGGATATCTGGACATCTCAGGACGCCTACATCATTCAATGTGTACATCACACTGTTGAATTATCAGGTGTTCCAACTGTTAATATAAGAGACACAATTTAAAACTTTAAAAATGAACGCTGCCTGAACTAAGGAAGTGCAGCCAGCCACAAACTCCATTCCCTGTCCTTTGACTCCATCCCTCTTCCTGGCAACTATCTGAGGCTGAACCAAATGGACTTGCAACCTTTGTGTTGTACATCACTCTGAGTTGAGCTGCCAGCCACATATCTGCTTCATCATAAAGAGTGTCAACTTCCAGCTCCATAAAGTTGCCCACTTGTTTCAGCTCATCTGCCCGTGTAAAGTGTAGAATTGTTGAACCCCGTGCTTTCCTGGCCGGATTCAATCTTCCACTTGCCATAAACATGAGTTATTCCAAACGTTTGCACCAAATCTCCTCCACCCATTATCCCAACAATTCCTGGAATGAGAGGGTTGTTTTATGAGATCGGGTTGAGTAGCATAGGCCAATGTTCCCTGGAGGTTAGAAGAATGAGAGGTGATCTCTTTAGAACATTACAGCGCAGTACAGGCCCTTCAGCCCTCGATGTTGCGCCGACCTGTGAAACCAATCTAAAGCCCATCTACACTATTCCATTATCACCCATATGTTTATCCAATGACCTTTAAATGCCCTTAATGTTGGCGAGTCCACTATTGTTGCAGACAGTAGTCGGGGCATGGAATGCCCCGACTACTCTCTGAGTAAAGAACCTACCTCTGACATCTGTCCTATATCTATCTCCCCTCAATTTAAAGCTATGTCCCCTCGTGCTAGCCATCACCATCACCATCCGAGGAAAAAGGCACTCACTGTCCACCCTATCTAATCCTCCGATCATCTTGTATGCATCTATTAAGTCACCTCTTAACCTTCTTCTCTCTAACAAAAACAGCCTCAAGTCCCTCAGCCTTTCCTCATAAGATCTTCCCTCCATACCAGGCAACATCCTGGTAAATCCCCTCTGCACCCTTTCCAATGCTTCCACATCCTTCCTATAATGCGGCGACCAGAACTGCACGCAATACTCCAAATGCAGCCACACCAGAGTTTTGTACAGCTGCATCATGACCTCATGGCTCCGAAACTCAATCCCTCTACCAATAAAAGCTAACACACCGTACGCCTTCTTAACAACCCTATCAACCTGGTGGCAACTTTCAGGGATCTATGTACATGGACACCGAGATCTCTCTGCTCATCCACACTACCAAGAATCTGACCATTAGCCCAGTACTCTGTATTCCTGTTACTCCTTCCAAAATGAATTACCTCACACTTTTCTGCATTAAACTCTATTTGCCACTTCTCAGCCCAGCTCTGCTTATCTATGTCCCTCTGTAACCTGCAACATCCTTCCGCACTGTCCACAACTCCACCGGCTTTAGTGTCATCCGCAAATTTACTCACCCATCCTTCTATGCCCTCCTCCAGGTCATTTATAAAAATAACAAACAGCAGTGGCCCCAAAACAGATCCTTGTGGTACACCACTAGTAACTGAACGCCAGGCTGAACATTTCCCATCAACCACCACCCTCTGTCTTCTTACAGCTAGCCAATTTCTGATCCAACCTGCTAAATCACCCTTAATCCCATAACTCCGTATTTTCTGCAATAGCCTACTGTGGGGAACCTTATCAAACGCTTTACTGAAATCCATATACACCACATCAACTGCTTTACTCTCATCCACCTGCTTGGTCACCTTCTCAAAGAACTCAATAAGGTTTGTGAGGCACGACCTACCCTTCACAAAACTGTGTTGACTATCTCTAATCAAATTATTCCTTTCTAGATGATTATAAATCCTATCTCTTATAATCCTTTCCAAGACTTTGCCCACAACAGAAGTAAGGCTCACTGGTCTATAGTTACCGGGGTTGTCTCTACTCCCCTTCTTGATCAAGGGGACAACATTTGCTATCCTCCAGTCTACTGGCACTATTCCTGTAGACAATGACGACATAAAGATCAAAGCCAAAGGCTCTGTAATCTCCTCCCTAGCTTCCCAGAGAATCCTAGGATAAATCCCATCCGGCCCAGGGGACTTATCTATTTTCACACTTTCCAGAATTGCTAACAGCTCCTCCTTATGAACCTCAATCCCATCTAGTCTTGTAGCCTGAATCTCAGTATTCTCCTCAACAACATTGTCTTTTTCGTGTGTGAATACTGATGAAAAATATTCATTTAGCACCTCTCCTACCTCCTCGGACTCCCCACACAACTTCCCACTACTGTCCTTGAGTGGCCCTACTCTTACCCTAGTCATTCTTTTATTCCTGACATACCTATAGAAAGCTTTAGGGTTTTCCTTGATCCTACCTGCCAAGGACTTCTCATGTCCCCTCCTGGCTCTTCTTAGCTCTCTCTTTAGGTCCTTCCTGGCTAACTTGTAACTCTCAAGCACCCTAACTGAACCTTCACGTCTCATCTTTACATAAGCCTCCTTCTTCCTCTTGACAAGTGATTCAACTACTTTAGTAAACCACGGTTCCCTCGCTCGACTACTTTCTCCCTGCTTGACAGGTGCATACTTATCAAGGACACGCAGTAGCTGTTCCTTGAACAAGCTCCATATTTCAATTGTGCCCATGCCCAGCAGTTTCCTTCCCTATCCTATGCATCCTAAGTCTTGCCTAATTGCATCATAATTGCCTTTCCCCCAGCTATAACTCTTGCCCTGCGGTATATACCTATCCCTTTCCATCGCTAAAGTAAACGTAACCAAATTGTGGTCGCTATCACCAAAGTGATACCTCCAAATCTAACACCTGTCCTGGTTCATTACCCAGTACCAAATCCAATGTGGCCTCGCCTCTCATTGGCCTATCTACATACTGTGTCAGGAAACCCTCCTGCACACATTGGACAAAAACGGGCCCATCTAAAGTACGCGAACCAAAGCATTTCCAGTCAATATTTGGAAATTTAAAGTCCCCCATAACAACTACCCTGTCACTTTCGCTCATATCCAGAATCATCTTTGCAATCCTTTCCTCTACATCTCTGGAACTTTTCGGAGGCCTATAGAAAACTCCCAACAGGATGACCTCTCCTTTCCTGTTTCTAACCTTAGCCCATACTACCTCAGTAGACGAGCCCTCATCAAACATCCTTTCTGCCACCGTAATACTGTCCTTGACTAACAATGCCACCCCTCCCCCTCTTTTACCACCTTCCCTGAGCTTACTGAAACATCTAAACCACGGAACCTGCAACAACCATTCCTGTCCCTGCTCTATCCATGTCTCCAAAATGGCCACAACATCGAAGTCCCAGGTACCAACCCATGCTGCAAGTTCACCTACCTTATTCCGGATGCTCCTGGCGTTGAAGTAGACACACTTCAAACCACCTTCCTGCCTGCCAGTACAGTCCTGTGACCTTGAAACCTTACTCATGACCTCACTACTCTCAACCTTCTGTACGCTGGAGCTACAATTCAGGTTCCCATCCCCCTGCTGAATTAGTTTAAACCCTCCCGAAGAGCATTAGCAAAGTTCCCCCCCAGGATATTGGTACCCCTCTGGTTCAGGAGTGGACCATCCCATTTGTAGAGGTCCCACCTACCCCAGAATGAGCCCCAATTATCCAGGTATCTGAATCCCTCCCTCCTGCACCATCCCTGTAGCCACGTGTTCAACTGTTCTCTCCCTATTCCTCATCTCGCTAGCACGTGGCACAACCCAGAGGTAACAACTCTGTTTGTTCTAGCTCTAAGATTCCTGCCTTACATCCCCATCCCTTTTCCTACCTATGTCGTTGGTGCCTATGTGGACCACGACTTGGGGCTGCTCCCCTCCCGCTTAAGGAACCCGAAAACACGATCCGAGACATCACGCACCCTGGCACTTGGGAGGCAACACACCAACCGCGAGTCTCTATCGTTCCCACAGAATCTCCTATCTATCCCCCTAACTATGGAGTCTCCAATGACTAATGCTCTACTCCTCTCCCCCCTTCCCTTCTGAGCAACAGGGACAGACTCTGTGCCAGAGACCTGTACCCCATGGCTTACCCCTGGTAAGTCCCCCCCCCCCCACCAGTATCCAAAGCGGTATCCTTGTTCCTCAGGGGAACAACCACAGGGGATCCCTGTACTGACTGCTTTCTCCCAGCCCCTCTCACCTTCACCCATCTATCTTCATTCTTCGGAGTAACTACATCCCTGAAGCTTCTATCTATGACCACCTCTGTCTCCCGAATGATCCGAAGTTCATTCAGCTCCAGCTCCAGTTCCCTAACGCGTTTTTTGAGGCGCTGGAGATGGGTGCACTTCCCACAAGTGAAATCAGCAGGGACACTGACGGTATCCCTCACCTCAAACATTCTGCAGAAGGAACATTGCACTGCCTTCCCTGCCATCCCCTCTAGATAACTTGCGGATAAAACAAGAAAAAGAAAGAGCTTACCTGATATTCACTCAATCCCTTAGGTTAGAGGAGGTGGCTCCTCTCCCGTGCTTTTAAATCTCCGGCTCCTCACCCGCGCTTTTAAATCTCCGGCTCCTCTCCCGCTTTTAAATCTCCGGCTCCTCTCCCGCTTTTAAATCTCTGGCTCCTCTCCCGCTTTGAAATCTCCGGCACCTCTCCCGCGCTTTTAAATCTCCGGCTCCTCTCCCGCTTTTAAATCTCTGGCTCCTCTCCCGCTTTTAAATCTCCAGCTCCTCTCCCGCTTTTAAATCTCTGGCTCCTCTCCCACGGAATATATGATTCTGGGTGGGATTGATTGGGTGGATACTGAAGAGTTGTTTCCCCGAATTACAGTGTTTAGGTCGAGGTGACTTGGTCTCAGGGTAAGGGATTAGCCATTTAGGACTGAGGTGAGGAGAAGTTCCTTTCCTCTGAGGATTGTGAATCTTTGGAATTATCTATCCCAGAAAGTTGCGGGTGCTCTGTCATTGAGCATATTCAAGGTTGCGATCAATAGATTTTTTAACTTTTAAGAGAGACAAGAGATATGGGGATCTCTGTTGGGAAAGCTGAAGTCAAAGATCAGTCATGATCTGATTTGAATAGTGGATAAAGTGCGAGGGGCCAAAAGGTCTCTGCCAGCTCCCATTTCTTCTGCTCGCACTCTACTCACATTTCCAAAACCACTGGATCCACTTTAAAAATTCCATGCAACAACATTCTAAATTCATTTAACTTAACTCACTAGAGGCTGGGCAAGAGTGAAAGAGAGGAGCCTGTACATGTTTGCAGGTTACATAAATATACGTTGCTGTTGTAGATTATGATGAGTTGTAACCATGAGCCAAAATGGATGCAGGTCGTAACTGTTTCTATGCCTGATATGTTCTCATCGCCTGAGTATTCTTTTAAAATATTTGTATTCTCCTCCTTCTTCACCTCCCAAATTTACACCCACCAACAATAAACAATAATCAGTAATGAATGCAATGTCAATCCCCATATCAACAACAATCCCATCCTCCAACCAAACCCCCAAACATTAGCCCGCATGGTAACATAAACAAATAACAAAAAGGAATCAGGAATTACCCATAGTCACCATTAACACATACAGTCCCCCTCCCCCCCAACCTTCCCAACCCCCCCCCCTAATGTTCAATGTAATCCAATTCTCAAAAGTGCATAATGAATAACGCCCATGAATTGTAGAACCCCTCCATCCTTCCCCCAGTTCAAATTTGACCTTCTCAAGAGTAAAGAATTCCAGCAGGTCCCCCCCGCCATGCCATGGCGGAGAGGTTGATCTCCATCCCAACAGGATCCGCCTTTGGGCGATCAACAAGGCGAAGGCTACAACATCTGCCTCCGCACCCGCTTCCAACCCCAGCCGGACCGACACCCCGAATATGGCCTCCCGATGGCCCGGGTCCAGTTTCTCGTGCACCACTTTAGAGATTACCCTAAAAACCTCCTTCCAGTAAACCTCCAGCTTTGGACAGGCCCTAAACATATGAACGTGATTTGCGCCCCCCTCCCCCTGCAACGTTCACACACATCTTCTACCCCCTCAAAGAGACGGCTCATCCTCGCCCTTGTGAGGTGCGCTCTAAATATCACCTTCAGCTGCATCAGTCCCAAGCTCGTGCGCGAGGTGGAGGCATTCACTCTCCGGAGCAACTCACATCAGAACCCCTCCTCCATAACCTCTCCCACCTCTTCCTCCCACTTTGCTTTGATCCCTTCCAGCGGTGCCTTCTCCTCTCCCAAAATAGCTCCGTAAACTGCCAATACTACACCATTCTCCAGTCCCCCTGTCGTCAGCACCTCCTCCAGCAATGTGGAGGCCGGCTCTACCGGGAAGCTCTGTATCTCCTTTATGACAAAGTCTCGTACCTGCATGTATCTAAATATTACCCCCTGCTCCAGGCCGTACTTCGCTCCCAGCCCTTCAATCCTGCAAACCGACCTCCAAGAAACAAATCTTTTAGCGTTCTAATTCCTTTCTCCTCCCATCTCCGAAAATTTCCATCCCACTTCCCTGGCTCAAATCTATGATTCCCCCGAATAGGGATTTCCCTTGACCCTGCCCTCAACCCGAAGATCTCCTGAGTATTCATGGGAATACTGGAGAACCGATGCAGTTTACAGGAAAAGCTTAACCAGAATATGGGAGCAGAAAGCATTGAACATAACCATACACTCAAAAATTGTAACATGTGTTTCTGGATATAATTTTTAACATGACCTCAGGATATCCCAAAGCACTTTACAACTGATGAAGTATTTTGGGAGTTTTGACACTGTTGTAATGTAGGAAATGCAGCAGTCAATTTGCGCACTGCAGACTCCCGTAAACAGAAATGCTCATCCGCTTCAGTGTTCTTTAAGGGATAAATATTGGGCTGGACAAGGTGGCGACGGGGTGGTTGGGGTGGGGGGTGGGGGGCCTGCTGTATTTAAACATAGTGATATGGGCTTTTTTATGTTTTCCTAAAAGGGCAGGTGAGGTCTCTTGACATCTTCTCCCAAAGACAGTACCATCTCCCTCGTACACTATGATAATAATAATCTTTATTTCAGAAGTAGGCTTACATTAACACTTCAATGAAGTTACTGTGAAAAGCCCATAGTGGCCACATTCCGGCATCTGTTTGCGTACACAGAAGGAGAATTCAGAATGTCCAAATTACCTAAGAACATGTCTTTCGGGACTTGTGGAAGGAGGAAGCCCACGCAGACATGGGGAGAACGTGCAGACTCCGCACAGACGGTGACCCAAGCCGCAAATTGATCTTGGGACCCTGGTGCTATGAAGCAACAGTGATAACCACTGTGCTACCGTGTCGCCCGGAGAGCGTCAGCTTAGAATTTCATGCTGAAGCCTCAAGAGTGAGACTTCAAAATAGATGCAAACTTATATATTTACTGGGTATGAATGGAGCGAGAGGACTTTGGTGTCTATTGAAACCAGGCCTGAAGTTTTATGACAGGAACTTCTGTTAATTTGAACCTCATAATTCCTCAACTTCTTTATGACCAGTAAACTAATTTATTCTCAGTTAGATCACAAAGGAGAGTGTGCCAAAACTGAGAAGCATCCTTCAACTGCCACCATGAAACTCAGTACAGGACGCCATTCTCACAAGGGCAAGAAAGCAGCGACATCATAGAATAATATCTGCATTACGCTGTTAAAAAGCACTCTCTGATTCTTTTCAGGGTGAGACTATATTTACCAAGGTGTTTCCTCCAAGACCAAAAATGGAGGCCCAGTGATTTGCCTGCAGCCTTGTATCACTGATATTTAAAAACAGGTTTCAAAAGTGTGTGAGGAAGTGCTAACTTATTTTTCCGCTTGTCGTGTTAACATGGAAGTGCTCCACAGCACATGAGTGAAATTTTAAATTCAGTGTGTGGGGTATCCTGGAAACAAATCCACATGTTGTTTGAACTCCAGTGCTCTGAGATAAATACACTTCAGCTATTAGCACAATTTCAATGCTATATTTAGACAAATGTCCAAATCATTATCTTAAAAGCCTTGCAGAATACAGCAAGGCATTGGATTGAGGGGGAAAAAGTCAACTCTACAGTTAAATTTGATACTTGGGTATAAATAACCAGCAGAATACAACAAATCAATAGGAAATAATAGAATAAGTGTAAATACAGAACTTTTTATTTACCATTTCTGTTCCATTTGACAACAATTATTCACTTATTGATCTGACTGCATTTCCACTAATTGGAGTCACCAAGCTTTAAAATTACCAAATTCATTAGGAATCATTAGAGCAAATGAGAAGTGACAGGTCCACAATTGAAAATCTCTTTCTGGCACTGTACAGTTAAAAACCATTTGTCACTGGCGAAATTGACCTGGCGAGAAGCATTTACCTATTACTTTCTCGTTTACTCCAACCATGGGGTTGGCAGTGGCGCAGTGGTATTGTCACTGGAATAGTAGTCCAGTGACCCAGTGTACTACTCTGTGATCCCAGGTTCAAACCCACCACTGCAGATGGTGAAATTTGAATTCAATAATTGGAAAAAAATCTGGGCTTAAGAATCTACATGAATTGATTGTTGGAAAAATCCATCTGATTCGCTAACATCCTTGAGAATTTTGTGCTCAAGCTTCAAGAGTCTTCAAAATAGGTGCCAACTTATATATTTACTGGGTATGGGGATTTTTCAAAGCATCTTGGAGCGTGAGGACTTCGGTGTCTATTGAAACCAGGCCTGATGTTTTACGACAGGAAATTTGGTTAATTTAGGGAAGGAAATCAGCCATCCTTACCAGGTCTGGCCTATATGTGACTCCAGACCCACAGCAATATGGTTGACTCGTAACTGCCCCTCAAGGGAAATTAGGGATGGGCAATAAATGCTGGTGCAGCCCACGTCCCATGAACAAATAAACAAAATTTGTTTATTTTGTTATTTTGGGCAGCACGGTAGCATTGTGGATAGCACAAGTGCTTCACAGCTCCAGGGTCCCAGGTTTGATTCCGGCTTGGGTCACTGTCTGTGCGGAGTCTGCACATCCTCCCCGTGTGTGCGTGGGTTTCCTCCGGGTGCTCCGGTTTCCTCCCACAGTCCAAAGATGTGCAGGTTAGGTGGATTGGCCATGCTAAATTGCCCTTGGTGTCCAAAATTGCCCATAGTGTTGGGTAGGGTTGCTGGGTTATGGGGATAGGGTGGAGGTGTGGACCTTGGGTAGGGTGCTCTTTCCAAGAGCCGGTGCAGACTCGATGGGCCGAATGGCCTCCTTCTGCACTGTAAATTCTATGACATCTATAAAATGTTAAAACCTGAGTTTGAGCACATTAATTTATTATGACCAAGAGGTGTTATGATACGAGATGGCAGCATCAGATAGTAGTTATTCTGTTGCTCTTCAAAATTTAGTGCTTAATCAAGTGCAAAGTTAATGTGCTGTAGTTTAATCTGAAAAATACCTTAAATGTTATTCTTAACTGCCAACATAGTCAAGAAAGAAGTGCACCCAAATCAATCATTTTATAAAAGGGTTGTTTGAGAGGTCGGAAAAGGCTGTTGAATCAGTTTAGACCACAAATCATCCAGAATTCTCCAATTAATAGTCTTTATCAACTTGCATTTGGTTTATAGAAAGCGCCATAGAAAGCATTCCATCTGGGTGCATCACAGCCTGGTATGGCAACTGCTCGGCCCAAGACCGCAAGAAACTTCAGAGAGTCGTGAATACAGCCTCCCATCCATTGACTCCATCCACACCTCCCGCTGCCTGGGGAAAGCGGGCAGCATAATCAAAGACCCCTCCCACCCGGCTTACTCACTCTTCCAACTTCTTCCATCGGGCAGGAGATACAAAAGTCTGAGAACACACAGACGCAAAAACAGCTTCTTCCCCGCTGTTACCATACTCCTAAATGACCCTCTTATGGACTGACCTCATTAACAATACACCCCTGTATGCTTCACCCGATGCCGGTGTTATGTAGTTACATTGTGTACCTTGGGTTGCCCTATTATGTATTTTCTTTTCTTTTCTTTTCCTGTACTTAATGATCTGTTGAGCTGCTCACAGAAACATACTTTTCATTGTGTCTCGTACACGGGACAATAAACAAAATCCAATCCAATCCAATCGAATAAGATTTCATGCCATAAAAATATGGAGTCAATATGAATAATTATGATGTATAATGAAGCATGATAATTTACATTGTATATAAATGTGGGTTGTGCACAGTATAGAACATAGAACAGTACAGGCCGTCAGCCCACAATGTTGTGCCATTTATCCTAATCTTTTAATAAAAATTTAGAGTACCCAATTCATTTTTTCCAATTAAGGGGCAATTTAACGTGTTCAATCCACCTAACCTGCACATCTTTGGGTTGTGGGGGCGAAATCCACGCAAACACGGGGAGAATGTGCAAACTCCACACGGACAGTGGCCCGAGCTGGGATCGAACCTGGGACCTCGGCGCCGTGAGACTGCAGTGCTACCACTGTGCTACCGTGCTCCCCTCATTTAGCCTAATCAACCTCACCTACACCCGTTCAATTTACTGCTGTCCATGTGCCTGCCTAAGAGTCACTTAAATGTCCCTAATGATTCTGACTCCACCACCTCTGCTGGCAGTGCATTTCACACACCACCACTCTCTGTGTAAAGAACCTACCTCTGACATCTCCCCTATACCTTCCTCCAATCACCTTAAAACTATGTCCCCCTCGTGACAGCCATTTCCACCCTGGGGAAAAGTATCTGGCTATCCACTCTATCCAGGCCTCTCATCACCTTGTACACCTGTGTCAAGTCACCTCTCTGCCTTCTTCAGTCCAGTGAGAAAAGCCCTAGCTCCCTCAACCTTTCTTCATAAGACATGCCCTCCAGTCCAGGCAGCATCCTGGTAAATCTCCTCTGTACCCTCTACAAAGCATCCACATTCTTCCTATAATGAGGCGACCAGAACTGGACACAATATTCCAAGTGTGGTCTAATTAGAGTTTTATAAAGCTGCAGCAAAACCTCGCGGCTCTTAAACTCAATCCCCCTGTTAATGAAAGCCAACACACCATACGCCTTCTTAACAACCCTATCAACCTGGGTGGCAACTTTGAGGGATCTATGTATGTGGACCCCAAGATCCCTCTATTCCTCCACACTTCCAAGAATCCTGCCTTTATCCCTGCATTCAGCATTCAAATTCGACCTTCCAAAATGAATCACTTCACATTTATCAAGGTTGAACTCCATCTGCCACTTCTCAGCCCAGCTCTGCATCCTGTCAATGTCCTGTTGTAACCTGCAACAACCCTGAACACTATCTACAACCCCCCAACCTTTGTGTCATTGGCAAACTTACTAACCCACTCTTCCACTTCCTCATCCAAGTCATTTATAAAAACCACAAAGAGCAGAGGTCCCAGAACAGATCCTTGCGGGACACCACTGGTCACCGACCTCCAGGCAGAATACTTTCCATCCACTACCACTCGCTGTCTTCTTTCGGCCAGCCAATTCTCTATCCAGACAGCCAAATTTCTCTGTATCCCATGCCCCCTAACTTTCTGAATGAGCCTACCATGGGGAACCTTATCAAATGCCTTACTGAAATCCATATACACCTCATCCACTGCCCAACCTTCATCAATGTGTCTCTTGAGATCCTCAAAGAATTCAATGAGGCATGTGAGGCATGACCTGCCCCTCACAAAGCCATGCTGACTATCTTTAATCAAACTATGTTTTTCTAAATATTCATAAATCCTATCTCTCAGAATCCTTTCCAATATTTTGCTCACCACAAACGTAAGACTGATGGATCTGTAATTCCCAGGGATCTCCCTATTCCCTTTCTTGAACAGGGGAACAACATTTGCCTCTCTCCAATCATCCGGTACTACTCCACTGGAGAGTGAGGACGCAAAGATCATTGCCAACGGCGCAGCAATCTCCTCCCTCGCTTCCCTTCGTAACCTTGGGTATATCCCGTCAATCCCAGTGGACTTATCTATCCTGATGCTTTTCAAAATTTCCAGCACATCCTCCTTCTTAATATCAACCTGTTGGAGTCTATTAATCTGGTTCACACTGTTCTCATGGGCAACAAGCTCCCTATCTCTAGTGAATACTGAAGCAAAGTATTCATTTAGGACCTCCCCATCTCCTCAGACTCTAGGCACAAGTTCCCTCCACTCTCCCTGATCGGCCCTCCTCTCACTCTGATCATCCTCTTATTTCTCACATAAGTGTAGAACACCTTGGGGTTTTCCCGAATCCTTCCCGCCAGGGCTTTTTCATGCCCCCTTCTAGCTCTCCTCAGTCCATTTTTGAGTTCCTTCCTGGCTACCTTGTAATCCTCTAGAGCCGAGTCAAATCCTTGCTTCCTCAACCTTACGTAAGCTTCCTTCGTCCTCTTGACTAGAAGCTCCACTTCTCTTGTATTCCAAGTATATAATGACAATAAAGAATGGATGAAAATTAAACTCACTGTACTGTGGGAGATGTATTACATGGGCCTTGGAAGTGAGAATGCCAATCCTGCAGCAATTATAATTATGGAAAATCAGGAATTA
The DNA here is from genome assembly GCF_047496885.1 of Scyliorhinus torazame. Lineage (NCBI taxonomy): Eukaryota > Metazoa > Chordata > Chondrichthyes > Carcharhiniformes > Scyliorhinidae > Scyliorhinus > Scyliorhinus torazame. The sequence goes on along the minus strand of NC_092724.1, from coordinate 133,850,434 downwards.
TGCCTGAAGCATGTGATCAGGGTTTGATTGAACAAAGGTTTCCCGTATCCACCCTTTGCACAAAAAGAGGGTTGTTTCTGTTTTTTTATTCATTCTTGGGATGTAAGCATTGCTGGCTGGGCCAGCATTTGTTGCCCATCCCTAATTGCCCTTGAACTGAGTGACTTGCTCGGCCATTTCAGTGGGGGCAGTAAAGAGTCAACTGCATCGCTGTGAGAGTCTGGAGTCACATATAGGCCAGGCCGGGTAAGGACGGCAGATTTCCTTCCCTGAAGGACATTAGTGAAGCAGGTGGGGTTTTACGACAATTGGCAATGGTTTCATGGTCATCATTGGGCTTTCAATTCCAGATTTTTATTGAAGTCAAATTTCACCATCTGCCATGGTCGGATTCAAACCCTGGACCCCAGAGCATTACCCTGGGGCTCTGGGTTACTAGTCCAGTGACAACACCACTACGCCACCACCGCCCCACGCCAGTATTGGTGCATTTTTAAAGCCCCCTGACAAATCAATTGCCGCAATTGCCACCTCTGGGTGGGAAAAAGTAACAATCCGAGCTAAACGATCAATGTAATTTGAAAGTTTTGTTGTGTTTTGCGTCACGATCCAGAAGCAACTGCAAAAAATCCAATGGACGTTGGCATCTCAGCCATACCCTTGTCACAGGCCAGTATGTTATGTGAAGGACATAACTACTATCTGCCTGCTGCTCCAGAGGAGCATTCTTCATGGTGGAGACCCAGCATTTCCAAGCCTTTGTCCCATTCCTGACTGACTTTGTTTATTCTGCCCCACGGGCACACTCTCGGCTCAGATCTGGGAACTATGGGTTATTCGGCAACTTCACACTGTGGTACTTTCAGGCTGTCCCATTAAAGCCCGAATTCCAAGGACCACATTGCCTGTTTCTGTGGAAATCACCCCATATGCTTAATGTTCATACATTGAGCTTCTGAAAATAAAATGGTGGTACATTGGGTATCTCCTCCACCCCATCACTGCATAAGCCTAGCACACTGGCTGAGAAAGAGTAGTTTAAAATTGATTTGCAAGCAGATGGGGAGAAGTGAGAGGGAAGAAGAAAGGAAAATGCGGCCGTAGTTTAAATACAAAATCCAGACTTTAATGGGAGCTCTCCTCATTCTCTGGTGCTGAAACCCATACCTGAAAATTAAGGAGCAGGTCTAACTGCGAGCAAATTTCTTTACTCAGTTTCAAAATCTGCATCAAATAATCAATAATGTGGCAGGCTACTGTTTTCAGGGTTTAAATTCTTTTCATAGTTTAAAGTATTTTAAAGAAAATGTCAAAACTACTAAGAATCTTCATAGATGAACAAATCAAGATAGCTTTTTTAATAACTGTGGTGCTTATTTTTGAACATTAATGTCTTTACATGCTCAGTGGAACAAACATTTTAATCTCCAATAAAATTATTCTTTTTATTGATTTTCCAAAACACTTAACTAATTGTTTAACTTTATCCAACCATCAAAATCGAATTCTAAAGGACCACATCATTATTTAAGTCCAAGGGTGGTATCATGAGCGGTGCCGGCTTGGAGGGCTGATGGGCCTGTTCCTGTGCTGTATTGTTCTTTGTTAACACAGATGGGGTGGCAGGGTGGCACAATGATTAGCACTGCTGCCTCGCAGCGCCAGGAACCCGGGTTCGATTCTGGCCTTGGGTAACTGTCTGTGTGGACTTTGAGCATTCTCCCCGTGCCTGCGTGGGTTTCTTTTGGGTGCTCCGGTTTCCTCCCACAGTCCAAAGATATGTAGGTTAGATGGATTTGCCAAGCTAAATTGCCCCTTAGGATGAGGTTCCAAGAATAGGACGGGGGAATTGGGCTTAGGTAGTGTGGTCGTTCAAAGGGTCGGTGCAGGCTCGATGGGCCAAAAGGCTTCCTTCTTCAATATAGTGAATCTATGGTTCTATGAGATTGAAACATAATTGTTTCAAAAATGGCATAAACATGCTGCCAAACTTCAATGAATGATACATCCATAGGTAAGCTAAATGGTAGATAGGATGGATTTATGCAACAGAGGCATGAACTTTCAAAATGTTTTCATTGCATAGACAATAAATTGCAAATAAATCTTAATTCAGGAAGTTACTATCAGTTGCTATCATTGAAGAGGAGAATAAGGGAGTCAGGAAATCCACAAGAAACCTATCTGTATAGATCTTCACTCATTTGCTTTCATGTGCCAATTTCCAGTTGGACTTTTAAGAGCACTCACTGAAAGCAGGTGAGAATTTCATTTCATATAAAACACATTGCAATGTAGTGCTTGAGAGCATGAATGCAATCTACAAAGATTTTCACTGGAATGCCCTGTGCTTTGAATTTGACCTCAAAGCTCTCATTTCCACCGTGCCAAGAAATCAAAGGGTGAACTATTTTTGAAAAATGTCTAAAAAGTAGAGAATGCGAGGTGTTACTTTCAGCCTATTTTGAGTCTGGCTTTATTTGTAAGTTTTTACCCAAATCAAGTTTGTGCAATAGGTTAATGGTCCAGAAGACAGTCTCTTGGCTTCTGGCGTGCAGCCAATGGGGATAACACAAAGTGACCATCAAGGACACTTCAATCTTGAACATTAATCCCTCGTGTTCATTCCAGTTTTTCAACAGAGTTGAACATTTTTCAGCATCTGCCAATCTGCAGTACACTAATGTATCAAGCTGGTGATTGCCAGGATAAACAATTCCGTCACTTTTCCCACAGCCCGATGAGAGGATTGTGTTGTGTTTGTACATGACAGATTTCTACAAAGTCCAGGGCATCAGTAATGACATCTATGTAGCCCAGTGACTCAAACAGAATTATAGGACCTTTATGAACCACAATGTATTAATGTTCAGGTTGTCTGCAAACCATCAACATAAGAAGAAAATTTCAAAGTGGGTGAGTGTTCACTTCCTAGTAGTAGTCACTGAAGTGGTTGTGTTCAAGAGTTGAGCATCAAAATTGATTAGAATAAACTGGATCACCAACAAAAAACACAATAAACGACTTCCGGTGGCGGCAATGAGTGAGTGAGCCGCACATTCGGGGGCTCTCACTCCGGCGGGATTTGAGGACCTGGTTCCCTGGTTTTGCGGTACTGCGGAGCGCTGGAAAGACGGCCACGGAGGTGCTGAGGAACGGGCAGAGCTGCATGGAACTGCGGGAGAGCAGAAAGCAGCGCAAACGGGAGAGGAAGGGACAAGGGCAAGGTGCAGGGGAAGCTGACCCAGGAGCAAAGATGGCGGACCTTCGGACCTCGGACCCGGCGATCCAGCAAGCGCTGGAAAACATGCTGCAGGTGATAAAAAGCAGTTTTGAGTCGTTGAAGCGGGATAACTTGGATCCACTTCAGAAGGCAGTGGATCAATTGAACCAGAGACTGGATGCCCAGGACGAAAAGGTTAAGGAGCTGGGAGAGGAGGTGGAGGAGCAGACGGACGCGCAGACGATTGCTGCGCTAGAAGTCGACGGGTTGAAGGAGAGACAGAGAAGACTGTTGGACAGAGTGTAGGAGCTGGAAAATAGAGCCCGCAGACAAAATCTGAGGATCATCGGCCTCCCGGTGGGGGCTGAGGGAGCAGATGCCACAGCATTTGTGGCTGACCTGTTGATGCAGCTGATGGGGCCTGAAGCCTTTTCGCGACCGCCGGAGCTGCAGGGGGCACACAGAGTACAGGCGAGACAGATGCGTCCGGGAGATGCCCCCCCGACCGATGGTGATCAGGTCCCACAGGTTTGTGGAGAAAGAGCGGGTGTTGCAGTGGGCAAAGAGCGCTAAGAGCAGCACGTGGAATAACAGTGTCCTTCGCATTTACCAGGACCTAAGCCAGGAGGTGGCCAGGCGGCGAGCAGCCTTTAAACAAGTTAAGGAGGTGTTATTTAAAAAGCACGTGAAGTTTGGTCTGCTCGTCCCGTCTCGTCTTTGAGTCACCCATCAAGGCCAACACCACTACTTCTCCGAGCCCGAAGAAGCGACGGACTTCGCGAGGGATTAGGGGCTGATCTCGAAAAAAGGACCCACGGACGCAAGCTAGGGTCCGAGAGTTATCGTTTGGAGGGATGCCTACTGTGCCTGGACTGACGGTCGACTGTTTACTGCTTTAAAGGTGCCATGTGTTGTATTTTTGGGCAGCTTTTGCCTCCGGGGGGGTCGGGGGGGGAAAGAGGTTCCCCCTCTCGTATGCTCTTTTTTTTTCTTTTCTCTTTTGTCTGCTGTTGTTGGTACCTTTCGTTGTGTTCTCTGGGTGCGCTGGAGCCTTCATTGTAACATAAAGGTGGCCGGTAAGCAATGGGGATTAAAGATGTTGGTTGGTTTTTTTTAAATGTCTATGGTTTTTATGTTTGTTTCGGGTGGGTGATATACGGGTACTGTGTTACTGTGTTGCTATTTTATTAATGCTCAGAAAGGAACGTGGGTTAACACTTTTCTGTGCACACAGCTGGAACTGTGTTGTACCTGGAGCAGCCTCGCGTTGCTGTTTGATGTTTACATCTTGTTTGATCTTTCCCATTTTAGTGAGGCTGCTCCAGTGGGTCGGAGTGGGGGATGGTGTGTTGATGAGTGGGGAGATGGGGTCGGGGAAACAATGGGAGTGAGACAAGTGGGCGCCGGAGCGATGAGTCACCGGGCTAGCAGATTGGCTAGGCAAGGGAGTCAGGTGGTGGGGGAGGGGTTATTCTGCTAACGTGGGAGGGGTCTGAAGTAGGTAATGGAGAGGAGGCCGGGGGTGGGGGCGGCCAAGAGGTGAGCCAAGAGTGGCGTGGCGCATGGGCCGGGCCCAAGAAAGGTTATGGCTGACCGGCGTGCCGGGGGGGGGGGCAACCAGGCTGATCACCTGGAATGTCAGAGGTCTAAATGGGCCACTCAAAAGGGCACTTGTGTTCGCGCACTTGTGGCCTCTAAGGCGGACGGAATTATGTTGCAGGAGACACATTTGAAAGTGTCTGACCAAACTAGGCTAAGGAAGGGCTGGATCAGCCAGGTCTTCCACTCGGGCTTGGATTCTAAGTCCAGGGGGGTAGCAATTATGATAAGCGGGTTCAATTTGAGGCGGAGGGCGTAATCGCAGATGGCGGGGGCAGATTCCTTATGGGTAAGGGGCAAGCTGGAGGGGAGGAGATGGTGCTGGTGAACATATATTCTCCGAACTGGGACGACGCTGACTTTATTAAGAGTGCTGGGGAATATCCCAGACCTAGACTCACGCAAGTTGATGATGGCCCCCCCCCATGATCCCCCCGACTTTAATACGGTCCTCGACTCGGTGCTAGGCCGGTCATGTCCCAGAACGGGTAGGCTCCCAACAATGGCAAGGGAGTTGAAGGGGGTCATGAAGCAAATGGGGGCAGTGGACCCAGAGAGAGCCAGACAGCCGACGAGAAGGGGCTACTCGTTCTACTCGCATGTTCATAAAGTATATTCTAGGATTGATTTCTTTATTTTGAGCAGGGACTGTGTGGGGGAGGTAAAGAATACTGAATACTCGGCAATCACTATTTCGGATCATGCCCCACATTGGGTGGACCTGCAGGTCGGTGGGGCGAATTACCAACTCCCGCAATGGAGGTTAGACGTAGGATTGTTGTTAGCGGAGGGGCTATGTGAGAGACTGCGCAAGTGTATGCAAAACTACTTGCAGGTGAACGATACGGGGGAGGTTTCAGCAGCGACCCTGTGGGAGGCGCTGAAGGCAGTAGTGAGGGGGGAGCTGATCTCAATTCGGGCTCCCAGGGATAGGGCGGACAGAGCAGAAATGGACAGATTGGTTAGGGAAATTCACCGGATAGACGAGGAGCATGCGGGGTCCCCGGGGGAGGACCTACTCAGGGAGAGACGGAGATTGCAGGCGGAACTGGGGGTGCTATCCACGAGTAGGGCCGTGGAACAACTTAGGAAGGCGAGGGGAGTGGTGTATGAGCATGGGGAGAAGGCCAGTAGATTGCTAGCGCAGCAACACAGGAAGGGGGAGGGGCCAGGGAAATAAGTAGAGTGGTGGACGGGAAGGGGAGCAGAGTGGAGGACTCGTCAGGACTGAATACGGTATTTCGGGACTTTTATAGTAAGCTTTACACTTCAGAACCCCCGGAGGTGCCGGAGGGGATGAAACGGTTCCTGGACGGACTAACCTTCCCAAAAGTAGGCGGGGGACTAGTGGACGGGCTGGGGACCCTGATTAGAGCGGAGGAGGTACTGGGGGGCCTAAAGGCCATGCAGTCGGGGAAAGCCCCGGGACTGGAGTGATACCCAATAGAGCTTTACAAAAAGTTCTCGGAGATAGTGGGACCGGTCCTGACGGGTTTTTAATGAGACGAGGGACAGAGGGACCCTGCCTCTGACGATGTCGCAAGCCACCATCTCGTTGATATTAAAGTGGGACAAGGACCCGGAATCTTGCGGGTCATACAGGCCAATCTCCCTGATCAATGTGGATGCCAAGGTCCTGGCGATTAGAATTGAGGACTGTGTACCGGAGGTGATTGGGGACGACCAAACAGGGTTTGTGAAAGGCAGGCAGCTGACAGCCAACTTGAGAAGATTGCTTAATATGATTATGATGCCCCCGACGGGCAAGGAGGTGGAGGTAGTGGTGGCAATGGACACCGAGAAGGCCTTTGACCGGGTGGAGTGGGACTATTTGTGGGAGGTACTCGGGCGGTTTGGGTTCGGGGAGGGACTGGTTAATTGGGTCAGACTATTGTACCAGGCCCCAAAAGATAGCGTAAGGACGAACAGGATAATGTCAGATTACTTCAGACTACATCGCGGGACCAGACATGGATGCCCACTCTCCCCGTTGCTGTTCATGCTAGCCATAGAACCATTGACGATTGCGCTGAGAGCTGCAAAGGGGTGGAAGGGAATGACTGGGGGTGGGGGAGGGAAGCACAGCGTCTCTCTCTATGCGGATGACCTGCACCTGTACGTGTCGGACCCACTGGCCGGGATGGAAAATATACTGGAAACATTGAGTAAGTTTGGCCGGTTCTCAGGGTACAAATTAAATATGGCCAAGAGTGAGATGTTTGTAGTGCAGGCAAGGGGCCAGGAGAATAGGCTGAGGGAGCTGCCATTTAGGCTGGTTGGGAAAAGTTTCCGGTACTTGGGGATACAGGTGGCATGAGACTGGGGCAGGTTGCATAAGTTAAATTTGACTAGGGTGGTGGAACAAGTGAAGAGGGAGTTTCGGAGATGGGATGCACTCCCGCTGTCACTGGCGGGGAGGGTGCAGATGGTAAAGATGACAATCCTCCCTAGATTCCTGTTCATTTTCCAGTGCCTCACGATCTTTATCCCACGGTCCTTCTTCAAAAGGACGGGCAAAATCACCATGAGCTTTGTCTGAGCTGGAAAATCCCCGCGGATGAGGAAGGCGATGTTTGAAAGGAGCCGCAGCGAGGGGGAAATGGCATTGCCGAGTCTGATCAACTACTACTGGGCGGCTAACATAGCCATGATAAGGAAGTGGATGGTGGGTATGGGGTCTATCTGGGAGCGGGTGGAGGCGGCTTCGTGCAGGGGCACCAGCTTGGCAGCCCTGGTCATGGCTCCCCTACAGCTTGCGCCGGCCAGGTACTCCACCAGCCCGGTAGTGGGGGAGGCACTGCAGATTTGGGGCCAGTGGAGAAAGCATGCAGGGGAGGTGGGGGCGTCGGTCTGGGCTCCAATTTGTGATATCCATCGATTCGCCCCCGGGAACATGGATGAAGGGTTTCGAACATGGCGGCGGGCGGGGCTGAGGAGGGTGGCCGATATGTTCCTGGAGGGGAACTTTGTGAGTTTGAGGGAGTTGGAGGAGAAAGCTGGGCTGGAAAGGGGAAATTACTTTAGGTACTTATAGGTGCAGGACTTTGTACGCAGACAGGTCCCTCCTTCAAATGCCTCCCGCCAATAGGGATCCAGGACAGAATAGTCTCTAGAGGAGAAGGAGGAGAGGGTAGAGTCTCGGATATTTACAAGGTGCTCATGAAGGGGGAAGTGTCCCAAATGGAGGAACCGAAACTCAAATGGGAGGAGGAGTTTGGCGGGGAGATGGAGGACGGGCTGTGGGCAGAAGCCCTGAGTAGGGTAAACTCAACCGCAACATGTGCCAGGCTTGGCCTGATTCAGTTTAAGGTCGTTCACCGGGCCCACATGACGATGGCTCGGATGAAGAAATTCTTTGGGGTAGAGGACAAGTGCGCTAGATGCGCGGGAGGACCAGCGAAACATGTTCACACATTTTTGGGCATGCCCTAAGCTTAGGGGGTACTGGGAGTGATTTGCGGGGTCATGTCCCAGGTGCTGAAAACAAGGGTGGTGATGAGTCCAGAGGTGGCAATTTTCGAGTTTTCGGAAGACCCGGGAGTTCAGGGGGAGAAAGAGGCCGATGTTCTAGCCTTTGCTTCCCTGATAGCCCGGCGGCGAATACTGCTAGCATGGAGGGACTCAAAACCCCCGAAGACCGAACTATGGCTTTCGGACATGTCAAGTTTTCTGGGTATGGAAAAAAATCAAGTTCGCCTTGCGGGGATCTGTATTGGGATTTGCCCGAAGGTGGCAATCATTCATAGACATCTTCGCGTAAGAGTGAACGTCAGCGGGCGGGGGTGGGGGGGGGGGGGGATTAGAGTAGAGTAGGAGGGAGAAATAGGCGGGTAGTGTCCATGGGAGAGGAGCGGGTATGTGCATTATGGTTTGGTTGAAGTGTTGGTTTTTCATTGATGTTTGCATATTTCTGTAATCTGTTACTGTTGAAAATGCCAAAAAATACCTCAATAAAATTGTTTGTTAAAAAAACCCCACAATAAACATCTTGAAGCAGCAGCTGAGCTATTGTCACATAATAGTCGCAGCCAGTTTTCCAAGACCAGTTACAGAGGGACATAGATAAGCTGCAGCGCTGGGCTGAGAGATGGCAAATGGAGTTTAATGCAGAAAAGTGTGAGGTGATTCATTTTGGAAGGAATAACAGGAAGACAGAGTACTGGGCTAATGGTAAGATTCTTGGCAGTATGGATGAGCAGAGAGATCTCGGTGTCCATGTACATAGATCCCTGAAAGTTGCCACCCAGGTTGAGAGGGTTGTTAACAAGGCGTACAGTGTGTTAGCTTTTATTGGTAGGCGGATTGAGTTTTGGAGCCATGAGGCCATGTTGCAGCTGTACAAAACTCTGGTGCGGCCACATTTGGAGTATTGCGTGCAATTCTGGTCGCCGCATTATAGGAAGGATGTGGAAGCATTGGAAAGGGTGCAGAGGAGATTTACCAGAATGTTGCCTGGTATGGAGGGAAGATCTTGTGAGGAAAGGCTGAGGGACTTGAGGCTGTTTTCGTTAGAGAGAAGAAGGTTAAGAGGTGACTTATTAGAGGCATGAAAGATGATCAGAGGATTGGATCGGGTGGACAGTGAGAGCCTTTTTCTTTGGATGGTGATGTCTAGCACGAGGGGACATAGCTTTAAATTGAGGGGAGATAGATAGAAGACAGATGTCAGAGGTAGGTTCTTTACTCAGAGAGTAGTAAGGGCGTGGAAGCCCTGCCTGCAACAGTAGTGGACTCGCCAACACTAAGGGCATTCAAATGGTCATTGGATAGACATATGGACGATAAGGGAATAGTGTAGATGGGCGTTAGAGTGGTTTCACAGGTCGGCGCAACATCGACGGCCGAAGGGCCTGTACTGCGCTGTAATGTTCTATGAACTATAACTTTGCCAAATGGTGACAAACATGCAGCAGATGATCGACATCATCTACTTATTGACAAGAGCTGAGCAAGACAAAAAGCTATGAGGAACGTCTGAGGAACCATACTGCAGGCAGCAAGACTCATTTGCTCGTCTCTTATTGGGAGAATGCAGAACAAAGAACAAAGAAACGTACAGCACAGGAACAGGCCCTTCGGCCCTCCAAGCCCGTGCCGACCATGCTGCCCGACTAAACTACAATCTTTTACACTTCCTGGGTCCGTATCCCTCTATTCCCATCCTATTCATATATTTGTCAAGGTGCCCCTTAAATGTCACTATCGTCCCTGCTTCCACCACCTCCTCCGGTAGCGAGTTCCAGGCACCCACTACCCTCTGCGTAAAAAACTTGCCTCATACATCTACTCTAAACCTTGCCCCTCTCACCTTAAACCTATGCCCCCTAGTAATTGACCCCTCTACCCCGGGGAAAAGCCTCTGACTATCCACTCTGTCTATGCCCCTCATAATTTTGTAGACCTCTATCAGGTCACCCCTCAACCTCCTTCGTTCCAGTGAGAACAAACAGAGTTTATTCAACCGCTCCTCATAGCTAATGCCCTCCATACCAGGCAACATTCTGGTAAATCTCTTCTGCACCCTCTCTAAAGCCTCCACATCCTTCTGGTAGTGTGGCGACCAGAATTGAACACTATACTCCAAGTGTGGCCTAACTAAGGTTCTATACAGCTGCAACATGACTTGCCAATTCTTATACTCAATGCCCCGGCCAATGAAGGCAAGCATGCCGTATGACTTCTTGACTACCTTCTCCACTTGTGTTGCCCCTTTCAGTGACCTGTGGACCTGTACTCCTAGATCTCTTTGACTTTCAATACTCTTGAGGGTTCTACCATTCACTGTATATTCCCTACCTGCATTAGACCTTCCAAAATGCATTACCTCACATTTGTCCGGATTAAACTCCATCTGCCATCTCTCCGCCCAAGTCTCCAAACAATCTAAATCCTGCTGTATCCTCTGACAGTCCTCATCGCTATCCGTAATTCCACCAACCTTTGTGTCGTCTGCAAACTTACTAATCAGACCAGTTACATTTTCCTCCAAATCATTTATATATACTACAAACAGCAAAGGTCCCAGCACTGATCTCTGTGGAACACCACTGGTCACAGCCCTCCAATTAGAAAAGCATCCTTCCATTGCTACTCTCTGCCTTCTATGACCTAGCCAGTTCAGTATCCACCTTGCCAGCTCACCCCTGATCCCATGTGACTTCACCTTTTGTACTAGTCTACCATGAGGGACCTTGTCAAAGGCCTTACTGAAGTCCATACAGACAACATCCACCAGAAGCATGATACTCCCAATAAACAAACAGTCCTCACCACATGTCAATTTAAACGGCAAAATGGACCTTCCACCAGCAGCAGCCAAACTAACTACAATAAAACCAGAGGATGTAGAAACAGAAGTACACCATTCGGCCCATCAAATCGGCTCCACATTCAATAAGATCATGACTGATTTGACAGGATAATCCACAACTCCACTTTCCCAATTTATCCCCATAACCCTTACTGATTAAAAATCTATTTCAGCCTCAAGCATACTTAATGACCCAGCCTGCACAGCCCTCTGCAGTAAAGATTTCCACAAATTCACTACCCTCTGACAGAAGAAATTCCTCCTCATCTCTGTTTTAAATGGGTGACCCCTTACTCTGAGATTATGCCCTCTGGTCCTAGACACTCCCACAAGGGGAAACAACATCTCAGTGTCTACGCTGTCAGGCTGCCTGAAAATCCCATGTCTCAATAAGGTTGCCTCTCATTCTTCTAAACTCCAATAAGTCAAGGCCCAACCTACTCAACCTTTCCTCATAAAGTAAATCGTTCCATAACCAGGATCAACCGAGTGAACCTTCTCTGGACTGCTTCCAGTGCTATATTATTCCTTTCTTCTGTTGCTACCTTTTTCTACATCATCCCAAGAAAACTTGTAAAGAGTGTAATCAAATCAATTTAGTATTTTTATAATAATGTACATGACTTAGAATTCATTAATCCAGTGTTCGCTAATGGTGTTGGTATATGCTTGGTTTACCCTTGAACCTAATGTGTTCCTCCACAAAGGTAGAAGTGAAGTGGCTGCTTTATAAATGTCAAGTGGGTTCACTTAAGATTTAGGTGGCCTCCTTGTGTTTGAATGAGGTGTGCCTCTGCAACTTGCTCAGCCAAACCAACTGCTGCAGTAACTGCCTCATTATTCTCTCTTTCTGGCACACACAATGCCATTTGGGCAAAGTTCTTTGACAGTTTTCATATAACACCATTATAAAGGGCAACAGCCGTATCTGTGCCCAGAGATGGATTTCCAGTTAGTGGCGCCCTGTTCTCAGCTTCAATTTTGGGTCCCCCATTCCTCGCCCCGGGACCTGAAGGCCATCCTCCACACACTCTGTCTTCCCTCACCCCTCAGACACACACTCCCTCTCCCCCCAACCCCTCGCATGCACTCTTTCATCCACCCACACTCCCTCTCCCATCCACTACCCTCACATCTCTGCTGCCACAACCCCCCCCCCCCCACCAACTCCTTCATCAGTGGTGTGGTGGTACATTTTGAGGCGCAGAAGCTTGAAATACATGTGCCGGTCATTTAAATTCTTAATCATCTATTACATTGTTTTCTACATATTGATCATTTGAGTCCCCAAACATCAGTAAAACTATTCTTTTTAAGTGAAAATTATTAGTGCCATTTGCCGTTTTATTCCGAACCACGAATCATTACTCTTTAGCATAGTAGAATCTAAGATGTGATTCAAGCCTATTAAAGAGATGAATTACAGAGCATTAGTTACAATATATGGAACAAAACTGGGCAAATAGAGTTTAGGTACAGATCAGCCATTATGGTTGAAGAAGTTCAAGGGTCTGAATGACCTGCTTTTATTCCTATGTTCCTATCTAGATATCAATAAATGGAGATTGGCACGTGTACAAGCATTCATGCATTCACGGTTTCTCCAGTAAATTCAAACTAGTCCATATTTCAAAGAACTATTAGCCAGCTAAATTAATGGTTTGCATAGTTGTAAGGACCCTCTTGTGATCCCTCGTCTAATCCTTATGACATGTTAATGCCTCCCCTGCTGGCTGGTTTTAAAATCACAGACATTTGGTTTTGAACTGAACCCCCCCTCCCCAAGCTGCTATGTGGACTGATCTTGCGGATCCCCTTTGATTCAGCATGCTTCGTGGATTAGTCCGTGATGTCATTTTGATGGACTCGGCTGCCAGCCAATCACCTCTTCTGGAATTCCGTACCTTTTCATATTTTCACTGGTGATTGGTCAAGGACTTCAGAATGTTCTGGAGAACACAGGTAAGCCATTTTGTAAAGTAGTTTTGTTGCCTTTTTTTTTTCTATACTCTTTTCCTCTGTCCTTTCTGTGGCTGTTCCAATTATGGCAATCAGTGAATTTGCCCTTCTTTCTATGTTATCTATGTCCTAATGCTTAGAGTGAGGTATCAAATGATACCACCACAAGTTTCAACCGGCTATCGATCAAAGAGCCAAACACCAGTTAGTTAGTTCAAGGTCAAGGGTACTTTATTTACACACAATTAGTCGTGCAACATAAACATTACTAGTTAACTACACCTATCGACTAAGACAACCTGTACTTAACTTCGGGCACCCGGCTTAGGTCAGAGAAACAGGGACCGCTGTTCGATTCTGGATCTATCAAGTCCGAAGGAGTAACTGCTGCTCAGCTAGGCTCATCCGTCTGGTAGCGAGCGTTGAACTTGTACTTGCTTCTGGTGTTGCTGCACTTGGAGATGGCCGTGACCGGGGTACCAGGTCCAAGAGAGGACGAACATGTGGCAAGCTCTTCTTTTTATACTTGGGGGTTTTTGCGCTCTTTTGGGTGGTCCTTCGATTTGGGCCTTACTAATTGGGTGATCCTTGATCACTCCATTCGATTCCTAACCAATAAGTGGGCGGGGATCTGGATGGCCGGGCGTGTCCCAAGCAGTCATTGACCCCATTGTTTGCGTTTCCCTTGAACAGGGAGTGGCGCCGAAATGTCAGGGACTGTACTGGTTGCTCGAGTACCAGTCGTTTGTTTTGGTGAAGATGGGCCATCAAATACTAATCGGCCCCATCAAAATGCTAATTGGTCGGAGTTTCGATACCGTCTGGACTTCTTGCTTACAAATATGCATTTCAGGCTTTGAGCCTGCCCGAGTCTTGGCTTGTCCATTTTACCTGCTAGGCTTTGCGAGTTTCTCTGTACCTAGTTGTAAGTGGCCATCCCAGGTGGCTACAGTTTCATTTTGGGGCTTAGTCCTACGAGGCAGCAAAGCAGATCTCCGTCTCAGCTCAAGTGATTTAAACTGTTCCAGCCAGGCACCGGTGGAAGTCACTCCTGTTTAAAAGCCCGCAGGCAGTTGTCAGGACTGAGAGAATTTTAAATCTCTGTTTGGGATTGCTGGTGATGTAAAATACTCTTTCTTGCAGCTCAGGCTGGCAATTAAAGTAGCCTCCAGCCAGCCTTTGAATGTTTCACTTCTGAGTAAAAGGCTAGGAAGCTGAAACTGACTTTTCTCAGATGTTTCATAACTGAAATTATGAGAAATAGGACATGGATAGTTCTTTCTGAGAGCTGTGCAGCTACAATGATGGAGTAGCTTCCTTCTGTGTTGTGAAATTCTCTGGTTCCCACATGTAAATGGGATATCATCTCAAGAAAACTGGTAACAACTAAATTCATTACTTCTCAATTGGGTAAAAAAGCTCAACTAGCTTTTCCCTCCCATATTATCTATTTGATAATGTAACATACCATAACTTCTAATCAATTATCATCGTTCCATAATATACGCAGCTAATTTTAGGTATTGCGATTGTGTTCCAAATAGGATAAACAAAGTGACAAAACCTCCAGGGTGTAAAGAAACCTCTATATTCTTAAATAATTTGGCATTACATGACCCAAGTCTTCACCTTTACAAAATATTTATTAGATTGAGAAATCTAATGAGGTCACAGTCCTGGTGCAGAGATTCTATAATAGATGTCGTTGCTTGACTTGTTCCTGCTCGTGATAACACAAAGGAAGAAAGGATATGAATCGATAAACAGGATACATTGTTCTTTTATGGAACAAAGGCTTGGATTGAACTGACTTGACCTCAGCTTAGTGCCAAGATGAGCGATTTACCTTCAAAATGTGTTCCTCTCTCCCAGGGAGCTGGTGGCGCACTTCTGTAGTCAACTGCACTGGTGGAGATGGCTGTCAGTGTCAGCTCACACCTGAACGAATGGGCCTATTTCCTGGATGCATAGTGTTCCCACACACTAACTCACTCTGTCACTCCCACACACAAAGATGGCAATCAGCCTTTTCCTACTGGGGATGAGGAGATATGCAGGGTGGAGGGCTTGAGGGGTAGAAGAGGAGGGGATTGGGGCGACAGAAGATGGGATTGGAGTGAAGGAGCAGGGATGGCGTGTGATGGAGGTATTTGACGAAGGAGGGGGATGATGGGAGTGACGAAGGAGGTGGAATGGGGGTGATGAAGGAGGGGGGAATGGGAGTGAAGGAAGGGGGGATTAAGGGGTGGTGAGAGAATGGGGAGGAAGGAATTTGGGGGCAATAGATGAGATGGGGTGTGAAAGAGGGGAGGATAATTGTGGCGAGGGGTGGGAGGAATGAGATAGAGACGATTAAACACCTGCGATTTTGATTCAAACTGCCAGGGCTGGGATGTATAGGTAGGTGCACACCTCCAATTCCAGTCTAGCCCATTCAACAGCCATTCCTGCTTTGACTTTTTCAGTTTGAACTACTGAACGCTGGACACCAATTAGCACTCCATCAGGCATGATGTGCTGCGACTGTCTCCCTCAATTCCACACTGTTGCTCCTCGCTGTGCAAATGCCTGCCCACATGCAGCATGGGTACTGTAGATCCGAACGGGTGAATGTCTCCAGTGTCTATGCAGAACTGAGAGCTGCAGCAGATCAGATAAATCCTGACCCCTCATCTGTGCCTGCTGACAATACTGACTGACCTTTGAATTGTTGGGGGTGGGGGTTTGCAATATATGTTTTTACCTGAATGGCTGTTAAAGACATTACAGAGCCTGTATTTTGGGGCCCCTGTGCCAGGGCACAGTGTGTTTCATTGTAAATCTGCCAGTCTGTGCTTAATTGACTAATGATATTTCTGCCTGACACTGCAGTACCTCCCTGAGCAATAAAGGAAATTTGTAATAGCCCTTTGTATAACTCCTCAACATTTGATTTCACCTGCACACCGAGGCCAGATAAAGCACACTAATGGAGACTGGAACCGGAATCTGGGTTTCAACAGCTATAGATGAGCATTCACAAGGTACGGCATCATTGTTGAGGCCCTCAGTCTCTGTGAAGATGACCCTGGAGTTGACAAGTGCTCCTTGTTGGGCTGCAGTTTCATTAGCCACAAGTGCACAGATTTAATTATGGCTGCCTCCACAATTACCTCTCAACATTAAATAAGGGTTTTTAATGACCCTAGTCACTGGAAAATATCAGTGCTCTGGTAAGGCCATTTCTATTTGAGAAGCAGGTCCCATAATGTCCAGTTCCCAGGGCTTTACAAGTTAAGGCATCGGCTGACCCTTTCATCAATAGGTTCCTGCCACCAGTTCTTTGCTCTGCTTCACTCAGGTTTTCTTTTCACTTCTCTCCCAAACTAAAAAATACTCTCATCATTTCTGTTCTGACTTTGGAAACTTTAGACTCTGTACTTAACAATTACCATTATGATGTCAGTTGCTATGGGAAACGAAAGTAGAATTCACTGCCCTTCGTGGCATCATTATTTACCTCCATTCAGCTTGCTTTTCCATTTATATTCCATTCAAGGAGTGGAAAATCAAGTAACAATGAAAAGGTAAAAGTGATGCATCTGGTAAATTTAAATTTGAAAGCAGAAAGTGAACTTAGACTTTCTACAGTTTGTCATATTCATTCCAAATGCATGAACTGTGTGTCTTTGTTGATCAAGGAACCATTTCTATCTCCTTGATTACACAAGATTTGCCTTCAGACTGATAGAAGACCATGCGGTCAACAGATATTGTTTGCCCGCCACAGGGTATCCAAATGGGCCCTTCACATTTCTTTCAATGCATTTGGCTCAAATTGGTTTTGCTTTAAATGTATAGGCGCACAGAAAACAAAGTATAAATTAAGAACATTAATCAGGTATCATTTACTGGTTCACCTGCTTTGCACAGATGAAGGAGACACATCCTGAGTGAGACGCATCCAGAGTGGGAATTGGAACTTGGTAATTTGGTGCAGTGAGGTAATCAGGAAAGGTAAGTGGCAAGTCTAATTTTGCTGTTTTTCAGTTAAAAATGCAGTCTGTAGCTTAGTGTCTGATTGGCTGAAGCTGCCCCCACCCTAATTGCTGAGAGGCAGTTATCTGTCAGTCACCGGAGGCCTGTTTAGTGGCTCAAGGGTGTACATTGTATTCTTCTGTTTGAAGCTTAAGTAGTGTGAGTCACGCTGGTTAGCGGAGGTCTGTATAAAAGACAGACAGAAAGCGCACTCAGTAAGCTTTGCGCAGGTGAAGGAGCCACATCCTGACTGAGTGAAACACATCCAGAGTGGGAATTGGAACTTGGTAATTTGATGCAGTGAGGTAATTCGTTGCAGAGTGGGAGAAGGTGACCTTATTGGCTGCTTGGGAATCTGTTAAATATGAAAAAAATAATAATATTGCAAAACAAATCTAATTGATTAACTAGATAGTGGAGTAACTAAACCGGAGGGCAGTGATCGGTATTTAGCATTTAACTTTACAGTAAAAATCATCTAGCGTCAGCGCCATATAGTTAATTGTAACTCAATCTAACAATAATTCAAGTGTTTATTTTGAATAAATTAATTAGTGCTTAAATGTCACTCAGCGAGGTGCAGTGCTCCAACTGTGAGATGTGGCAGATCTGTGACGCTTCCAGTGTTCCGGTCGGCTACATCTGCAGCAAGTGTAACCAATGGCAGCTCCTCACAGACCATGTGGTTCGGTTGGAGCAGCAATTGGATGCACTTAGGAACATACAGGTGGCGGAAAGCGTCATAGATAGGAGTTATAGAGACGTGGTCACACCCAAGGTGCAGGCAGAGAGATGGGTGACCACCAGAAGGGGCAGGCAGTCAGTGTAGGAATCCAGTGGTTGTCCCGCTCTCGAACAGGTATACCGCTTTGGATACTGTTGGGGGGAATAGCCTATCAGAGGAAAACAGCAGAAGCCAGAGCAGTGGCACCACGGCTGGCTCTGATGTTCAGCAGGGAGGGTCAAAGCGCAAAAGAGCAATAGTCATAGGGGACTCTATAGTCAGAGGCACAGATGGACCTGAAAGAGACTCGAGAATGGAGTGTTGCCTCCCTGGTGCCAGGGTCCAGGATGTCTCAGAACGGGTAGCGGGCATCCTGAAGGGGGAGGGCAAACAGGCAGAGGTCGTTGTACATATTGGTACTAACGACATAGGCAGGAAGGGGCATGAGGTCCTGCAGCAGGAGTTCAGGGAGCTAGGCAGAAAGTTAAAAGACAGGACCTCTAGGGTTGTAATCTTGGGATTACTCCCTGTGCCACATGCCAGGTGAGGCTAGAAATAAGAAGATAGAGCAGCTAAACATGTGGCTAAACAGCTGGTGTAGGAGGGAGGGTTTTCTGGACCACTGGGAGCTCTTCCGGGGCAGGTGTGACCTGTATAAGGACGGGTTGCATCTAAACTGGAGAGGCATGAATATCCAAGCCGTGAGGTTTTCTAGTGTCACACGGGAGGGTTTAAACTAGTATGGCAGGGGGGTGGGTACCAGAGCAATAGGTCAGAAGGTGAAAACATTGAGGGAGAACTAGGAAATAGGGCCAGTATGGCTCTGAGGAAGAGCAGACAGGGAGATGTTGCTGAAAACAGTGGGTCTGGTGGCCTGAAGTGCATATGTTTTAATGCAAGAAGTATAACGGGTAAGGCAGATGAACTTGGAGCTTGGATTAGTACTTGGAACTATGATGTTGTTGCCATTACAGGGACCTGGTTGAGGGAAGGACAGGATTGGCAGCTAAACGTTCCAGGATTTAGATGTTTCAGGCAGGATAGAGAGGGATGTAAAAGGGGTGGTGGAGTTGCGCTACTGGTTAGGAAAAATATCACAGCTGTACTACGGGAGGACACCTCAGAGGGCAGCGAGGCTATATCGGTAGAGATCAGGGATAAGAAGGGTGCAGTCAATGTTGGGGGTTTACTACAGACCTCCCAACAGCCAGCGGGAGATAGAGGAGCAGATAGGTAGACAGATTTTGGAAAGGATTAAAAGCAACAGGGTTGTTGTGATGAGAGACTTCAACTTCCCCAATATTGACTGGGACTCACTTAGTGCTAGGGGCTTGGACTGGACAGAGTTTGTTAGGTGCATCCAGGAGGGCTTTTTAAAACAATATGTAGATAGTCCAACTGGGGAAGGGGCTGTACTGGACTTGCTATTGGGGAATGAGCCTGGCCAGGTGGAAGAAGTTTCAGTAGGGGAGCATTTCGGGAACAGTGACCTCAATTCAGTAACCTTGGATAACGAGAGATATTGT
This sequence comes from Scyliorhinus torazame, assembly GCF_047496885.1. Lineage (NCBI taxonomy): Eukaryota > Metazoa > Chordata > Chondrichthyes > Carcharhiniformes > Scyliorhinidae > Scyliorhinus > Scyliorhinus torazame. The sequence continues at coordinate 133,831,076 of NC_092724.1, read as the reverse complement.
CGGCCTCGTCAAAAAGAAAAAGGAGGCATTTGTCAGGGCTAGAAGGCTGGGAACAGACGAAGCCTGTGTGGAATATAAGGAAAGTAGGAAGGAACTTAAGCAAGGAGGCAGGAGGGCTAAAAGGGGTCATGAAAGCTAATTGGCAAATAGGGTTAAGGAAAATCCCAAGGCTTTTTACATGTACATAAAATGGTAGCCAGGGAAAGGGTTGGCCCACTGAAGGACAGGCAAGGGAATCTATGTGTGGAGCCAGAGGAAATGGGCGAGGTACTAAATGAATACTTTGCATCAGTATTCACCAAAGAAGGAATTGGTGGATGTTGAGTCTGGAGAAGGGTGTGTAGATAGCTTGGGTCACATTGAGATCCAAAAAGACGAGGTGTTGGGCGTCTTGAAAAATATTAAGGTAGACAAGTCCCCAGGGTCTGATGGAATCTACCCCAGAATACTGAAGGAGGTTAGAGAGGAAATTGCTGAGGCCTTGACAGAAATCTTTGGATCCTCACTGTCTTCAGGTGATGTCCCGGAAGACTGGAGAATAGCCAATGTTGTTCCTTTGTTTAAGAAGGGTAGCAAGGATAATCCAGGGAACTACAGGCCGGTGAGCCTTACGTCAGTGGTAGGGAAATTACTGGAGAGAATTCTTCGAGACAGGATCTACTCCCATTTGGAAGCAAATGGTCGTATTAGCGAGAGGCATCACGGTTTTGTGAAGAGGAGGTCGTGTCTCATTAACTTGATAGAGTTTTTCGAAGAGGTCACAAAGATGATTGATGCAGGTAGGGCAGCGGATGTTGTCTATATGTACTTCAGCAAGGCCTTTGACAAGGTCCCTCATGGCAGACTGGTACAAAAGGTGAAGTCACACGGGATCAGGGGTGAGCTGGAAAGATGGATACAGAACTGGCTAGGTTATAGAAGGTAGAGAGTAGCAATGGAAGGGTGCTTTTCTGATTAGAGGGCTGTGACTAGTGGTGTTCCGCAGGGATCAGTGCTGGGACCTTTGCTGTTCGTAGTATATATAAATGATTGAGGAAAATGTAACTGGTCTGATTAGTAAGTTTGCAGACGACACAAAGGTTGGTGGAATTGTGGATAGCGATGAGGACTGTCAGAGGATACAGCAGGATTTAGATAGTTTGGAGACTTGGGCAGAGAGATGGAGTTTAATCCGGACAAATGTGAGGTAATGCATTTTGGTAGGTCTAATGCAGGTAGGGAATATACAGTGAATGGTAGAACCCTCAAGAGTATTGACAGTTAGAGAGGTCTAGTTGTACTGGTCCACAGGTCACTGAAAGGTGCAACAGAGGTGGAGAAGGTAGTCAAGAAGGCATATGGCATGCTTGCCTTCATTGGCCGGGGCATTGAGTATAAGAATTGGCAAGTCATGTTGCAGCTGTATAGAACCTTAGTTAGGCCACACTTGGAATGTAGTGTTCAATTTTGGTCGCCACACTACCAGAAGGATGTGGAGGCTTTAGAGAGGGTGCAGAAGAGATTTACCAGGATGTTGCCCGATATGGAGGGCATTAGCTATGAGGAGCGGTTGAATAAACTCGGTTTGTTCTCACTGGAACGACGGAGGTTGAGGGGCATAGACAGAGTGGATAGTCAGAGGCTTTTTCCCAGGGTAGAGGGGTCAATTACTAGGGGCATAGGTTTAAGGTGCGAGGGGCAAGGTTTAGAGATGTGCGAGGCCAGAGAGTACTGGGTGCCTGGAACTTGCTGCCGGAGGAGGTGGTGAAAGCAGGGACGATAGTGACATTGAAGGGGCATCTTGACAAATACATGAATAGGATGGGAAGAGAGGGATATGGACCCAGGAAGTGTAGAAGATTTTAGTTTAGACGGGCAGCATGGTCAGCACAGGCTTGGAGGACCAAAGGGCCTGTTCCTGTGCTGTACTTTTCTTTGTTCTTTGTTCTACCACATTAAGAGCATCAATTCATAGTACATGCTGGCTTTGAAAAGACAACTGTACTTTTTGAACTACAATAAATTGCCAATATCTTACTTCTATACTGTGAATCACATCGACTTTCTTAAAAAAGGGAGGCGGGTGGAACTGTTATTATTTTATTTCTACCTTATTCTTCTTGTAGTTGTGGCCTCCAGGCTTACCAGCATTGAAATAACTTGCTCAATTTCTCCCAACTACTCATGTCTTTCAGTATTTTATTGACCTGGATCATGTCCAGTTATCAATCTTATTTTCTCCACAGGCACTTGATAATTTTTCTCTTCATCTTCTAATTTGTGTTAATGGCCCTGTAATGTACGTAATGTGCCAAAATTACATATGGTATTTCTTGCAATGAGTATAATAGTTTAAACATGTACAAACATAAGGAAAGGGAGAGTGAAAACAATTAGGCCTATTGTACACATGCCATTCATTAACTGGTGCAGCTCTGTGCTGAACCCTTCCCGAGCACCAGCATAAATAAAAACTCTGCTGTCAATTTTCAGGAAAAAGGTTTCCTCAAGCTGAAGATAATCGGGAAAGTTCGATGGGAAATATGATCATCCATGATGTCTTGCTACCTGAAGCTAACTAATACCGCCCCCCCAATGCTCTCTTCTTTCAGAATTTGTCAATTCCCTTCTTCAAGAACTTTCTAAAGAATAAAGGGATTCAGGGATATGGTGTACGGGCCGGAGAGTGGAGCTGAGTCCACAAAGATCAGCAATGATCTTATTAAATGGCGGAGCAGGCTCGAGGGGCCAGATGGCCTACTCCTGTTCCTAGTTCTTATGTTCTTATGTACAGCAAAACCATATCTAGGCACATCTACCCTTCCACTCTGTGACCTCCATTAAGAAGTGTGATGAGCTTATGCATTTCTTTGTCACTAAGGTTAAAATAATGTGCAACCTGCACTGCTGCTTCCCCCATTTGCCCAGCCCAGCATGACAAACCTCCCCTACCCCCTCTGCCCTCACCTTGAATCTCTATAGATTCCCTCACATCTCCCTTTACCTACTCTCTTTGTTCATTATTATCAAGAGACCCATTTCTTGTTTCCTTGAGCTCATTCCATTCATCTGCTAACCACAGAACCTTTTATGGTCCTTCTGCCAGCTGACATTTTAAATGGTTTCCTTTCCTCATGTTCAAAACTAAGGTTATAACCACCCCCTCTCAAAAAGCCTACACTTCACCCTGTAAATGATCACATTTCCACTCTCCCTTTCCGCTCCAATGTTGTTACATTTGTATTCCAAATCCATGGCTAATCTTTCCACAATGTCTGCAATCAGGTTTCCAAACTCAATGCACTGCAAAACAGTCACAAATATCAATGTCTGCAGCTTTTTTTGAAGGGGCTGGTTTAGCACACTGGGTTAAACAGGTGGCTTGTAATGCAGAACAAGGCAGCAGCGAGGGTTCAATTCCCGTACCGGCCTCCCTGAACAAGTGCTGGAATGTGGCGACTAGGGGATTTTCACAGTAACTTCATTGAAGCCTACTTGTGACAATAAGTGATTATTATTATTTTGATCTTGGAACCCTTCCTCAGTCGATCAGATCCCCAATCTATTGTCCTGCTTAGATGGACTGTCCTCATTTGATAACACCTTTATCTGATTGTAGTCAGAGTATCTCAAGAAATGATTCAATCCTTGACAAGATAACCCCCTCTTGTCCCCATCCCGGAGTATCACGAGGTCAGTTTCTACATACACACTGATGACATTTAATTTTACTTTATGACCACTCCTCATGGCCCATTCATTGCCTCTGTATTGTCAGGTTGCTTGTCAGAAAATCAGTCATTGATGTGCCACAATCACCTGCTATTAAGTGTTGAGGAAGCCGAAGCCACCTTTCGCAAGTGCGCCACAAATTCCATTACCTTGCCACCAATTCCATACCCCCCAACTTAGCTCAGCTTAGCAAAGCAACCTAGTCATCCGGTTTGCCTGTAAGCTGAACTTCTGAACCCATGTCCTCTCAATCACGCAACTCTCAGCTCCTTCCTATTTTCACTATTTGAATCACCATCCGTGATTTGGCACTTCACTATTCCAAAGTTCTTGACTGACCATTCACCTTTTGCCCCATTAAACTTCAGTCCATTCTCTGTATGATACCCACATTCTCACTCACCAACATTGGAGGACAGAGAACCAAATTTATAATTCTCCAAGCATAAAAAAAATCTCTGCACCGTTTAAAGTAATTTAGGGGAGAGATGAGGCACTATTACTCATATTTTCAGAGGATTGGCAAATAGTTTCATTAGAGCTATATTTAAGAAGGTAGATAGAACATGTCCAGGTTTAACATTGGAAGTGGGAAAAATAATGGAATGTCTACCAAAGGAAAAATAGAAAAGTCTCTCAAAGCCAGTCTACCTAGATTTCAAAAGGAATAGTCATTGTTGGACAAAGCTCAGTAAACCATTTTAAGAGAGATCAGCAAGATTAGATAAGGGTATTGTAGAAGATGTAATATATCTGGATTTCCAACAGACCATTGGTTAGGTAACACACAAGACTACTGAATTAAATCAGAGCATGCAGAGTCAAGGGATAACAAACAAAATGGATTGCTCGCTGGCTGCAAGACAGAAAGCAGAGCGTAGTGGTAGGGTATCTATTCAGAGTAGAAGAAAATGGGAAATGCGGTCCCATGGGGATCAGTGCTGGGACTGCTGTTGCTTATAATTTTTCATAATGGTTTAAATTTGAAATTAGAAACACAGGCTTAGATTTCCCAGCCCCACCCACCAATGGGATGTTCCGGTCCCACTGAAGGCAACGGGCATTTGGATGGCTGCTGCATCTGCCCCAGGGGAAAATCCAGAAAATCCCAGGCATAATCCCCAAGTGTGTGTATTGGGGGGGTGGGGTTCCCTAACCAATAACAAGCAACACTCCAACAATTTACAAGATATTAATAATGTTGCAGAATGGGTATGCAATTGAAAAAATAATTTCAACATAGGGAAGGAGCAAGCATTGCATTCTAGCAAGAAAAATAAGGGGCTTGTATGTTATTTGGAAAATAAGAATCTAAATGGGGTAGAGGAGTAAAGTGGTCTGAGAATACAGCTCAGGCATCAGCCTCTGGGTTAGAGAGTTTGGGGTTCACAAGCCTCCCTCCAGGGATTCAGCAGAAAATTCTAGGCTGAGACTCCAGAGCAATACGGAAGGAATTGCTGCAATGACAGAGGTTCCGTCTTTTAGATGAGACATTAAACCCAGGCCCTTTCTGCCTTCTCGAGCGGATGCAAAATATCCATGGCATTGTTTCAAAGAGCAGTGGTGCAATCCCTGGTGTTCTGGCAAATATTTATCCCTCAACCAACATTATGAAGACAGATGATCTGGTTATTATCACATTGCTGCTTGTGGGTGTTTGCTGAGTGCCAATTCACTGCCAGGCTTCCTCCAAACAACAGTGGCTACATTTCAGAAATATTTCACTGGCTGCGTTAAAGGACATTCCTTGATTGTGAAAACCATTATATAAATTCAAGTTTCCCCCCCCCACATATAAACAAGGTTAACATGGCTATATTAAAAGCAAAGCAAGCACTTGGATTCATTTGTACAGGGAAAGAAGTAGAGAAATTATGTTAAACCTGTATGTAACCTTAGTTATACCACACTTGAGGACTACTGTACAGTTCTGATCACCATGTTGTTAAATGCGACATGGAGGTGCTGGACGCCTGATGATTTACAAGGATGAGACCAGACTGTGCTTTTATACCCATCAGAAAAGATGAACAGTTTAGGTGTCTTTTCTCATAGAAGACTGAAGGAATGAGGTTATTAATGCCATGAAACATTTTGATAAGGCAGTTTCCATCAGTGGGAAAGAACCAAGCTAGAGGCTATCAATATAAGATTGTCACCACAAAATCAAATAGGGACATCAAAAGACAGTTTATTTGAGAATACTGGTACCACAGGGAATAGTTGAGGTGAACGAAACGGATGCATTTATGGGGAGGCTAGTTAAGCATACAAGGAAGCAAGGAATAGGAGGTTATTCTGAATTTAAGAAGAATGGGGGGGGGGGGGGGAACGATTGAGTGGAAGATTACCACAGAAATGTCCTATTTCTGCACTGTACATTCTTTGTACTTCATCCTTGTATTTAAATCTTTGATGGTGCCATGATTCTGTCGTCCTGCAACCGCCTCCAGCCCTCCTCACCCTGGATTGACAAAAGACGTTATGTAAAAAGCTCCTTATCAAACAGGTATAATTTTCACCAAGATTGAGCAAAAATAAAAATTCAAGTGAAAGGAATAATTATACACAAAATTGAAGCTTTATTAAATATTTCCAAGGAAAATATTAAGTCACCAAAATTATAAATTTGCCATTAACCGTTGCTATTCTGACAATGTTTCCTTAAGCCTTGCACAAAAAATAGTTTAAAATCTGGCTTTAGAAATGCCATAATTCAGCACACCAGTTTTAACTTTCCTTATGTCAGCTGTCATCCAATGCCTATGTTATAAAAATTTTATTAAAACCCGTCAATCTTCCTCAAAGTCTTAGTGCTCAATGTATTTGTCCAGTCTCAAAGGGTAAGAAATAGTTAAGACCTAATGCGTAATTTTAAGGGGGGGGGGAAAGGGAGAGATGGGGTCAAGAGCAGCATTTCAAAATGGATGGAAGCAAATCGGTGGCTCGGTTTACACATCCCTTGATTTTTTTTTCTAATTTGCAATCGACCCGCTTTGCCTGGTGGCCGTTGACCAATTTCTCCCTCTAAGAATTTGTGGGAACATTGTTTGTGTATAGAAAATTAGTGTATTTCTACACCGCTAGTTATTATTTTAATGGCAAAGAATAAACCATCTGCAGACCCTGGTGAATTATGGCTGGCGATCAGAGTACCTATAATAGTACCGATGCAATGAAACTACATGATTGCTTTATCTTTCCCTCACATCAATGCTGTACTTTGAACTTCAAGAGGCAACTGGATAAAAATGAGCTCAGCTAACAAGAACTTTTGACCTGCATGCATTAAATATCAGTTAAACGGAAGTCATTTTCAGCACATGGAACTTTTGCCTCAATTTTATCCTATAACCAGCATTCACTTGCGAACCAAATTTCATGTAATTAAAATAAAAATCAGAATATAGCAATGAGATATTCTTAAAAGGCAAACTGATGCGTCAAATACCTTCGGGATCCACTCAGCTGTCACCTATGAAACTGCGTTAAGTTTTACTTTTAAACAATTACATGCTTTTACAGATTACTCCAATTACTGTAACAGCAAATGAAGTCAGAACAATTTAATGCTGTGTACTTATTTCCGATGACATTTGCATTTCTTTGCTGCTCAAAGAAACAACAAAGTTCAAGGGCAAGAATTTGGTCTTTTAAAATCACCTGTACAAAGTTGCAGGCAGTTGTGAAATAATCCTTCAGTTATTGCCACTGTGGCAATGCACAAAACCATCCCTGTATCATTATTTCAACATGCAAAGGTGAAGAGCAGAGCATATTTAAATATACACTCCAGGCGATCAGTTTGATCAGGCGCCTCGTATCTTTTTTCTTGGGTCAGTAGGTCACAAGCTCATGCACTCACTGCAGTAAAGATTAACACAATTTCCAAAAGAAGTGTGGGTGCAAGTCAGTTGGTACTGATGAACCCATTGGAGGATTGCAGCAACAAGTCCAAAATTAATGTGATATAATATTCTACTTTCTTAAAAATGCCAATGGGTCTATTTTGCTTTGCAAAGTGTGGGGATTTTTGTACATTATCACAAATAAAACATAACACGCCAAAAACCTCTTTCTCGGTTGTTGCAAATGTCCACAAAAGACTACGGGCGCGGTCCAATGGCCGCGCTGTGCTCAAAAAGCAGCTCGCTGGGGGGTAGCGTGGCTGTTGAAAGCCAGGAGACCCCACTCCCAGGATCTATCTGGCTCGCAATGCCTTGCAAGATTCAATGAGATCTCACGAGATGTTGCGATGCGAATCCCACCCACAACAGGCAGGATAACGTTTTGGCAAATCTGCATATTAGAGTGAGGCAGTAAGCCTTGCTCTAATGTGCAGATTCCCAAGGTACCCGAGGCTTTGGGATTCAACCCCTTTGCCTCAGAGACCTCAAGCGTGCGCCGTTTGGTACTGGTCCCCACAAACGGGGACCAGACAGAATGGCACCCGTATGGGTCTCCCATGGTATTGGAGGCTCCCAGTTGCATGCCCATTAGGCACAGTCATTGCCAAGGTGCCAAACTGGCATTTATTTGCTCGTGTGTGATCAGGCAGAGGTTGCCCCGTGTGGGTATTGGATAGTGCGTTCGGGCTGGGGCGGCGATTGTTTCTGTGGCCTCGGAGATGGCCTCGGAGATTGGGTTGCCATTTATAAATGGTGTCCCAATCTCTCACTACAATGGGGCGTTCCGGCGAGCGGAGCTCCCTACTGTATGAAACGAGGCTATGTGCGGCCTCGGCTGCGTGCTCCCCATTCAGGCCCCTGCAAGTGCCGGAAACATGTGGCTAAACGCGCTCACTAGGGGACTTTGTTCCTTTTTGGGCGAATCATGCCCTAAGGTGATCAAGTGAAATCTATTAGGAACAGCGACCGAGGGGAAATTTCTATCAGATAAAAGCCATTTCCAACTGTAATTACGGTTTCCCTCTATCTTTCTTTTGTACTTTGGTTCTCCAAATATTATGCAGGCTGTGGACTTCCTGTATTCATATAAAAGCAGACACTTAAAATTGTCATGAGGAGTGTACTTTTGTTGGTGATTTCAAATGTCATGCATTCTGCTATAATATTAGCCAAGAATTAAAATCAAGAGTGGCGACCAGGGTGTCTAATTTAGCTTATTGGGGCATGGAAATACTGGGCTGTAATCACAACCAGCAAAATGTTGCTAATTGATAGAAATATTTCTTAGCAAAATTCAAAAGTAATTAACACTTGATCAAAGAAATGCCAACCTTGAGCCCTTTGCGTAAATACATATATTTGAGTGTGTGTATGAGCAAATGTGTGTGTGACAGACCAGATTCCTTTTCAATTCACTGGGAAAGATAATTTCTTCAGGGATCCAAATGTTCATGAATTCTGTCCCCATTCTCCAGTATTCCCTCTTCCATTAATTTCCACTTCAATCTCTTTTCGTGTTTGGTTTTGAAGAGTAATCCATGCCCTACCAAGAACAGAAAAGACACCAATTCATAAAAGACTAATCCATCAACTTCAGTCATAATATAATCAATTTCTTATCTACGCACAATTCTGGGCCCATTAATTTGCAACATAACCAACGACTTACATTTATATAATGTCATTAAAATGGTAAAACACCCCAAGGCACCTTACGATGGTATAATCAGACAGAAGGGGACAAAGAGCCAACTCAAAAGTTTGATTAAGGAAGTGATTTTAAGGGGGAGTTAAAGGAAATGAGAGGACTGTCCCTCAAGTAACAGAAAAATACAAGTGCAAATATTTGATGGGGCTGAGCAGGCTTAATACGTCATTGCTTAGGCCACAAATCACCAGGATACATGAATAGAGCATCTGGGGCCTCATGTTCCACCTTAATATCAAGGACCGAACTGTGTCATTAGGATCTCAACTTGCATGGACAAAAGATCAACTGTTGCGGAGGAGTAGGCTGCGTTCAAAATAACATTAGAGGTTCATTGTTACTGGAATGGAAAATCTACTGACTCCAATTTCATCTGCTTACTGACTGACTCATTAATCCAGTTTTAGTGAATCGAAACGGACTCCATCAAATATCTAAACATCTTTAAATAAAGAACCGCCAACCAACCAAGTCCCAAAAGGCTGAACGAACATAGAACCCCTACAATGCAGAAGGAGACCATTCGGCTCATCGAGTCTGCACCGAGCCTCCGAAAGAGCACTCTAGCTAGGCCCACATCCCCCGCCCTAACCCCGTGCATTGATCATGGCCAATCCATACCCTGTACATCTCTGGACATGGTGAATAGACCTTCACTCCTTAGCTAGACCAGTCTTGTGGAAGCATACACAGAGGCTCAGTTGCTGGACCCGAAATGTTAACTCTGCTTTCCCCTCTCCACAGATGCTGCCTATTCTGCAGAGTGTTTCCAGCATTTATAGCTCATACTATCAGGCCAAATTTTATACAGAGTGTTCAGCTTTTACTGACCTGCACAGTCAGCTAGCTCTTTGAAGGCTTTCTTCTTGCAGCATCCCCGACATAGGTTGAAGATGCACTTAGTCCCCTGTGGAACGTATCAGACAGGAAGAATATGGGCGGTAAGATTCAGAAAGCATACATAAAGCAAATACAATGCAAATGTATTATTTGCTGCAGCATATATATTCAACTATCTAGGTAAGAAATTAATGTTATGGACCCTTTTCTACTACCAATCAAGATTTCTGTTTCTAAATTTATTAAACTCAAAGCTCTGCAAATACAAGTTAATTTGCTAACATTGTGATTTGCTTTCTTAGCTTGGTAACTCAACAGCACTGTGAATACTACAAAACCCTAAATACATTTTTGCACACTAATCTTATTGTTAAGCTCTTTCCCCAAACAGCCAAATTTGGAACTTAAGTGTGTGGGCGGGGGGGTCTGGCACCAAAGCCTCGATAATAAAATGTAATTTTGAAAAATGTATAATCTGAAATCACAGTGCTAGAAATATAAACTTTGATCTGTGACAATGTAATTTGTACATCTGAGCAGAAGAGATATGGAGTTTAAGGGATTAATAGGAAAGAATCCTCTAAATCCCCGCCTAAAGGATTTCTTTCAGAGGCTCTGTGACCATAGTTTTTGAAGGGCATTCAACCCTTATCATATTTAACATTTTGACCATGCTGGTACGAAACTCATTAATGTAAGTAGCATGAATTATAAAATTTGAGGCTAATTAGAAGTTCATTTCTCTCTAAATTTTCATTCGCCTCACCCTCTGAATGTATTTAGGAATACAGTCACAGCACTGTAGAGGCAGAATGGTGTAGACTATAATAAAAAGGTAAAAGATGATCATCGTCAGAGTATATAATAGGAGTGATGTTTGTAATAAGCTTTGCATGGGTTTATGACTTGTTTGATGCCACTGAACTGCAACATTTATAGAAGGTGCGCTAGTCCAGAAGAGAATCTCCAGGCATACTTTGGGAGTTCTTGATGATTTACTTACCCTGCCAAAACAGTGCATGTGTCCCCCATTAATTCGGGGGGTTGTGTGTGAAGAATTGGCATGTAAAAAGTGTGACCTCTTCTGCTGACACTTTGTTGTAATCATATATATGAATATAGGTTGATTTTCGATCAGTGCAACAAAACCTGTATTTGAGGGGTTTTGGGATAAAATTCTTTCATGGAGGCAAAATATCGGTGTGGGAACGGAACTTCCACTTTTCAAAAGTAATATAGACAGATAAGATCATACAATATAGGGAAAACAAAATGAATACTGTAGGAAAGAGATTTTGTCTTTGATACCTGTTAAATCCCAGTGCAATCTCGGTGTACAATATGGCAATTGTTCAACTCTTCTCTTTTGCTCTCATCTCCCTTGCTTATTTTAGATAAATATTAACAATGGATTTAAAACCTGAATCCGTCACAGCATGTATTTCTCATCTTTATTATAGGGATTGCTGGTTGGTTTTGCCAAATCTGTTGTTTTTGGCTGTGGTCAGTACCTGGCTGGTAATGGAAAGATCTTGGACTCTTAAATCTTATTTTATTTGTTTGTGCTGCAACAAAGTAGCATTAATCTTCCAATATTAAAGGAACTGAAGAAACAAATAGATCTGATTGTTGAAGAGTCAGTAGCTTCCTTTTAATTCTGCTTCAGAGCACCAAACTACTTCTGGTAAGTATGACGGGCAGCACGGTAGCACAGTGGTAGCACTGCAGTCCCACGGCACCGAGGTCCTAAGTTCGATCCCGGCTTGGGTCACTATCCGTGTGGAGTTTGCACATTCTCCCTGTGTTTGCGTGTGTTTTGCCCCCACAACCCAAAGATGTGCAAGGTAGGTGGATTGAACACGCTAAATTGCCCTTAAATTGGAAAAAATGAATTGGGTACTCTAAATTTATTTTTAAAAAAGTATGAGTATGTTCACAAGAATGATCCCTGGAATGAAGGACTTGTCATATGAGGAGTGGGTGAGGACTCTGGGTCTGTACTCGATGGAGTTCAGAAGGATGAGGGGGAATCTTATTGAAACTTACAGAATATTGAGAGGTCTATATAGAGTGGACGTGGAGAGGATGTTTCCATTAGCAGGAGAAACTAAAACCAGAGGGCACAGCCTCAGACTGAAGGGGCGATCCTTTAAAACAGGGATGAGGAGGAATTTCTTCAGCTAGAGGATGGTGAATCTGTGGAACTCTTTGCTGCAGAAGACTGTGGAGGCCAAATCACTGAGTGTCTTTAAAACAAAGATAGATAGGTTCTTGATTAACAAGGAGATCAGGCGTTTATGGGGAGAAGTGAATGGCTGAGCAGGTGCGATGGGCCGAATGGCCTAATTCTGTTCCTACGTCTTATGGTCTAAGCAAAGGAATGTGTGACATTCAGTAAGAATCTTAAAACCAGGAACTAAAATCAGTCAGTCCGGCTTGATCACAATTAGTCCATTGGAAGAACCCAAAGCGAGCTGCTATTTAAGATTGCATCAATCAAAACTGCTGACACAACGTGAACTACAAATAAAATTTAAGAAACTCAACTGAAACCTCAAAGGAATTCCTCTCTTGGCACCAAGACTGCAGGAGAATATTCTAAAATTACATTTCTGGTTGCAGAGTTAAAAAGTTCTCTATATTGTGATTATGAACTTTTTTGAAATGAATGAGTCAGACAATGGGGAAAAACAGAATCAGGGCTGTAATAGCTTTCCAATGAGAAGTTAATGCTTCATTTTAGCAAAATTGTTATTTCTCCCAAATTATTCCTCTTTACACAAAATTTGCAACAAATTGAAATTCAGCCCACGTCAGACTTCAATTCAACTCAATAATCGCTGCATTTCACAAACAGAAACTGCTCAGTAATGTCCAACAGTATTCTCAAAAATAGCCTGTTTGCAAATTACTATTGTCTGAATTTTGATTTGTTCTGAAACTCAGTCTGCAAGCTTATTGTGCTTACTGCTGCCTCAGGTGAAACATTCTTGTAAAACAAATTATAATGTATGCACAGTCTACCTGTCGATACTTGTACTACCATTTCTATATTAATGCGAGCAGGCTAGCCTGATTTTGGGAGACATCACAACTAAACCCCATTTATTCTCAAACTTTGAAATTGATGAATTTCATGCAGAGTCATAGGAAACAGAAACCAAGTCTTAAGCTCTACCCTGCAGTATAAATGCCAATGGATTTTTAATGATGAAAAATAATTAATATTTCATGATATCCCAATACAATACCATACCTGAGGGACACTACTTGGCACCAATAAAATTGCAGGTAGCGGTATACTGATCTATTAGTCTATTTAACTGTTGAGAGTTGAACATTAAGGCTATCCTTAATGTTTCTGAATATTCAGTTCTCTCTCCATTTGGGGAGCAAAAATTGTTCTCTTTCTATTTGTTCTTTCATGTGACATCTTCTATGACGCCCTTTTCCTTTTAAAAAGTGAATGACTCTCAAAACTGGCTGCTACCCTTCATCTATTTGATCTCGCCAATTATTTGGGCCAGCGAGGAAGAGCAATCTCAAATTTACGTAATGATCTAGAACTCGCTGCCTAAGAAGATGGTGAAGTGGAGACAATGAATAATTTCAAAAGGAAATTGGATGGGTAATTGGAGGAAATCAACTTGCAGGGTTATCGTGATAAGAGTGGGGAAAATAAGACAGATTGGATTGCTCTCCAAAGAGCAGGCTTAGAGTTGATGGGGTGAATGGTCTCTTCTGTGCCATAGTAATTATGACTCACCAAGCCCATGCAATCAAGGAATTAAAGTCTGATCAATTTTCCACCTTTTGCTCCCGAAGTCCTTTACTGTAAACTTCAGGTGAAAAAGGGTTCTTTAAATGTATTTTGACTTTAGACTAAGTGTGGTTAGACACAGATTTAAACACTATGATAAAGTTCTTGTGCAGCAATGTAAAGCTAGTTAAATGGTCACTACCACGATATTTATTGCCAATGAAGGTTTCTTAATTCTGAAACACCCAAAGTCAAGAAGCCAACTCATGCACAGCCCGGGCTAAAGAATTTGGGTTGCTGTTTCACCATGTAGCTTGGAGAGAACAATGACTGGGAATAGTTCCCATTATTAATTGTTCAGGGAAATGTTCAGAATGGAGTACAGTCACAAGTGGAGTACCACAAGGATCTGTTCTGGGGCCGTTGCTGTTTGTCATTTTTATCAATGACCTAGAGGAAGGCGCAGAAGGGTGGGTGAGTAAATTTGCAGACGATACTAAAGTCGGTGGTGTTGTCGATAGTGTGGAAGGATGTAGCAGGTTACAGAGGGATATAGATAAGCTGCAGAGCTGGGCTGAGAGGTGGCAAATGGAGTTTAATGTAGAGAAGTGTGAGGTGATTCACTTTGGAAGGAATAACAGGAATGCGGAATATTTGGCTAATGGTAAAATTCTTGGAAGTGTGGATGAGCAGAGGGATCTAGGTGTCCATGTACATAGATCCCTGAAAGTTGCCACCCAGGTTGATAGGGTTATGAAGAAGGCCTATGGAGTGTTGGCCTTTATTGGTAGAGGGATTGAGTTCCGGAGTCGGGAGGTCATGTTGCAGCTGTACAGAACTCTGGTACGGCCGCATTTGGAGTATTGCGTACAGTTCTGGTCACCGCATTATAGGAAGGACGTGGAGGCTTTGGAGCGGGTGCAGAGGAGATTTACCAGGATGTTGCCTGGTATGGAGGGAAAATCTTATGAGGAAAGGCTGATGGACTTGAGGTTGTTTTCGTTGGAGAGAAGAAGGTTAAGAGGAGACTTAATAGAGGCATACAAAATGATCAGGGGGTTGGATAGGGTGGACAGTGAGAGCCTTCTCCCGCGGATGGATATGGCTGGCACGAGGGGACATAACTTTAAACTGAGGGGTAATAGATATAGGACAGAGGTCAGGTAGGTTCTTTACGCAAAGAGTAGTGAGGCCGTGGAATGCCCTACCTGCTACAGTAGTGAACTCGCCAACATTGAGGGCATTTAAAAGTTTATTGGATAAACATATGGATGATAATGGCATAGTGTAGGTTAGATGGCTTTTGTTTCGGTGCAACATCGTGGGCCGAAGGGCCTGTACTGCGCTGTATTGTTCTATGTTCTAATTAAGCTTGCTATTTTTTTGCCTCCAGGATAATGTCTGATGGATTGACATTCTGCTGTCTGTCAACTAGCTAAATGATTTATGTGAAATGGGTTTTTAAAAGCTCATCCCGATACCTGGTAGCCATGCATCCACAGCACAAAAATGCTGTAACTGGAAATCTCAAGTCATAAACCACAAAATGCTTAGTGAAATGGAAAGCACCAAATACGGTACTTTGGAGTCTTTAAGGGGGCTTTAACCTAAATCTTACCAGCCATAACTTGGAGTATAGTGTTCAATTCTGGTCGCCACACTACCAGAAGGATGTGGAGGCTTTAGAGAGGGTGCAGAAGAGATTTACCAGAATGTTGCCTGGTATGGAGGGCATAAGCTATGAGGAGCGATTGAATAAACTCGGTTTGTTCTCACTGGAACGAAGGAGGTTGAGGGGCGACCTGATAGAGGTATACAAAATTATGAGGGGCATAGACAGAGTGGATAGTCAGAGGCTTTTCCCCAGGGTAGAGGGGTCAATTACTAGGGGGCATAGGTTTAAGGTGAGAGGGGCAAAGTTTAGAGTAGATGTACGAGGCAAGTTTTTTACGCAGAGGGTAGTGGGTGCCTGGAACTCACTACCGGAGGAGGTAGTGGAGGCAGGGACGATAGGGACATTTAAGGGGCATCTTGACAAATATATGAATAGGATGGGAATAGAAGGATACGGACCCAGGAAGTGTAGAAGATTGTAGTTTAGTCGGGCAGTATGGTCGGCACGGGCTTGGAGGGCCGAAGGGCCTGTTCCTGTGCTGTACATTTCTTTGTTCTTTGTTTTTATAACTGATCCAAGAATACTTGATATTAACATAAGGTGCCCAAAATGAGAACGTTCCATTTCAAGTGCTCATTTCACTCAATTGGATGGAAACATTTACCCAAAATATATTTTAATAGGTTAATTTCATAACCCCCACGAGGGCCACAGGAAATACTTCATTGGTCTCACCGTTGGACTAGTGGAGTATGAGCTCCCCAGCTGGGGGGGGGGGGGGGGGGAAGCCTATCACCTGGAGCTAATGAGCGAAAGTTAAAAACAGGCGCAGATCAGGGCCTGATCAGCTAGGTCCTCCCAGCTAGGATTACACTGGGAGTGAGAGGCTGAGTTATGCAGACTGTTGTAAATACGTCTAAATTATGTTTACCATCAGCCTCTTGTGTCATTATAGTTCAGAAAGATTCTTTCAATTGATAATGCAATTCCGTACATAAAAAGCTAGCATCCACCTTTCTAATTACTTTTTTTCACCAAAAACCATCTGCTTGTCCCAACAATCACTACTGGGAGACTGTTTACCTGTGATGGATTGACACTGCTCCAATTAACTAAGCCCTGTCAATTTAGGTGTAGTTTGGCTTAGGAACCACCAAGTGATACTGCTGGAGTTTCAACGGCTAACTGCAAGCAATTAGCACAAACTACTGACAGGTTTCCTGACACTTGCCCAAAATTCCTAAGGGTGCTCATCACCAAAAATCTGTCCTGGTCCATCCACGTCGCGCTACCACCAAGAAAGCACAACAGCGCATATACTTCCTCAGGAAACTCGACATGTCCACACTGACTCTTCCCAACTTTTACAGGTGCACCATAGAAAGCATCCTATCTGGCTACATCACAGCCTGGTATAGCAACTGCCCAGCCCAAGACCGCAAGAAACTTCAGAGAGTCATGAACACCGCCCAGTCCATCACACAAACCCACCCTCCCATCCATTGACTATCCACACCTCCCGCTGCCTGGGGAAAGCGGGCAGCATAATCAAAGACCCCTGCCACCCAGCTTACTCACTCTTCCAACTTCTTCCATCGGGCAGGAGATACAAAAGTCTGAGAACACGCATGAACAGACTCAAAAACAGCTTCTTCCCCGCTGTTAACCAGACTCCTAAACGACCCTCTTATGGACTGACCAGATTAATACTACACTCCTGTATGCTTCACCCGATGCCCGTGTCTATATATTTACATTGCGTACCTTGTGTTGCCCTATTATGTATTTTCCTTTCTTTTCATGTACTAAATGATCTGTTTGAGCTGCACGCAGAAAAATACTTTTCACTGTACCTTGGTACACATGACAATAAACAAATCCAATCCAATCTATTGGTTATGGCATTGGATTGCAAGGCTACCTGAAACCTAGTGCAAAGTGACTTCCTTCAGTGACTATTTAACTACCGGCAGTGACCTGGGGGGCTTTGGTTCTGCTTAACTGAGTAATCGCAAAGTCAATTCAAGTCAGAGTGTTCTCCATTTCTCTTCCTGAAAATGGAAAGCCTTCATTGAAATATACTGCAGTTAATTTTGACTTATTCTCATTGGACAGGCAACAAATGGCAGCCCGTTTTACACTCATTCTGGTGCAACTTTCCATCGAACTTGTGTTGGCATAGAATTTTGTTTCAACATTTTTAAATACCACATCATCCATTTTTGGTGCAGGCTTACTCAAATCTTTTGAAATGAGTTTGTCCTTCAAAGGCAAACAAATTGTCCAGATGGAGGAAATTACAGGAGAACAGAAATAAAGGCTGAAGGGGGAAAAAATTCTGCGTGGAGGAGTTTCAGTGCGTAAATTAATTATATCAAAACTTCATAATAACAGATGTAAAGAGCTCTGCGTTTCTGTGCCCAAACTGGCCTTAAAATGAAGTCAAAATGCTTGACATCGTAACTGTGATATCAAGACCATAAGCCTTTATTAAAACAATCAAATTCAAAATGTAGCTGCCTTGCAGGTATAGTTGATGGAGACCTTGTCATTACATTTCTATGACATAGACAGCACAAGCTGGCTTCACAACCCGACCATTAAATAACTTTTGTGTGTTTTGTTTAAGATTTCAGATTACAATGCTATTCGGTTCATTATTGTTCATTTTGCTCTTATCGCCTTTCATTTCGACACAAGTAACAGTATGAATAATGGTGATGATAATAAGGAGTGGGAATTTTAAAGGACCTGTTCTGCTAGCAGAGAAATGCACCTGCTGGCAACACTATACAGAAATCTGAGTGCACACTGCCAAAGCTTTTCAACCATTAAAAAATGAGGACAAATTCCAGCAATGCATGCCTGAATTTTCTAGGTGCACTGCCAGTTAATGAGGATTCTTGACCGCAGTACTGCCTCGTAAATTTGTCCCTTAAGAAACAAGTTCATCAGTGTCCAGATTCAATGCTAATATTACCAAAGAATTAACAGTGCAGGAGGCCATTCGGCCCATAGAGTCTGAAACAGTCCTTGGAAAGAATATTCTACTTTAAACCCACACCTCCACAATAATCCCCATAACCCCACCTAACCTTTTGGACACGGAGAGGCAATTTAGCATGGCCAATCCACCTAACCTGCATATCTTTGGATTGTGGGAGGAAACTGGAGCACCCGGAGGAAACCCATGCAGGCACGGGAAGAAAAAGCAAACTCCACACACAGTCACCTGAGGTCAGAATTGAACCCAGGTCCCTGGAGCTGTGAGGCAGCAGTGCTAACCACTGTGTGACCGTGCCACCCAACATGAAGTTTATATTTAACTGCATGAAACTTAGCAAAACCAACTGTAAAGAAATACAAGGAAGATTTACACGTTCTCTATATCAACTTCCAAAGATATGAATCATGTGAACTAACTTGAACCCTTTTCGCACTATGCTTAGAAAGCTAATGTATAAGCCTCTTCCTTCATTGCGTTTACTTTAGTGATGGAAAGGGATAGGTATATACCACAGGGCAAGAGTTATATCTGAGGGAAAGGGAATTATGATGCGATGAGGCAAGACTTAGGATGCATCGGATGGAGAGGAAAACTGCAGGGGATGGGCACAATGGAAATGTGGAGCTTGTTCAAGGAACAGTTTGTCCTTGATAAGTATGTACCTGTCTGGCAGGGAGGAAGTGGTCGAGCAAGGGAACCGTGGTTTACTAAAGCAGTCAGAACACTTGTCAAGAGGAAGAAGGAGGCTTATGTAAAGATGAGACATGAAGGTTCAGTTAGGACACTCGAGAGTTACAAGTTAGCTAGGAAGGACCTAAAGAGAGAGCTAAGAAGAGCCAGGAGGGGACATGAGAAGTCTTTGGCAGGTAGGATCAAGGATAACCCTAAAGCTTTCTATAGATATGTCAGGAATAAACGAATGACTAGGGTAAGAGTAGGGCCAGTAAAGGACAGTAGCAGGAAGTTGTGCTTGGAGTCCGAGGAGATAGGAGAGGTGCTAAATGAATATTTTTCGTCAGTTTTCACACAGGATAAAGACAATGTTGTCGAGGAGAATACTGAGATTCAGGCTACTAGACTAGAAGGGCTTGAGGTTCATAAGGAGGAGGTGTTAGCAATTCTGGAAAGTGTGAAAATAGATAAGTCCCCTGGGCCAGATGGGATTTATCCTAGGATTCTCTGGGAAGTTAGGGAGGAAATTGCTGAGCCTTTGGCTTTGATCTTTAAGTCATCTTTGTCTACAGGAATAGTGCCAGAAGACTGGAGGATAGCAAATGTTTTCCCCTTGTTCAAGAAGGGGAGTAGAGACAACCCCGGTAACTATAAACCAGTGAGCCTTACTTCTGTTGTGGGCAAAATCTTGGAAAGGTTTATAAGAGATAGGATGTATAATCATCTGGAAAGGAATAATTTGATTAGAGATAGTCAACACGGTTTTGTGAAGGGTAGGTCGTGCCTCACAAACCTTAGAGTTCTTTGAGACGGTGCCCAAACAGGCGGATGAGGGTAAAGCAGTTGATGTGATGTATATGGATTTCAGTAAAGCGTTTGATAAGGTTCCCCACGGTAGGCTACTGCAGAAAATACGGAGGCATGGGATTCAGGGTCATTTAACAGTTTGGATCAGAAATTGGCTAGCTGGAAGAAGACAGAGGGTGGTGGTTGATGGAATCCAGTTACTAGTGGTGTACCACAAGGATCTGTTTTGGGGCTACTGCTGTTTGTCATTTTTATAAATGACCTGGAGGAGGGCGTAGAAGGATGGGTGAGTAAATTTGCAGATGACACTAAAGTCGGTGGAGTTGTGGACAGTGCAGAAGGATGTTACAAGTTACAGAGGGATATAGATAAGCTGCAGAGGTGGCAAATGGAGTTTAATGCAGAAAAGTGTGAGGTGATTCATTTTGGAAGGAATAACAGGAAGACAGAGTACTGGGCTAATGGTAAGATTCTTGGTAGCGTGGATGAGCAGAGAAATCGCGGTGTCCATGTACATAGATCCCTGAAAGTTGCCACCCAGGTTGAGGGTTGTTAAGAAGGCGTACGGTGTGTTAGCTTTTATTGGTAGAGGGATTGAGTTTCGGAGCCATGAGGTCATGTTGCAGCTGTACAAAACTCTGGTGCGGCCGCATTTGGAGTATTGCGTGCAATTCTGGTCGCCGCATTATAGGAAGGATGTGGAAGCATTGGAAAGGGTGCAGAGGAGATTTACCAGAATGTTGCCTGGTATGGAGGGAAGATCTTATGAGGAAAGGCTGAGGGACTTGAGGCTGTTTTCGTTAGAGAGAAGAAGGTTAAGAGGTGACTTAATTGAGGCATACAAGATGATCAGAGGATTGGATAGGGTGGACAGTGAGAACCTTTTTCCTCGGATGGTGATGTCTAGCACGAGGGGGCATACCTTTAAATTGAGGGGAGATAGATATAAGACAGATGTCAGAGGTAGGTTCTTTACTCAGAGTAGCAAGGGCGTGGAATGCCCTGCCTGCAACGGTAGTGGACTCGCCAACACGAAGGGCATTCAAATGGTCATTGGATAGACATATGGACGATAAGGGAATAGTGTTTATGGGCTTTAGAGTGGTTTCACAGGTCGGCGCAACATCGAGGGCCGAAGGGCCTGTACTGCGCTGTAATGTTCTATGTTCAACCTTCAATAAATTGGAGGTTTTTCTGCCCAGTTTCAAAATAGTTGATTAAAAAGCTTGCCACCATAAGTGTTCAGATTTACATTATAACACCAATTAACAAATTTACTTCAAGAATACTTAATGGAACATTAATTACTGAATTCATATCAAGGTTTATTGTTGGGAATATCCTGCCCTGCCAGCTAGTTTGTGGAACACGAAGCTGGACGTTGGAGAAAATGTATTCAACATGAAGAGGGTGGTAAGTTTGTGCCAAGCAGGAGGAGAAAGCAGAAGCATTGAAAACTGGTGCTCAGCAGGGCCAAAAGCGTGGCAGAGAATCACTGGGGCCGTATCAACATCCTGCTCTAATTAAGAGTCAATCTACAATTAGAATCTGCCCGTTAACTAACTGGCAGGGTTCTCAACACTTAAAGCTTAATATAAAGTTAAGTTTTCTATTTACCCATAGATATTGAGAGATATTAGTATTTAGTTTATGCAATGTTTTGTAAATGACATTTTAAAAATAATACCCTTGCCCCCTTTTCTCATGCCGTTTCCTGATGGCACCGACTCCTGGTCAACAGTTTCTCAGGTGCCAGCTGCTTATTTGCATCACTTCCAACTATTCACCATTCCGGTTATTGTGCACCATCCACACAGGCACATTTTCAAGCAGTAGTCACTGGTGAGTGGATGGAGGTAAGAACTCTGACCAATGTTTTCCGTCCCAACCCGGGGTTCTGAGGTTAGCTGTAGCTTCTCAAGTCTCACAATGACTGCGATCAGCTGAGTTGGTACAGATCGTAGATGAAACCTGGGTTTTCCTGGTCTGTCTAACTCCATTTCTCATGGGATAAACCCACACTCATTGGGAACAATTAATTACCTGAAGTACTGTTACCCAATGAAACAAATTACTGATTTCATATCAAGGTTTATTGTTAGGAATATCCTGCCCTGCCAGTTAGTAGCCGTTGGCTACTCATGAGCTCACAAAAACATAATTTTAACGTGCCATTGGTTTTTAACGATGACTGCAGCAAGGCGGCAAAAAATCCTGATAGACGGCACAACCATGGAGACATTTAGAGCGAAACGTATGAATTCCAAGGTTAACTTTACAGAGTCCACAACAAACAGGGAAGTGTTTGTAAATTGGATTTTGTCACAGTTCCTAAGACATTCTTTCAAGAGATCCAATAGAAAAGCCAGAATTGTTTTCACATCCGCAACTTTTTACTGCAGTTTTGGAAGAAGCAGGTGTTTTCATACAATCAATGGGTCACAACAGCTTTCAGGTGCCATAGAAGGAGACCCAACTTGCTGTTTTGTCGACTTCACATGAAACGGATTTACAAGGCTGGACATATTTTAGGATTACTGGCTACTCTGCGGTTAAATTCTGGCTGTGAATCTGCATAGCACATAAACAAAAACAATTTACCTTTGGGTTTCCACACTGTTCACATTTCACATATTTAGCTGAAAAATAAAAATAATGCTCAATTTAATTTTTTTTAAACCCCCATTCCATCATGTTCATGTGTAATTTCGCAGAACATCCAAAAACAATAACATTAAATTGCAAATGCATAAGTAGGCCCGAGGTTCAAGTGTTTGCTGCTCCTTCCGATCTTCAAAGTACTGTGTTGGCAATAACCAAATATCTCCATTTCCTAACAAAGTTCAAAGGGGTCAGGTTGAGCTATGTAAATCAACAATTAATTAATAATGGATTTGCATATCGAAAACCTCATTGCAAATATGAATCTTTGTTCAAGCTCATCTTGCTTTCTCTAATGCAATAGGCCAAATTTTCTGTCAAAGTATTGGTTAGGCTAATGACGGTCACAAAAATGTGACTTCAAAAAAAGATAGAAGGGTGACACGATGGCTAGCACTGCTGCCTCACAATGCCAGGGGCCCAGGTTTCATTCCAATCACAGCACAGCACAGACCTGAAGGGCTTTTAGGCATGTGTGTGTATTCCTTGGTACTCAAAGAGCAGGACATTATGGAACAGGGGCTAGCACAGGTACGATGGGCTGAATGGCCTCCTCTAGTGCTGAAACGTTTGATTCTGTGTAAATGTTATACGTTGCTGTCAACATCAGGCCTGCAAAAGGTTCCTTACGGTTTTATCCAATTTCCTCCTAGTCAACACTCTCATATAACACATTCTGCCTTCAATTATATGCTGCTTTAATGCTCCTATGGATTGAGCAATCTTGCTCAAGTATGTGATTACTGTATTCAGTTTATTTCATTTTTTTATTTGCCCTTTTGTTCGTCTCCTGCAAATTGGAACCATTAGTACTAAATTCATAAATTAAAATAACAGGTTAATTTTTTAAAAATCTGCCACTAGCAAACTTCTCCCATGTCTCACAATTAAGACACAATTTAAATGCTGTAGCAGGAAGTCTTGTATTTGGTAATATGCAATCAGGTCTTTAGTTACAAATGCAATGGAGAATAACCATAATGCTGATCAGATGATGGAGTGACCTGAGCAAGGAGCAGTGCTGGCCTCTTTGAAATAGCAAGCCCCACAGCTCCTGATTTTCCAACTGCTAATTTTAAAATGGGTTTGTGATTTCCTGGCTTCTGGTTTCTCACTGGAGTGTCAAATGTCCATTGTAGAAAAATAGAAAATGGTCCTTTTACTCCAATTAAGGATTGCAAAATATGGGCCTCGAAATTAAAACAAGTTCCCGGTTCAGCACATATCTAATGAGGGATGTGGCAGAATTTGAACCCAGGTAACAGGTATAGAGGTCAATGGTGGGCACTGTCACTTGGGTGAAGGTTGCTAGCAAGGGAGCACAAACTAAGAGAATCCCGATTTGAAATCGACTTAAAGTCAAGGAGTTAACTCTGGCCAATAAAATACCCAGTATCGCAACGCTCAGCAACCGGCCAATATTATAGTCCACCAGCACTAACCCAAGAAGCCATATGCATAGATGAGTCTGTGCAGAAAAGCAGAATTGAGCTTATTCTTTCACTGGCTCTCGACTGTACACTGTGCTTAGTTACAATGCAGGTGTGATAACCTACAATACCTGTCCTTCAATTCAATTGGACTCTCAGTATTTATCATCATAAACATCAACGATTTGTATTTAGAGATGCTTTAATGGAGCAAAACACCCCAAGGGGCTTCACAGGATTGTTATCAAACTGAGGCACATAAAGAGATTAGGATAGATGACCAAAGCTTAATCAAAGATGTATGGTTTAAGGTCAAGGTGAAAGGGGGAAAGAGAGGTAGATAGTGAGTGAATTCCATAGCTTAAGGCATGACTGTTATGGTGGAACAATTAAAATTGGGGATTACTTAGAGACCAGAAATGGAGGAGCACAGGTAACTCTGAATTGTAGGGCTGGATGAGATTACAGAGTTACAGAAGGGTGAGGCCATGGAGAGATTTGAAAAATCATAGAATTTACAGTGGAGAAGGAGGCCATTCGGCCTATCGAGTCTGCACCGGCCCTTGGAAAGAGCACCCTACCTAAGCTCATACATCCACCCTATCCCCACACATCCACCCTATCCCAGCAACGCCCCCCTATCCCCACACATCCACCCTATCCCAGCAACGCCCCCCCCCCCCCACCACCACCACCAAAAAAACTTCTTTTTTTTTTTGGACACGAAGGACAATTTAACAAAGCCAATCCCAATCCACCTAACCTGTACATCTTTGGACTGTGGGAGGAAACCGGAGCACCCGGAGGAAACCCACGCAGACACAGGGAGAACGTGCAGACTCCACACAGCCAGTGACCCAAGCCGGGAATCAAACCTGGGACCCTGGAGCTGTGAAGCAACTGTGCTAACCACTGTGCTACTATGCTGCCCATAAGTATGACAATTTTAAAATCAAAGCATTGTTTAACCAGGAGCCATGTAGATTAGCAAGCAGAGCGGTGATGGGCAAACGGTCCTTAGGCCAAAAGCAGCAGAGTTTTCGATGAGCTCAAGTTTACAGACAGCTTGGAGTGCGTTCAAATAGTTAAGTTCACTGGGTAACAATGGCATAGATAAGGATTTCAACAAACAGCTGAGCAGACGTAGGGGTGGATTCAGATGATGTTACAAAAGTGGAAGTAGGGTATGTGCTCAGAAATTCACCTCGTCAGTCAAAAATGACACCAAGGTTGCAAAGAGTCTGGTTCAGCTCAGTCAGTTGCAAGTCAAGGAATGGAGTTTGTTGCACAGCCAGAACTCTACAGCTGTGTTATTACTAATACTTGGGAGAAAATATCTGCTCAAGAGTCTGATGTTGAAAAGCAGTCTGACAATATAGAGACAATGGGCCATAACATTCTGATTCCTTAGTGTTGCATTTATGGAGTACCCCAATGATATGCTGGGAAATCCTTCCAGGTCAAGGAAGTTCCTACGCAAGGGTTTACCCGGCAATTGCCCAGAAGTGCTAACTTCCTCTGGACAATTGCGCTGGGCTGAGAACCATCCAACAGAGGTGATTTAAATTTCTAACTTTGGATGGTCCTGCCAGTTTTGCACTGTGCACCCCAGTTAATCTACACCCGTGTACCACCGCTCTTCCCAGCCTGAGGGAGGAATGTTGGGCGACACAGGGGCTTTGAAATCTCAGCGTGGGCGAGTCCGTCGAGAGTGGCAATCCGTCGGAGATTGACACTCAGGAAGTTACGGGTCATTGAATATGTTGGAGACAGAGAGGTATTGGAGAGGTAGGGCTGGTTGGTATGCATGTGGAAACTGATGCAGTGTCTTTGAACAATATTGCGACAGCACATAGAAAAGAAATAAGAGGTGGCCAAGAACAGATCCTTGCAGTGCACTATGGGTAATGGTGCAGCTACCATATGAGAAGCCATTACAGATGTTTCTTTAGTTACAAATGGATAGAAAAGAATGGAATCAGGGAAGTGTAGTCAAACCCAACTGGATGTGAATGAAGGGGTCGAGGGTGGTTTGGCCAATGGTGTCAAAGGCTGCAGCCAAGTCAAGTAGAACAAGGAAGGATAATTTACCTTTGTCACAGTCACACGGTGTCATCCATGATTTTGTGAAGAGCCATTTCAGTACTGTGGCAGGTGAGAATAACTGGAGGCATTCAAACATGGGAGTCCCGGGGATTGATGGAAATGGATTTGGGATGCGGCAGACAGCATGTTCAAGCACTTTGAAGGTGAAAGGGTGGTTACAAAAGAGGCCAAATTCGAAGTTAGAAAACTTACGTTTCACTGAGGTATCAAAGCTTTTGTTTGGGTTTCGAGCTTTCTTTTTCTGTTTGTTCTTCGATAGACATTCAAGATTCCCCTCCTCCTCTTCCAGGGCTCTTTTTCCGCAAGATTTCCCACGAGTATACTTTTCCCCATTCTCAGAATTAGCATTCTTTGGACTGTCGAACAGAACCAGAATAATATTTGTTACAATGTAAACAATTTAAATGGAATGCTTGTGGTGCTGCATCCTTAAATTTAATCAAGAGGGAAAAGGAAAGAACTTGATGGGTGCCATTTTGATATGTATGTAAATAGTAACAGAAAATATGAACCCCAAGTATTGTAGAGATCATATTGCGTTAGCAAGTCAAAAATACATGGCATAATTCAATATTATTTGATGGTTATGAAATAATAATCTACTAATCATATTGTGTAGAGTCATAGAGGTCTACAGCACAGAAAAGGCCAATTGCGTCTGCTCTGGTCAAAAACATGAACCTAGCTATTCTAATCCCATTTTCCAGCACTAGACCCATAACCTTGTATGCCTTGGCATCGCAAGTGCAAATCTAAATAATTCTTAATGTTAGGCCACCACCACCCTTTCAGCTAGCGAGTTCATACTCCCGTCACCCTCTCGGTGAAAAGATTTTTCCTCACATCTCCTCCAAACCTCCTGTGCCTTACCTTAAATCCATGCCCCCTGGTCATTGATCCCTCCACCAAGGGGAAAGGTTTCTTCCGGTCTACTCTATCTATGCATCTCAATCATGTCCCCCCTCAATCCCCTCTGCCCCAGAGAAAATAACCCTAGTCTATTCAATTAAATCTCCCCTGCACCTTTTCCAGTGCTATCATCCCTATGATGTGAATTCCAGAACTGCACACAATACTCTAGCTGTGGCCTAACCAATGTTTTATACAGTTCCAACATAACCTCCCTGCTCTTAATCTCTATGCCTCAGCTAATAAAGGCAAGTATAACATTTGCCTTCTAAACAACTTTATCTACCTTCTCTGCTATCTTAAGGGACCATGTACATGCACACCAAGATCCACCTGATCCTCTGTACTTCCGAGGCTACTGCCTTTCATCATGAATTCCCTTACCTCGCACTTATCCGGATTGAATTCCATTTGCCACTGATCAGCCCACCTGACCAGCCCATCTACATGCTCCTGTAATCTAAGGCTACCCTCCTCAATATTTACCAGCGCACCAACTTTCTTATCCGCGAACTTCCTGATCAACCTCATCTCAAATTCAAGTCTCAATCATTTGCTTAAACTACAAACAGCAAGGGCCCCAACACTCATCCCTGCCGTACCTCACTGGACACCGGCTTCCAGTCAAAAAACACCCCTTGACCATCACCCTCGTTTATTGCCACTAAGCCAATTCTGGATCTAACATGCCAAATTTTGTTGGATGCCATGGACTCGTACCTTCGCTATCAGTCTCCCATGTGGGAACTTATCAAAAGCATTGCTGACGTCCAAGTAGACTACGTCAAAAACATTGCCCCCCCCATCTACACACCTGGTCACCTCTTCGAAAAATTCAATCAAGTTGGTCAGACATGACCTCCCCTTAACAAAATCACGCTGACTGTTCTTGATTAATCCTGCCTCTCCAAACGCAGATGAAGTCTGTCTCTCAGAATTGCTTCCAAAAGTTTCCCCACCACTGAGGTTACACTGACTGGCCTGCAGTTTCCTAGTTTATCCCCTCCTCCCTTCTTGAATAATAGTACCACATTGGTTATCCTCCAGCACCTCTGCTGCAGACAGAGAGGAATTGAAAATTGCCAGCGCCCCTGCTTTTTCCTCCCTTGCCTCACTCAACAGCCTGGGATAAATTTCATCCGGCTCTGGAGATCTATATACATTTAAGCTTGCCAGACCACTCAAGACTTCTTCTCTGTCCATGCTAATTTCTTTAATTTTATCACAGTCTTTCTCCCTGATTTCTATACCCACAATGTTCACTATTGACACAAAATGCTCATTTAGAACTCTACCTACAACTTCCAGCTCCACACACAAAATTACATCGGTGGTCCTTAATGGGTCCTTCTCTTTCCCTAGTAATCCTTTTACCCTTAATGTACTTGTGTAACAACTTCGGATTTTCCTTTATTTTACCGGCCAGTGTCCTTTCATAGCCCCTTTTTGTTCTCCTAATTTCCTTTTTAAGTTCCCTCTTGCACATTCAATATGCCTCTTGGACTCCTGATGTTTTGTGCCTTCGATATCTGCCAAAAAGCCTCCCTTTTTCTCTTCATCCAACACTGTATGTCCCTCGATATCGAGGATTCACTAGATTTGTTGGCCCCACTCTTTTCCTTTATTGGGTTATGTTGGCCCTGTATTATTCCTATTTCCTACTTGAATGTGTCCCACTGTTCTGTCACAGATTTACCTATCTGTAATAACATTTCTGGAATTGTAGCGTACCTCACAACAATATCAACAAGATGTGTTAAGAATGTAGGCTGCATTTATGTGCGCCAAAACCTCAACATGGCAAGCTTCGAATCGCTACCATACGCAAATGCCTGTCAGATGAAAATAAAACACTAAAATGCAGAAAATAGAACATCTGTTAACCTATACTCAAATCCTCTCCAACATACCATTTGCCTTCTTTACTGGCTGTTGTACCACCGCACTTACTTTCAGCGACAGATGCACGAGGACAACAAGGTCTCACTTAGTATTCGCCTCTCTCAATTTATACCCATTTAAAAAATAATCTTCCTCACAGCTCACCCTCCCACCCAACTTTGTATCATCTGCAAATTTGGAGAGGATACATTTAGTTCTCGAAATCATTGATTATATGCAAACTGTTGGTGTCCTGGTACAGATCCCTGCAGCACCCCACTACTCATTGCCTGCCAATCGGAAAAAGCCCCATTTATTCCAACTCTTTGCTTCCAGTCGGTTAACCAGCTTTCTAACCATCTCAAGACACTACCCGCCATCCAAGTGTTTCATAGGGGTTGGTTTAGCACAGTGGGCTAAGACAGCTGGCTTGAAATGCAGAACAAGACCAGCAGAGCGGGTTCACTTCCCGTTCCAGCCTCCCCGAACAGGCACCGGAAAGTGACGACTAAGGGCGTTTCACAGTAACTTCATTGAAGCCTACTTGTGACAATAAGTGATTATTATTAACTTTACATAGTGATATGCTATGTGAGACTTTGCCGAAAGCCTTCTGAAAGTCTAAATAAACCATATCAACCGGTTCTCCCTGGTCAACTCTACTAGTTACATACAAGAATTCCAGTAGATTTGTCAAGCATGATTTCCTTTTCGCAAATCCACGCTGACGTCTCATTATACAACTGCTTTCCAAATGCTGTGCTATGAAATCCTTGATAATGCACTCGAGCAACTTCCCTGCTACCGATGTTAGGCTCACTGGCCTATAGATCCTTATTTTCTCTCTACTTCCCTTTTTGAATTCAAAAGCAAATTGAATCTAATTCTATCTCTAATTTCCTTGTAAGCTTTAAAAGGAACATTCTGGAAAAAAATAAATTTCAAGACTACACAACATTATGATTTAAACAAAAACACATTAATATATGGATACTATTTTATAAACTTGTGAAACTTACTCCTTTAACTAAAGTTCTTCCAGCAAATCAGGGCTCCTACAATCATTGCTCAATTACCATGTTCATTTTCAGAAATGCACAATAATGCAGGAGTGCTGTGTATAACCTATAGGGTATTTTCTTTAACTAACTGACTGAGTTTAGAGCCGCTGTTATTCAAGATTAGAAATCCATTATAAAAAATGCTTGACAATCAGCAGTTTCACATAGGCACTTGACCCATAGTCAATTTTACGCAAGCTGAAAATTACCGTCTTTAACGTCAGCAGAATGCTTGGCAACCATTTCTTGATTATGCCTCTACGAAGCATGGTGAAGTGGCTTTCTATGCTAAGCATAATATAGAAATGCAAATTGCTGTTGATTGTTGTTTAAATGCAAAATGGCACACATGCCCAATTGAAGTCTCAAAGAAAGACAGCAATTAGGATGAGAGTTTTCAATGGAACCAGTTCTCAGGTTCTGCAATTCTTCTGTAACAACATGCTCACAACAAGATATGCAAATTCTGATCATCTTAAGTAGTTTGCTTAGAAACATTGGGATAGATGCTAGCTTTTGGATTAGCGGAGTACATCAACCACTCGCCCGTTCCTAATGGCTAGCAGGCCAAGCCTAAGCCACATCTCCATGTCAGCAGCGAGCTGAACAAATGGCCCAATGCAGCTTGCCAAGCATAAACAAGTGTAATATCTGGTGGCTCAGATGATGTGCCAGCCTTTGATTAGGTCTTGCAGGCTGGCCATGGAAGACAGGCAATGTTGGGGTGACAGCAGTCTACAATATGTTTCTGGAACTGTGAGGAATAAGTGCTGCTTTTGGGGTGGTCATCCACAGTCTCTGCTGGTTAAACTGTTCCAATTCCAGGGCATGGCAGCTTTGTCTATGTGTTTTTTTTAAATAGAGAACCTAAATTTACATTGTAAAATGGGCTTACCACCTGAAACAGCAGGCTTCAGCCATCCATGGATATGCTGCTTTAAAGAGGGCAGTGACCCAAGTATTAGCAGAAATGGGACAGTTAGACTATTGATCACTTTCAGGCCAGTACCGCCCTGTTAATGACAATTTTGGCTTTTTATCAAAATGTCCCGATTATCCTTGGCTCAAGATTTCCAAAACTTATCGACATAGGTTTCCCCAATCCTTTTGAGATTAATTACACCGAATGTCCAGCAGGGCTTGCATCAACAATTTACCGACTCTAAAGATGAGAGTACTACCATTGAGCCAAGGCTAACACCAAGCTGGTCTAATTAGCCAGAAATGTGTGTGTTATTAATAAGGACAGGCAATAAACATTAGGCTGGGCAGACTGGGTAGTGACATGCACGGGCTGGGCACCTCTATGGTCCAGGCTCAAATTCGGTCCTAACTGTTATGCTCCAAACTATCCTCTGTCCTCATAAATGTCCATGTGAAATTAGGGCAATTTCCATGTGGTTGTGAAACAATAGACAAAATTGTCCATCGTCCCAGTACTGTTGTAAGAAGTGAAATTAATGTTTGTTGGTGAAAATATTGATGGTTATATCAATACTCTGATTTAGAACAGCAGCACATTTCTAACTCAGCAACCTCCTTTAATTATACTCAGAAACCTGTTGTAAGAAATATATTCAAAATATTGACAAATATAAATATACTGTGTGGGGAGAGCAGCAGGAATATATCAGTTTTAAAATTATGTGATAGCATTTACAATTCTTTGCAATGTGCAAGAATCCAAACCATTGAAACCACTGCATCATCAAATACTTCAGGTACATAAGAGGGGACGTGGGCAGATGCCCTGGGGACGGTGAACTCTTCCTCTTCATGCGCGAGGCTCAGCCTCATACAGTTTAAGGTGCTGCACAGGGCACACATTACCAGGGCAAGGATGAGTCGGTTCTTTGGGGAGGAGGAGGGGGGGGGGGGGGGGAGGAGGAGGGGGGGGGGGGGGGGGGGGGGGGGGGGAACAGGTGTGTTAGGTGCTCAGGGAGCCCAGCAAATCACACCCATATGTTCTCGGCATGCCCAGCGCTGGAGGAATTTTGGAAGGGCGTAGCGAGGACGGTGTCGAGGGTGGTAGGATCCAGGGTCAAACCGGGCTGGGGGCTCGCAATATGTGGGGTGGCAGAAGAGCCGAGTGCAGGAGGCGAAAGAGGCCGGAATTCTGGCCTTTGCGTCCCTGGTAGGATTCTCCTTCAGTGGAAAGATACGAGGCCCCCCAAGCGTGGAATCCTGGATCAGCGATATGGCAGGGGTCACTAAATTGGAGAGGGTGAAATTCGCCTTGAGAGGGTCAGTACAAGGGTTCTTTAGGCGGGTGGCAACCGTTCTTAGACTTTCTGGCAGAACGATAGACATTGGTCAATGGCAGCAGCAGCTCGGGGGGGGGGGGGGGGGTGAGGGGTTTACTTTATTTTTGTTTATGTTATTTACACTGGAGTGTCTGAGGAGGTGTATACACCTGTTGTCTTTAGTCGGGGTGTTAATGTTAATTTATTATTTAGGTACGGGGGGGGGTTTGGGGGATTGCTTTTTTAGATTGTGTTTTGTACTTAACCCTGTTGGGTTCTTTTTTCTTTCTCATTTTGTTATTGATATTTTATGAAAACCTTTAATAAAAATAATTAAAAAAAAAAAAATACTTCAGGTACATGTTGGTGAACAACAATTCAAGATTAAAAAATCCACGTTAATCCAAGGGCTCTTCAAACTGAATGCTTGAGGAAAATATTTTTTTGTGCAGAAGCACAGCATTTTTCCATTACAGTGGGTATCCTATTCACCAACATAGTCTGAAATATCATGTTCAACATAAAAGGCAAGAATACTGCAATTTCCATAAAGTAGAATTAGGCACACTTGGAAATAAAGCAATTATTTTATTTGAGTAATCCCAGTACTTTAACAAAAAATTCAAAATATAAACAAAGACACCTAAAGGCCGAAGAATCTTCATTATCACTACCATTTTAATAGCTAGAATAGGTTGGAAAGGGACTTCTGGTTATGACATGTAGGTGGAGGTCACACTTTGAGAAGCTCCTGCTCGAGGTTTTGGTTTTTTGAACTTTAATGCCCGATCCCAAGGGCAATTATTGAATAAGTCGGTGTAGGAAGATATTAGATAGGGGTGTGATGTCAAAGGGCAAGAAGAAGAATGGCGGAAAGGAGGGGACGAATGAAGATCTGTCATTGAGTGAGTCGATGTCTCAGGCGGGAAAAAAGATGGCGGGGGAAGGAGCACAATGTGGCGCCACTCCCCTCACGGTGGAATCTCTGATCGAGATGATGCCCGAAGAAGTTGAAAGGCTGTTCGCCAAGCATATGGAGGTGATGTGAAGGGAAATGATGGCTGTGATGAAAACGCGAGTGGAGGAGGAGATGGCCCTGGTAAAGACGACTGCGTCGAAGAATGCGGCTGAGATAAGAGAGCAAGGAGATAATTGAAAAAAGAAAAATTTAGAGTACCCAATTAATTTTTTTTCCAATTGAGGGGCAATTTAGCGTGGTCAATTCACCTACCCTGCACATCTTTGGGTTGTGTGGATGAGACTCACGCAGACATGGGGAGAATGTGCAAAATTCACACAGACAGTGATCCAGAGCTGGGATCGAATCCAGATCCCCCGGAGCCGTGAGGCAGCAGTGCTAACCACTGTGTCACCCCAGCAAGGAGAGAAGTTGAAATGGATGGAGGAGGCTATGTTGTGGCACAGTGATCAGATCACTTTGATGGATGAGAAGTTGCAGAGGGTGGCGGAGATGAATAAAGGATTCAAAGCTAAGGTGGAGGACCTGGAGAACAGGTCAAGGAGGCAAAATCTTCGGATCGTGGGTCTGCTGGAGTGGGTGGAGGGCCCGAAACCGACCGAGTGCTTCGCAAAGATGCTGGTGGAGTTGATGGGGGAAGGGGATAGAACCCTCCCAATACAAGCTGGACAGGGCACATTGGTCGCTCAGGCCGAAAGCGAATGAGCCGCCAAGAGCAGTTATACTTTGCTTCCACAAGCATCATATCAAGGAAACGGTCCTAAATTTGGCGGAGCAGGAGGGTTCTGGTATACGAATATACTAGGATTTGATGGTGGAATTGGCGAGAAGGCGAGCAGCATTTGGATTGGTGAAGGCAGCACTCTACAACAAAGGTGTGCGGTTTGGAGTAGTTTATCCCGCAAAGTTTTTTTTATGCCACCCAACCTCTAGACCCCTCACTCAGACCTCCCCCCCCCCTCCCTCCCTCCCCCCAACATTAACATATCTGCTAGGGGTCCTCGAGCCCCTCCCATACAAGGACAGGGCACCCTGGGCCCAATCCAGTTGGGCTGCCTGGCACGCTGGAAGTGCCCTGCCAGCCTGGCAGTGCAACCCAGGTACCCTGGCAGTGCCAGAGTGGCAGTGCCAAGGTGCTCAACTGGCAGTGCCACGGTGCAAGCAGGCATGCCAAGGTACCGCCCTGCCCAGGGCCCAGCCACCTGGCGGCCTCCGATGACCTGGGAGACCCCCCTCAGGTACCATTATGTCTGGCCCAGTTTGTGTGGACCAGTGCTAAATGGCGCTATGGCCAGGCCTCCCAGGCCCTTTATCCCGCAAAGGTGAGGGCGACATACAACTTGAAGGATCGTGCAGGCCGAAGGATTGTGACTGAAATGAGAGATGGGACTGGAAATGAGATCTGGGCTGAGGGGAAGGGCTCTGGGCTTTGTCTTTGTTTTCCTTTTATTGTGTTTTACATTTCTGTATTTGGTGGTGGGAATGTAGCGGTCTTGGAGTACTTTGGGCTTGGGGGATCTGTACACTGGCCTAGGTGGGGTTTTTTTTTCCCCCCTGGGATTGGGCTATGGAAGAGGAGATTGGGAGGGGGGGGGGGGGAGGGGCGGAGGGCAGGGACTCCTGTACTAGCAAGCAGAGTTTGGCTAGTGAACAGGAGTGTGGTTGGTGGTGGTGGGGGGGGGGGGGGGGGGGGGGGGGGGGGGTAAACCTATGCCCCCTAGTAATTGACCCTTCTATCCCGGGGAAAAGCCTCTGACTATCCACTCCGTCTATGCCCCTCATAATTTTGTACACCTCTATCAGGTCGCCCCTCAACCTCCTTCGTTCCAGTGAGAACAAACCGAGTTTATTCAACCGCTCCTCATAGCTAATGCCCTCCATACCAGGCAACATTCTGGTAAATCTCTTCTGCACCCTCTCTAAAGCCTCTACATCCCTCTGGTAGTGTGGCGACCAGAATTGAACACTATACTCCAAGTGATGATTGCGGATAGGAAGGGGGGGGGTGAGAGACCCCCAGTCAGAATAGTAACGTGGAACGTGAGGGTGTTAGGGGGACCGGTGAAAAGATCAAATGTTTTCACTCATTTGAAGAGCTTAAAGGCTGATGTAGTGATGCTGCAGGAGACACATCGGAGGGTGAGAGATCAGGTAAGGCTGAGGAAGGGCTGGGTGAGTCAGGTATTCCATTTGGGGTTTGATAGTAGGGCTCAGGGTGTGGCGGTATTGACAGGTAAGAGGGTGCAGTTTCAGGTGGAGAAGGTGGTGGCGGACCAGGGGGGCAGGTACATAGTAGTGACAGGTGTGCTGGAGGGGAGGTTGGTGGCATTAGTGAGCGCGAATGGCACCAACTGGGACAATGCAGGGTTTGCAAAGAGGGTGATGGGTGCTATCCTGGATCTGGATACCCAAGAGCTGATAGTAGGGGGAGATTGGAACACCATCAGTGGAGCCAACTAGTCTTTAAATTGCTTATAAAATTTGGCTGGGAACCCGTCGGGCCCAGTCACCTTCCCTGTCTGCATCCTCCCAATTGCCTCCTTCACCTCTTGCACCCTTACCGGCTTCTCCAAGCCCACCCTTGGAACCGAAGGTGGACAGGTCCCAGCTGTGCTCGCTGTCCCAATCTGGGAGGGGGAGCAAATGCACTAGCTGGGCTTAGGGGGGAGCTAGGAGGAGTACATCCAAGGAGGTTCTACACCCAGAAGTACGGTACTTTTCATTTTTCTTCCCGGTACACAAGGTGTACTCAAGAATCGACTTCCTCGTGGCTGGGATTCGGAGATCAGAGTACTCAGCAATCGTGATTTTGGATCATGCCCTGCATTGGATGGATGTGGTTTTGGAAAAGGGGGTAGCTCAGAGGCCGGGGTGGAAAATGGATGTGGGGTTATTAGTGGACCGGAACTTCTATGAGAAGATCAGAAAGGTGATCAAGGAGTATGTGATGTTTAATTGTACGGAGGAGGTATTGCAATTGGTGGTCTGGGAGGCATTAGTAAGGGGGGAGGTGTTGGTGGTGGCCTGATTTGGATCGGGGGGGGGGGGTCAGGGAGTCATGGGTTCGAGCGAGGAATGATGGATGCAAGGTTTGAGGGTTGGGAGTATCAATGGAATGAAGGATTTGTTCCTTGGGGGACGAATCGAGAGTATAGAAGAGTTGGGAGAGAAATATGGGTTGACACAGAGGGAGGGGTTTAGATACATGCAGGTGCGGGATTTCGCAAGGAACGTATTCCCGACCTTCCTGGTAGCGCCGACCTCCTCGGTTTTGAAGGAGGGGTTGTCAGCGGGGGATTGGAGAAAGGAGTCATCTCGCCAATTACGGAAGGGTCCTGGAGGAGGATGGGGTGTCCATGGAGGGGATTAAAGCGAAATGGGAAGAGGAGCTGGGGATGGCGCTGGAAGAGGGACTGAGGTGTGAGGTGCTGCGGAGGGTGAATGCCTCGACTTCTAGTGCGAGGTTGGGGCTGATACAGCAGAAGGTAGCATATAGGATCACTAAATCAAGAAAGACCTGGCTGATCGTGGGGGGGGGGGGGGGGGGGGGGGGGGGGGGGGGGGTCGTGTGAGTGGACGATGCCTGTGAACAATGGGGAGGGGGCACTGCGAATAATATTCACGTTTTGGTCCTGTCTGGAACTAGAAAATAATTTGGGGTTGGTATTCAGGACAATTTCAGGGGTCTTACATGTGGATGTGAAGCCCAGTCCTCTAGAAGCTATATTCGGGGTGTCAGACCAGCTCTAGCTACAGGTTTGCGTGGGGGCAGATGTCTTAGCCTTCACCTCGTTGGTTAAGGGTCAAGACACACAAGGGCGCCTGAGCTCCCAAATACAAGTGGGAAGACTATTGGGAGATTGCCAAATCTATTTAAATTAGTTTGAGCCTGGGATACAACCTGGTGCCCAAGATTGGCTTTGTTAAAGTAATGCCAGAAGACATATCAAAAGGAAGATCTAAGCTTTATTTTGTTGGTTAAAAAATGGTGAACAGAGTGATCAATTCTGGTCTCAAAAAATAACCGCTTTCTCAACTCTATTAAATCATATACCAGAGAACTGAGCATTGCATTTCTACTGTAATTTACTACCTAACAATGTCACACTTTAGTTTTCAACCTACATACAACCGCCCCCAAAAGAAAATGTCACTATGATTATTCTACAGCCCCATAAACATTTACCATACTGTTCCTCAGAGGAATGAGCTATATAAAATTTTAGGTGACCGAGTGAAAGTGAAGGAGGATTATGTATAACCATTGCTTGGTGATTAAGGCTCCATAAATATACCTTAGCGTTAAAGAAAATCACGTCATCATTCAAGCATGTTTCAGCATCTTAAAACTGCAGAGTGCTGACTGCAGAAAAACATTAAAGAAGAAAAAGGGTTTAACTAAGATATATAGGGAACTTTGTACAGTAGCTCAATGAAAAATAATTTTCAGACAACTTGCAATCATAAAGGTTTGTTAGTCAGCACATTACTCTGTCAATTTATTAAACTTGTAAAGACATTAAAATAATCAACTTACAACTATATAAATTAGGAGCAGGCCGTTCTGTCGCTCGTCCTGTTTTGCCATTTGATAAGATCAAGTCTGATCAGATAGTGACCTTAAATCTACTTTCCTCTCTACATTTTCTAACCCTTGGCTCCCTTGTCAACCAAGAATCTAACTCAGCACTTGTCTCTGGGGAAGAGAATTCCACAGACAAATGAGTCTCGGAGGAAAATTCTCCTAATCTCGGTCTTAGGGAGGCCCCTTATTGTTAAACTCTAGAAGCAGTACTTTTTTTTTTTTAAGTGACCTGAACATCAGTCCTAGAAAATGTATCAAACTGCCTTAGAATTCCTTATATATTTAAAAAAAAGATTGGGCATTTAATAAGAAACTTCCATGGATATCTCTACTTGATTTTGGCACAGTCACATCAGTAAGTAAAGTCACCATAGTCCCAGAAGACCACGGGCTGCTTTCCCCTTTGAGGGGGAGAGTTGACTGATGATGATTTTACCTGACGATCACCACATCTCAGGCGAGGGGCAAAGTTGAGAAGGTGGGGCCTTCATGAATAACCTTAGTCAGTATGGGAATTGAACCTGCGCTGTTGGCCTCGCTCTGCGTCATAAATCAGCTCTCCAGCCAACTGAGCTAAACCGACCCCCAAACCGGCACAGTCACATCAACTGCCAATGGGAATCCACCGGATATCCTCTCGTGGGAGCTGAAGAAGGAAAATGGCATATTTCTTTCTCCATGTTGAGTTGACAGTCAAAACAACCCTTGTGCTTTCTTCCCTTTCCCAGTTGATGGCAAATTAGAGACAATATTTCTAAGTGGAAAAATGCTATAGAAAACTTTTTGAACAATATAATTTACGATTAAAGGTCCAATTGTTCACAAATACAATTGTATATTTGAAAAAATTGGAAGAAATGTTGTTTCC
Source organism: Scyliorhinus torazame (assembly GCF_047496885.1). Taxonomy (NCBI): domain Eukaryota; kingdom Metazoa; phylum Chordata; class Chondrichthyes; order Carcharhiniformes; family Scyliorhinidae; genus Scyliorhinus; species Scyliorhinus torazame. The sequence goes on along the minus strand of NC_092724.1, from coordinate 133,792,325 downwards.
TCATTTTCAAAACCGATAAACCAAAGGGACACCATATAAATTGAAAAGTGTAAAAGAAATGAAATAAATCTGCAAATTGATATTAGATTACATCAAACTTGTATATTAAAAGTCTGAACACTGTTGTAGATAGATAATACTGAACTTTTGATGTTTTAGAAAAGAATTGGAGTAAGCGATATGATACATTTTTGGATTCTCTTCGGGGTGGATTTCTATTGTTGCCAGACCGGTACACAACCCTCTGAATCTGTACCAACCCTAATCTATTTCCCTGGATCAGGAGTCACTTGAGACACATGGTGGGCTTCCCACTGCAAAAAAGAGGCCATCAATACTGAAAGAAAGAATTCCAAAAGGTGTCTGAAGAGGAAGCAGCTGCCATACAAGGACAGGTAGCAGGGAATCTTAAAGATGCTGAAACAGCTCGAAGACAGCTTCAAGCCTCCACCAGGTCGAGGCTAAAATCTCAAGCAACGAAATGCTGGACTCATGTTGAAAAGAGAAGAGGCCCATCAATGGAAGTGAAAATCAAAAGTGTATAACAGACAGCCAATCCAACGCTGTCCCACTGAGGACTAGCACCAAAAGTGACAATGACCTCTATGCTTCATCTCGCCTCCCAACAGCCTGAGAATAAATCTCATGATTCAGTGAACACCATAGATCTTGGTGTATAAGTCGACCATTGAAGCTTCAGAAAATCCTTTCCAAAACTGGGGTTGATATACACAGAGTATAAAATGAGAACCACAGGTGTTCGTCATTTTGAAATGTGGGGGAAAAAGATTACTGGTAATTCAAATATAAATGTGACATCTTTTATCGAATGAACTAATTCGACAAGGATACCTTTAACCACCTTTTTCAAAAAAGCACCAAATTGACTTCCGGGTGCGGCGATGACCAGCTAAGTCGCACGTTTCGGCAGCTCCCGGTGGAACGGACTTTTGGGCTCTTGATAGGAGCCCCAACGGCAATTTTAACGGCTAAAAACACCGTGCGGTAAACCAGAAGGGTGTTCCCCCTGGACACGGATGGAAAAAGGAGAGGAAAGTGGCCGGATTGCAGCGGATCCTTTGGAACAACGGCAAGGAAGGTAAGCAGAAACCAAGATGGCGTCGGAAGGTGGCAGTTTCATATGGGGCCCTGAACAACAAGAGTTTTTGAAACGCTGCGTGGAGGAGATAAAAAAGGAAATGAAGAAAGAGTTGTTTGCCCCGATATTACAGGCGATTGAAGGGCTGAAAGAGGAACAAAAGACCCAGGAGCAGGAGCTTCGGGTCGTGAAGGCGAAAGCAGCAGAGAATGAGAACGATATACAGGGCCTGGTGGTGAAGTCGGAGATACAGGAGGCACACCAGAAACGATCTGTGGAGAGGTTAGAAGCACTGGAAAACAACGCAAGGAGGAACAACTTGAGGATTCTTGGCCTTCCTGAAGGTGTGGAGGGGGCGGACGTCGGGGCATATGTGAGCACGATGCTGCACTCGTTAATGGGAGCGGAGGCCCCGACGGGTCCGTTGGAGGTGGAGGGAGCATACCGAGTTATGGTGCGAGGATCGAGAGCAGGAGAAGCTCCCAGAGCCATAGTGGTGAGATTTCTCCGTTTTAAGGATAGAGAAATGGTCCTTAGATGGGCGAAGAAAACTCGGTGTAGTAAATGGGAGAACGCGGTGATCCGCGTCTATCAAGATTGGAGTGCGGAGGTGGCGAGAAGGAGGGCGAGCTTTAATCGGGCCAAAGCGGTACTTCACAAAAAGAAGATAAAATTTGGAATGCTGCAACCGGCAAGGCTGTGGGTCACATATCAAGGGAGGCACCACTACTTTGAGACGGCGGATGAAGCGTGGACTTTTATTGTAGAAGAAAAATTGGAATGATTGGACTACGAAAATGAACGTTTGGACAAAGTGGTGGGACGAGTGGGGGGGGGGGGGGGGGGGGGGGGGGGGCGAAGAGGGGTTGTATGATTTAATCCTGCGGTATGGTAACTTTTCTTTCTCCCACAGGTGGTGATGGGGGAGGTGGGGAGGGAGAGGAGATGGGGCGTTGGCCATGGGAGGCGGGGCCGAGGGAGAGGCGCGGGCTTGGTTCCCGCGCTATGATAATTATGGCGGGAACAGAGAAGCAGGAAGGAGGGGGCGCCGCACGGGGCGAGCCGCGATCACGGGGGGAAGCCGAGGTCAGCCAGAGTTTGCTGACTTCTGGGAGCAACATGGGGGGGAGTAATTACGCTAGCGGGGGGTCTGGCGGGGGGGGGGGGGGGGGGAATTACTGGGTTGCTGCTGCTGGGGAAAGGGGGGAGTGGGTACGGGAAAGGATGGGCGGGGGGGCACCGTCTGGGAGAAATACAGCTGCGTGGGAACTGGGTGAGAAGCTGGAAAAAGATGATGGCTAACCAGCAAGGGGGGGGGGTGGGAAGCCCCCCAACTCGGCTGATCACGTGGAACGTGAGGGGGCTTAACGGGCCGATAAAGAGGGCACGAGTACTCGCACACCTTAAGAAACTTAAAGCAGATGTGGTTATGTTACAGGAAACGCACCTGAAACTGATAGACCAGGTTAGGTTGCGCAAAGGATGGGTAGGGCAGGTGTTCCATTCGGGGCTGGATGCGAAAAACAGGGAGGTGGCTATATTAGTGGGGAAGCGGGTAATGTTCGAGGCAAAGACTATAGTGGCGGATAACGGGGGCAGATACGTGATGGTGAGTGGCAAATTACAGGGAGAGATGGTGGTTTTGGTAAACGTGTATGCCCCGAATTGGGACGATGCCAATTTTATGAGGCGAATGCTAGGACGCATCCCAGACCTAGAGACCGGAAAGCTGATAATGGGGGGAGACTTCAACACGGTGTTGGAACCAAGGCTGGATAGGTCGAAGTCCAGACTGGTAGGAGGCCGGCAGCAGCCAAGGTGCTTAAGGATTTTATGGAGCAGATGGGAGGGGTGGACCCGTGGAGATTCAGTAGACCTAGGAGTAAGGAGTTCTCGTTTTTCACCTATGTCCATAAAGTCTATTCACACATAGACTTTTTTGTGTTGGGTAGGGCATTGATCCCGAGGGTGAGGGGAACGGAATATACGGCTATAGCCATTTCGGATCATGCCCCACACTGGGTAGACTTGGAGATAGGGGAGGAAACAAGAGGGCGTCCACCCTGGAGAATGGACATGGGACTAATGGCGGATGAGGGGGTGTGCCTAAGGGTGAGGGGATGCATTGAAAAGTACTTGGAACTCAATGACAATGGGGAGGTTCAGGTGGGAGTGGTCTGGGAGGCGTTGAAGGCGGTGGTTAGGGGGGGAGCTGATATCAATAAGGACACAAAGGGAAGCAGGAGAGTAAGGAACGGGAGCGGTTGCTGCAAGAACTTTTGAGGGTGGACAGACAATATGCGGAAGCACCGGAGGAGGGACTGTATAGGGAAAGGCAAAGGCTGCATGTGGAATTTGACTTGCTGACCACAGGCACTGCAGAGGCACAATGGAGGAAGGCGCAGGGTGTACAGTATGAATATGGAGAGAAGGCGAGCAGATTGCTGGCACACCAATTGAGGAAAAGGGGAGCAGCGAGGGAAATAGGGGGGGTGAGAGACGAAGATGGAGAGACGGAGCGGGGAGCGGAGAGAGTGAATGAAGTGTTCTAAGACATTTTATAAAAAATTGTATGAAGCTCAACCCCCGGATGGGAGGGAGAGAATGATGGATTTTTTGGATCAGCTGGAAATTCCCAAGGTGGAAGAGCAGGAAAGGATGGGATTGGGAGCACAGATCACGGTAGAAGTGGTGAAAGGAATTAGGAACATGCAGACGGGAAAGGCCCCGGGACCGGACGGATTCCCAGTTGAATTTTACAGAAAATATTTGGACTTGCTCGCCCCGCTACTGACGAGGACCTTTAACGAGGCAAAGGAAAGGGGACAACTGCCCCCGACTATGTCAGAAGCAACGATATCGCTTCTTTTAAAGAAGGAAAAGGATCCGCTACAATGCGGGTCCCTACAGACCAATTTCCCTCCTCAATGTGGATGCCAAGGTCCTGGCCAAGGTAATGGCAATGAGAATAGAGGAATGTATCCCGGGGGTGGTTCATGAGGACCAAACTGGGTTTGTGAAGGGGAGACAGCTGAACACGAACATACGGAGGTTGTTAGGGGTAATGATGATGGCCCCACCAGAGGGTGAAACGGAGATAGTAGTGGCGATGGATGCCGAGAAAGCATTTGATAGAGTGGAATGGGATTATCTGTGGGAGGTGTTGAGGAGATTTGGGTTCGGAGAGGGGTATGTTAGATGGGTGCAGCTGTTGTATAGGGCCCCAGTGGCGAGTGTGGTCACGAATGGACGGGGATCGGCATATTTTCGGCTGCATAGAGGGACAAGGCAGGGATGTCCTCTGTCCCCATTACTGTTTGCACTGGCGATTGAGCCCCTGGCGATAGCGCTGAGAGGTTCCAAGAGATGGAGGGGAATACTTAGGGGAGGAGAAGAACACCGGGTATCTTTATATGCGGATGATCTGCTACTATATGTGGCGGATCCAGCTGAGGGGATGCCAGAAATAATGCGGATACTTGGGGAGTTTGGGGATTTTTCAGGGTATAAATTGAACATGGGGAAGAGTGAGCTGTTTGTGGTGCATCCAGGGGAGCAGAGTAGAGAAATAGAAGACCTACCGTTGAGGAAGGTAACAAGAGACTTTCGTTACCTGGGGATCCAGATAGCTAAGAATTGGGGCACATTGCACAGGCTAAATTTGACGCGGTTGGTGGAACAGATGGAGGAAGATTTCAAGAGATGGGATATGGTAGCATTGTCAATGGCAGGGAGGGTGCAGGCGGTTAAGATGGTGGTCCTCCCGAGATTCCTCTTTGTGTTTCAGTGCCTCCCGGTGGTGATCACGAAGGCTTTCTTCAAAAGGATAGAAAAGAGTATCATGGGTTTTGTTTGGGCCGGGAAGACTCCGAGAGTGAGGAAGGGATTCTTACAGCGTAGTAGGGATAGGGGGGGGCTGGCACTACCGAGCCTAAGTGAGTATTATTGGGCCGCTAATATTTCAATGGTGAGTAAGTGGATGGGAGAGGAGGAAGGAGCGGCATGGAAGAGATTAGAGAGGGCGTCCTGTAGGGGGACCAGCCTGCAGGCTATGGTGACAGCCCCATTGCCGTTCTCACCAAGGAACTATACCACGAGTCCGGTGGTGGTAGCTACACTGAAGATTTGGGGACAGTGGAGACGACATAGGGGAAAGACCGGAGCACTGGGGGGGTCCCCGATAAGAAACAACCATAGGTTTGCCCCGGGGGGAATGGATGGGGGATATGGAATGTGGCAAAGAGCAGGTATAACGCAATTGAAAGATCTATTTGTGGATGGGAAGTTCGCGAGTCTGGGAGCGCTGACCGAGAAATATGGGTTGCCCCAAGGGAATGCATTCAGGTACATGCAATTGAGGGCTTTTGCGAGGCAACAGGTGAGGGAATTCCCGCAGCTCCCGACACAAGAGGTGCAGGACAGAGTCATCTCAAAGAAATGGGTGGGGGACGGTAAGGTGTCGGATATATATAGGGAAATGAGAGACGAAGGGGAGACTATGATGGACGAACTAAAAGGGAAATGGGAAGAAGAGCTAGGGGAGGAGATCGAGGAGGGGATGTGGGCAGATGCCCTAAACAGGGTAAACTCGTCGTCCTCGTGCGCCAGGCTAAGCCTGATTCAGTTTAAGGTATTACACAGGGCACATATGACTGGAACACGGCTCAGTAAATTTTTTGGGGTGGAGGATAGGTGTGCGAGGTGCTCGAGAAGCCCAGCGAATCATACCCATATGTTTTGGTCATGCCCGGCACTACAGGGGTTTTGGATGGGGGTGACAAAGGTGCTTTCGAAAGTAGTAGGTGTCCGGGTCGAACCAAGCTGGGGGTTGGCTATATTTGGGGTTGCACAAGAGCCGGGAGTGCAGGAGGCGAAAGAGGCCGATGTTTTGGCCTTTGCGTCCCTAGTAGCCCGGCGCAGAATATTGCTAATGTGGAAAGAAGCCAAGCCCCCGGGGGTAGAGACCTGGATAAATGATATGGCGGGGTTCCTAAAGTTAGAGCGGATTAAGTTCGTCCTAAGGGGGTCGGCTCAAGGGTTTACTAGGCGGTGGCAACCGTTCGTCGAATATCTTGCGGAAAGATAGATGGGGGAAAACAAAGAAGGCAGCAGCAGCGGCCCAGGACTTGGGGGGGGGGGGGGGGGGGGGGGGAGGGATTGGGGGGGGGATTGGGGGGGGGGGATTGGGATGGGGGGGGGAGAGGGATGGGGGGGGGGGGGAAAGAGGGATGGGGGGGGGGGAAAGAGGGATGGGGGGGGGGGGGAAGAGGGATGGGGGGGGGAAGAGGGATGGGGGGGGGGAAGGGAGGGGGGGAGGGATGGGGGGGGGGGAGGGGGAGGGATGGGGGGGGGGGGGAGGGAGAGGGATGGGGGGGGAGGGAGAGGGATGGGGGGGGGGGGGGAAAAGAGGGATGGGGGGGGGGGGGGAAAGAGGGATGGGGGGGGGGGGAGAGGGATGGGGGGGGGAGAGGGATGGGGGGGGGGAGAGGGATGGGGGGGGAGAGGGATGGGGGGGGAGAGGGATGGGGGGGGGAGAGGGATGGGGGGGGGAGAGGGATGGGGGGGAGGGGGAGGGATGGGGGGGAGGGGGAGGGATGGGGGGGAGGGATGGGGGGGGGAGAAAGAGGGATGGGGGGGGGAGAAAGAGGGATGGGGGGGGGGAGAAAGAGGGATGGGGGGGGGGAGAAAGAGGGATGGGGGGGGGGAGAAAGAGGGATGGGGGGGGGGAGAAAGAGGGATGGGGGGGGGAAGAGGGATGGGGGGGGAAAAGAGGGATGGGGGGGGAAAGAGGGATGGGGGGGAAAGAGGGATGGGGGGGGAAAGAGGGATGGGGGGGGAAAGAGGGATGGGGGGGGAAAGAGGGATGGGGGGGAAAGAGGGATGGGAGGGAAAGAGGGATGGGGGGAAAGAGGGATGGGGGGAAAGAGGGATGGGGGGGGAAAGAGGGATGGGGGGGGAAAGAGGGATGGGGGGGGGGGAGGGATGGGGGGGGGGAGGGATGGGGGGGGGGAAAGAGGGATGGATGGGGGGGGGGGGAGAGGAGGGATTGGGGGGGGGTGGCCTGAGACAAGGCAGTTGCCAATTAGGGCTAGTTTTTATTTTTTGTTATTTAATATTTATTTATTTGTTGTTGTTTTTGTTTAAATAAAAAAGGTCATTATTATCTGTATTGTTACAATGTTGTGTAAAGGATGCACAATGTACTGTGTTGGTTGACCAAAAATTTTTCAATAAAATATTATTTAAAAAAAAAAAGCACCAAATTCATTGTTTTCTGCATCCACCCAAAGTGTTCATCAAATTGGCTATGACATCATTGTAAGGATTCCAATCTGGATCAGATTTGGTCCTTTCCCTTTCGGAATCATCCTGCCACAACAGATCACCTTCCTCTCCATCCATTGAATTGGATACTTTCCTTTTTTTGAATGATCGGATGACGCTTTAAAGCAATAATACCATTTCACGATTTTATCATGGAACCATACAAAACATCAAGCATGCATTCTTCCACTCTTTGTGAAGGTTTTTCTCCATCAACCATCTATCTACTTAATTTGGCGTGAATGGCTTGTTGAGGCAAACATCCAAAGATTGAAATATGGACATTAGATCCCCTTGAATACCTGTAATGTGTGTTATTTCTTCATAGGGGCCTCTTGATCTCATCAGCGGTATGAGGTCTCAACATGTCCCACACTAATAAGCGGCAATTTTTGCGTAGGCCACCGAGACATCTATTCCACACATCATCAATCCACAACTATACTCCATCCTCATCCATCCAACCATTGCACGGACACGCACAGAATCTCCTGCAAGAAACCTGCTTTGCAGCACAGTTATGATGTTTGAAAATTAGCATTTAATTTTGCTTCGCTGGCCCTGTAGGTTAGTACCAGTGTAAGCCTTGCCTTCTTGTGCCCTGAGGTTTTGACTAGAATGGTTTTCAAACCTTTCCATTCTTTGGTTGTTGGGTATATCGAAATTCAGAAGCATTTCATCCTCTGACATAATGGATACTTATGTTTTTGCCATCTGATGAGGAATCATTTTAGACTGGTAATTTTGACATTTTGGAGCAATCTTCTGCCATTACACTAGACGGTTTTGTTTCATAAAGTGGCCACACCAGCCAGCTGTTGCTCTGAAAACCTTGCTGGACTCAGATTTGATTGGACCCACCTCCGTGCATATATACACGTTGCGCAGTGATTATGTAATTGTTCTGCTGATTTTCGAGGACACATTGCAATCCATGCAAAACTGGTCAGTGGCTGGTCACGGTTCTCATGGTACATTTAGTCTTGGGCATCTTCTTCAGGGTGGATTCCCTTCTTCCATTCTCCTACTAGTTTTTCACTATTACTAAATTCCCTCTCTTCAGCAGTTATCAGATGAGTCAGCAAAAGTTACAACTTTTTGTTTGAAAACAGCTTCAGACTTCGTTCTTTTTGCCAGAGGATCTATTTGTCATTCGCAAAGAGAGGTCAGCTCTGTGTGGGCATGCCTTAAACACTGATGCAACTACTACGGTGATAGGACATGCATTTGGTGAGATAAATTGAGGCAGACTCCTAATGCGAGCATAGCATTTCTTAGCAGAAAAGGGAGTCGCCCTGTACACTGAGTATAGATCTAAACATGAATTTTGACACTGGAAAAATGGGGATATCTTATGCCAGGTCAACTTATGCAGCAGGCCTTACAGCATAATACATGACAGACATCTGCATTTGGTGTTTTATCCATGTGTAAGAGTTTACTACCAGAAGGCAGTGCAAACTGAGCCTCATCTGTAAATTGACACTTTCTACCAATAACGGAAGTAGATCTAGGCTCTGTATATTATAGGCAAGTGCCACGTCCAAAGCCACATTAATAGTAACTGTGCTCGGATAGGACAGACAAGGAGGTTAAGAGAATATAATGTAGGCGTTGTTGTGCACATTTCTTCCTGCTACAGCAGTTTTGCTTATTTGATAATTAAATGGCTCACTTCACTCTTTTAACACATCAACTGCACTACTGCCTTCAACTGTGCAACATAAATCAAAGAATGCTGGCATCATCTACTTTACTGTTGTACAGTATTTTAATAAGGCGAGCAAAGAAGACAGCAGTTCTCCTTCACTGCAAATCATTTGGATTAAATTTAATTATTACCAAAGTTGGAGTGCTGATTCTGCTCCAAAAGACCTTTTAATCACTGTAAAATTGAACCTTGTCATGGGAGGCGAGTTCAAGCCAAATGATGTTTGATGTTTCAAGTCTCTCACTGAGCTCGGCAATTAAAGATTCCTTAAGTACTTTTCCAATATTTTGTACCTTCCCTGTCAACTCCCCCACAATGTCAGTGTCAAGAAATTTCAATGCTCAACTGTTGCTGAGGCAGTCAAACAGATATCAAATTCTCAGCCACCTCTTTCAATTAATTAATATGTATTTGCTAATTCTATTAATTATCTGTCAATTAAGAGCTGTCAGTGGATACAATGAAGATAATTTTAGCTTTTGTTGATAGCATAAAATGGGCATTATCAGTTCCGGAGTCTTCTCATCAGTCACCTGACTCTTTTAATGATCTCAATGGAAAGGGATGCTGGCAAGATGTATAACAAATAGTCAATGCAACATTGCCCATTTTACACCATCATCATATGTTCAAATTATTCTCACTCTCCCTGCTCTCACCACCACCCACCCAATGCAATCCAAATGGGCCTACACCATTGCAGCTTTAAATATCAGTCCCTTTTTCAATGACATCATGTCACAAATGTACCATTTGCCAAAAGCCAAGGTGAATGTCTTCTTAACTCAGGTTACAAATGCGCCTGGCTGTGTAGCTCTCATCCTGCCTGTGTTGATGGGTGATTACTGACTGGATGCAGTAATGTTCTATTTATGCAACACTCTAATACATGGTAAAACATCTCTTCCTTACCCTGGTCGGACATACGGCTGACAAATCCAGTGAGGGAGAGGCAAGTGGTTTTCTCTAGCCTCTTCTTCCTTCCAATTAGATATATCAGCCTAGAGAAATCAGCAAACAGCTATAAATTATAATATTTACCTGCCATACGAGTGCAATATGAGAACACGAGCACAAATATTGCAAGTCCTTGCTTACTAAGTAAATCAAAACTATCCTCTTCGTGTTAGATTACTTTAGTTTAAAATTCTCCTCTTATTTGAGTGAAGTTTACTTCCACTTACAAATAGGAAAATGTCTCCATGCACTAGGCAAAAATAATCAATCAGGAACACTGTCACTTTAAATTACCACACAATCTGTTAGGCAGAATATATATATTTCCCCTTGGACGAGCTTTCAATGCTTTAGTACAATAGACATCTTAAAATATATATTTTTTTTAAATTGGTGAAATTTAGAAATTCACAGCTCCACTTAGGTTTGTCATGTTCCGGCATACCTGACACTTGCGTTTAAGCTCTTTGTTGACCTGTACAATAGCCTGCAGAGTCTTCACCTTTGCTAATTCCTCCCTCAATTCATGGTACACCTGTAACCTGTGAAAACCAGACATCACAATTCAGTATAATTAAGATTGGGTAACTAGCAAACTGAACAGAAAGTATAGACAGTACACAAAAAGGTTCTATTTTAAAAAGCACATCACTAATTCAACTGGAGAGTTTTACAGGATGATAAGAGCAGAAAACGAACAAGCTGTGAAGAGTCCAGTATTTAGTGGAATGACCTTCCCTTTGCGCATTTTGTAAAGTAAGGCTCAACTTCTAATACACAAGCTGCATTTCTAATTTTAATAATGGTCTCAAGTTCACTTCATTGTGAGCTGGTCATCAACTTCAGGAAGAGAAGTGTCGTACACACCCCTGTCTGTATCAATGGTACCGAGGTGGAGTTGGTTGACGGCTTCAAATTCCTGAGTGTACACCTCACCAACAACCTGTCCTGGTCCACCCATGTCGACGCTATGACCAAGAAAGCACAACAGTGCCTATACTTCCTCAGGAAAAGAAGGAAATTCGGCATGTCCACATTGACTATTACAAATATTTACAGAAGCACCATAGAAAGCATCATATCTGGCTACATCACAGCCTGGTATGGCAACTGTTCGGCCCAAGACAGTAAGAAACTACAGAGAGTCGTGAATACAGCCCAGTCCATCACATGAACCTCCCTCCCATCCATTGACTCGGTCTACACATCCCACTGCCTTGGGAAAGCAGGCAGCATAATCAAAGACCCCTCTCACCTGAGATATTTTCCCTTCCAATTTCTTCCATCGGGCAGAAGATACAAAAGTCTGAGAACACGCACTGACAGATTCAAAAACAGCTTCTTCCCACTGTTACCAGACTCCTGAATGACCCTCTTATGGACTGAACTGACCTCTCTACTTATCTTCTTTCCTGACGGGGAGCCAATGGATGTGGTATATCTGGATTTCCAGAAAGCTTTTGACAAGGTGCCACACAAAAGGTTGCTGCATAAACTAAAGATGCATGGCATTGAGGGTAAAGTGGTAGCATGGGTAGAGGATTGGTTAACTAACAGAAAGCAGAGAGTGGGGATAAATGGGTGTTTCTCTGGTTGGCAACCTGTAACTAGTGGGGTCCCTCAAGGATCAGTGTTGGGCCCGCAGTTGTTCACAATTTACATAGACGATTTGGAGTTGGGGACCAAGTGCAATGTGTCAAAGTTTGCAGACGACACTAAGATGAGTGGTAAAGCAAAAAGTGCAGAGGATACCGGAAGTCTGCAGAAGGATTTGGATAGGTTAGGTGAATGGGCTAGGGTCTGGCAGATGGAATTCAATGTTGCCAAGTGTGAGGCTATCCATTTTGGGAGGAATAACAGCAGAATGGATTATTATTTAAACGGTAAGATGTTAAAACATGCTGCTGTGCAGAGGGACCTGGGTGTGCTGGTGCACAAGTCGCAAAAAGTTGGTGTGCAGGTGCAACAGGTGATTAAGAAGGCTAATCGAGTTTTGTCTTTCATTGCTAGAGGGATGGAGTTCAAGACTAGGGAGGTTATGCTGCAATTGTATAGGGTGTTGGTGAGGCCGCATCTGGAGTATTGTATTCAGTTTTGGTCTCCTTACCCGAGAAAGGGCATATTGGCACTGGAGGGAGTGCAGAGGAGATTCACTAGGTTGATCCCAGAGTTGAGGGGATTAGATTATGACGAGAGGTTGAGTAGGCTGGGACTGTACTCATTGGAGTTTAGAAGGATGCGGGGGGATCTTATTGAAACATATAAAATTATAAAGGGAATAGATAGGATAGATGCGGGCAGGTTGTTTCCACTGGTCGGGGAAAGCAGAACTAGGGGGCATAGCCTCAAAATAAGGGGAAGTAGATTAAGGAGTGTAGGAGGAACTTCTTCACCCAAAGGGTTGTGAATCTCTGGAATTACTTGCCCAGTGAAGCAGTTGAGGCTCCTTCTTTAAACATTTTTAAGAAAAAGATAGATACCTTTCTAAAGAATAAAGAGATTCGGGGATATGGTGTACGGGCCGGAGAGTGGTGCTGAGTCCACAAAGATCAGCCATGATCTCATTAAATGGCGGAGCAGGCTCGAGGGGCCAGATGGCCTATTCCTGTTCCAAGTTCTTATGTTCTTATGTCGCACTTTACTCTGTATGCTTCACCCGATGTCTATGTCTATGTATTTACATTGCGTATTAATCGTATGTCCTATGTTTTTCATGTACGGAATGATCTGCCTCGACTGTACGCAGAACAATACTTTCCACTGTACCTCGGTACACGTGACAATGAATCTAAATAAAATCAAATTCAGCTTAAAATCAAACAACTTGGATAAATTAAAACTGCAAATCAACAAACTGACAAAATGTCCATCTCATCATATATCAGTGTTGTAATAGTTAGTTCAGACTACACTTCGAGAGAAAGACAATGTTTGTAAGCCAACTAACTTCTGCACAATTATGGTGTAGAGTCCAGTTCTTGTCATTTTCTTGCAGAATAATTGGTGAGATAATACCATAGTGCAAAATGAAAACATCCCCAACTCCCCAAGACGATTCCACTCTGACCTGATAAAGTTATAACATAGAAATGGAGCTATAACATTAATTCTACAAGTAGATAAATACATTTTCAGTTAATTTCCTTCGCTTACAACCGCACTTCATCACCAGAAAGAATGCATTGTTCACTGGGTATTAAATCACCCATCTAGAATTATTACCAAAAACAGTGGGCTGGATTCTCTGCCGTAGGGATGCTCCGTTTAGCCGGTAGCCCGGGTATTTCCTGACAGCGTGGGGCTGCCCCACAATGGGAAACTCCATTGACCAGCTGGCAAAATGGAGCTTCCCGCCGGCATGCTGAACCGGAAATCTGGCGCAGCGGGACGAAGAATCCAGCCCAGTATTTTTCAAAATGTTCTACATTACAGAGGCAATTTGATTTTTCATTTTAGTACCATAAATGCATTGAGAATGGCAGCTCAGCTTGCTTGAACTTAATCTTCGAAAGAATCAGCTTCCTTTCTAACCATGGATATCATTTGAAAGGTGTCAATGACTTCAATTCACTAAGTACCATCTTACCCAGACAGAATTCAGTTGCTTTCTACTTCAGTTCCATAAATAAGAGCCAGCTGTGGTATTTTATCCATTTCCCCCCTAAACTTGACCAATCAATTAATCCTGAAATGGTGACAAAGTTGACCTAGAGCCTTAAAGCTATGAAATATTCAAAACAGTGGGAGGACATTGTCAAAAATAAGTACAACCAAAAACTTGCATATAGATAGTGTGTTTAAACATAGTAATATCCCAAGATGCTTCAGTGGAATATATATGCAAGACTGGTACAAACACAAAAGCAAAATACTGCAAATGCTGGAAATGCTCAGTAGGCGAGGATGCATCTCAGATGAGAAACAGAGTCAATGGGCGCAATTCTCTGGGTGCGTTGTGCTTAAGGGAGAGCGAAACGCTGCCAGAGAATGCCGGGAGAGGATTCCCGCCAGCCTCTGCACCTCGCAAGATTATCCTGAATCCCACGAGACGTGGAGTCGGAACTCCGCCCCAAATGACGCTCGCAGCAGGTCGTAAACCTACTTACACCTACCTGCACGGGATCCACCAGCCTCCTTCGATTCTTTGGTCTCCCCAGGGAGGCTGCAGCCGGGCGCTGCTCAGTGCTGGTCCACACAAATGTGGACCAGCAAACCCCCAGGCCAGAGACCCCTGGGTGGTCAGGATAAGTGCAGGGTGGCCCCTGGCCCTCCCCCTGGAACTGTGGTACTGCCCAGCTGGCACCACCACCCTGGATGATGGGTGGGGGTTCCAGAAGGGAGGGACATGGAACATAGAAAAATACAGCACAGAACAGGCCCTTCGGCCCACGATGTTGTGCCGAACCTTTGTCCTAGATTAATCATAGATTATCATTGAATTTACAGTGCAGAAGGAGGCCATTCGGCCCATTGAGTCTGCACCGGCTCTTGGAAAGAGCACCCTACCCATAGTCAACACCTCCACCCAACACTAAGGGCAATTTTGGACACTAAGGGCAATTTATCATGGCCAATCCACCTAACCTGCACATCTTTGGACTGTGGGAGGAAACCGGAGCATCCGGAGGAAACCCACGCAGACACGGGGAGGACAGTGACCCAAGCCGGAATCGAACCTGGGACCCTGGAGCTGTGAAGAAATTGTGCTATCCATAATGCTACCGTGCTGCCCTTAAGAACAAATAAATCTACACTATATCATTTTACACTACATCCACATGCTTGGTCACCTCGTCAAAGAATTCAATAAGACTTGGGAGTGCTGCAAGGGGGCTTGGGGGGGGGGGGGGGGGGGGGGTCTGAAGAGGTGGGACCCCCAATGACCCCTAAGAGCAGGACCTCCAGAGACCCCATAGCGGGGTGTCCAGGTAGTGTGTGTGTGTGTGTGTGTGTGTGTGTGTGTGTGTGTGTGTGTGTGGGGGGGGCATTGCCCATGGGTAGGGGACCCACAAGCTCACTTAAGAGACCAGGGCGCCTTTCAAAATGGCGGCTCAATCTCAGAGTTCAGCTCCCCAGTGCTAAAAGAAATTCTAAATGTGGGCTAAACCGGTGAGAAACTCCCCAGGGCCCCAAAAAGCGACTACGTGTTATTGAATAGCTGTGGGGAACTCGCCGGCAGAGCCAGTGGGAAATTCCCTGAAAAACACGCCACAAATTAACAGGAAATTTTCTGGGAGAATCGGGCTCAACGTTTCAGGTCAATGATGACCCTTCATCAGAACAGCAGCAGTTTTACTGTTAAAGGACCCTGCTTTGGGATTTCTGTTAAATGGTACGGTGGGTACAATGGGTCTGCATTCATTTTCAATTATAAAGGAACCAACTATTTGCATGCCTTACCTGGGCCCATGCACTGTTAACATAATCAATACCCCATTCAATAGGAGGCTGAAACAGGCCCGAGGCTGAAAGTACACTTCCAGGTGCTAGTGGAGATCATATGATTTGTGTTCTAAATCAAACGTGGTAAAAATGGATTTTTATGGCAATATCGAGTCAGAGGCAGATGAAAATAAATTCACCGCAGATTAGTCTCAAATGACACTTTCCACATGATTTCACACAATAAATGCTGGCTTAGCCAGTGATGCCCACATCCCGCAAATGAACAAATGCAAAAAACTGCATGCCTAAACTCCTCAATTCATAGACAACAGTGAAAATAAATGCATTTCAATTCAAGTATAGTTTAGATTGAATCCATCTTCACATTAGTACGGTACAACTGGTTGAACACAATTCAGAGACTGCAATGAGAACACAACAATGGAAACTTCCATTTCCATAGCACCTTGAACATGAGAAAACATCCCAAGGAGTTCACAAGAATGTATACAGGGAAAAATTGGTATAGCCAAAGAAGGAATCATTGAACTGCAACATGAACTGTTACTTTATCCACAGATGTTGCCTGATTTGCTGAATATTTCCAACACCTGCAGCATTTTGCTTTTGTAAGGAGGCATTCAAAGCCATTTCACATTATTTCAACCGTCCCTATCTTCAAAAGCCTCCTAAAAACTCCAACTCTTCCTTACACCTTAGATAGCTCATGTTCTCCCTTAAATATTCCTTACTTACCACCTTTCCGTCATAGTAAACACAAAATTCATTTATTCACATGAGCATGAAATACCAGAAAAGCACAAAACTGTTGAGTGTCGAAAATCTGAAATAAAAGTCAGAAAATGCTGTAAATACTCAGCAGTTCAGACATCCTCTGTGAAGACAGAAACTTAGTTCCTGTTTCAGATCAATGACCTTTCATCAGATGTGTTAGCATGTTTTGCTTTTGTACTAATGCCAACACATCAGCCTCTTTTCCCCTACAGCAGTGTGCCAATAATAGTGAGTTTTTTTATATTTGTTCATGGGATGTGGGAGTCGCTGGCTGCGCCAGCCTTTATTGCTCACCCCTGAGGGCACTTAAGAGTCAACCACATTGCTGTGGATTTGGAGTCACATGTAGGCCAGACCAGGTAAGCATGACAGATTTCCTTCCCTATAAAACAGATGGGTTTTTATGTCGGTCGACAATGGCTTCATGGTCACCTAAATTCCAGATTTTTATTGAATTCAAATTTCACTATCTGCCATGGCGGTAATCGAACCCGGGTCCCCAGAGCATGACTCTGGGTCTCTGGTCCAGCGATAATACCACTGTGCCACTGCCTCCCCATAAGTGCAGCAAGTAAGTGGACCCTTTCTTGCATGACTCCAACCTCCATTATTAACAAATTAAAATGTTACTGCCCATTTTACTACAATTACAGAGTGTACAAAAGTTAACCTACGTAGCATGTGCTCCCTCTGGTGTTACACATGCATTTCTTTCACCTTGTCTAGTACTTGAGTGCAACCGGAGAGTCAGGAGGTGATTACCTGTTCATACTCTACAAAGAGAATGGAGTAGGGACCCTCCTGTTGCAAATTGTTCCTGGCAGGGAGCAACTGTTGGCTGTGCCTTTGGAACTTGCTCCTCAGAAGCTGTTGGAACTTGCCATGTTTCAGTAGACCGGTCATCTGAGGGGAAGGATGGAGGCCTGGTATGTGTTGCTTTCGTCATAGACAACAATATAATGCAGGTGGACCCTCACCATTGCCATTCCATTGGGATGTGAAAGTGTGGCACCAATGATCAATGGGATATCTAAGCCACGGCTGATTCTGAAAGTGCTGAAACAAAGCACGATGCATAACAATAATATCGGTCTGGAAACCATTATGCAGGTCTCTCTCCATTCTCCATTGCCACCAGAGTTGTTGTCTTTGCAGGTGAAGGTGCCAACAGGTCTCTGGTTGCTTCTTAGCTGAGGATCTGCTACACATCCCAGGGAAGCTGCCAAACACTTAGCTGGTTCCTGCAATGAAGACAAAGCTTTCAAGATGTTGCTGCAGATGAGAACCACACCTACCAGTTACTGCTCACTCTCAAACTGATCTCAGAGCATACAAGTAGCCACAATGTTCCTTGAATATTCTTCTCCCCCCCCCTCCCCGCCTGAGGTCAGGGTATCAAATTCTTTAGAAAGATCACACATCCTCAGTCATTTCTCACTTCTTTGGCTCCCTTGTGCTCTGTGAATCACACAGTGCCACACTAGCAGAACTCCTGCAGGCCTGTTTCAGATTAAAAGCCAAAGTCACCTGCTAACACAACCTTCTCCTGGTGGGTTGCAGATGGTGTAGGCCTTTGTCAGGCCTCTGGTTAAACATGTGTGCCTAAATGACATTGTGTAGGGCAGGCAGCCTTACCCGAATTCAGACACAAAGAAATGCGGTGTGGGAGGGGAAAACTAGTTGGGAGTGCAGAACAAATCCCTCGACTTACCGGACAGGGAAGTTTAAATCAGCTCATCGCTGTCTCCCATTATCTGAGCTGTTGTCGGAGGTGAATAAGGGATTACCGAATTGTGGCAGTGCAAGGATTAAGGTAGAGAACCATAGGATCATGCTTCAGGGTCTTCAGTGTAACCTGGTCATTATCATCACATAATCAACAAGGAAGAGATTTTATTTCTGTTTGTTCTTATCATCACCGACCTCCCATTTATGATCCTCTACCCCTTTGTTGCTGTAATCGATCTGCAGCAAAGGATGATAAGAAACTAAGAATAAGTGAACATTACTTCCTTGGAGTTAAGATACAGAAGAAGATGGAAAGTTATGTTCATGTGCTGCTTTACAGGAATGCTAGGGTAATAATTTAAGTGCTCAGGCACTAATTTGGTGCTGGCAATATGCCACAAACTTTGTCATCTCTCACGAAAAATCAGAGTTAAGTGACTTTGCTTCATTGGGACTGAGGGATTTAAAGGCATGCCTTCTTTAGTGGCTCGCTTCTCCTGATATCTTCTCATAGAATGGTTACAAGACAGGTGGCCATTCAGCCCATCTTATTTGTGTTGGTTCTCTGCAAGAACAACTCAGCTAGACCCACTTCTCCTACAAAAAGTTATGACAAGTGAGGGGAGGGATAGCAGTTGAGAAGTTTGTGCATGGGAAACTGAAGAGAGACATGTGGATGTGTCAGCTTGCTGAAGTGGAGGAAGGTGCATCAAGGTTGTGCATGTAGGTAATTGCTATTATTAAGGGAGCTGCTTTGAAAAGTGCAAACTGCGGAGGTGTCCAATTATGTATTCAGTTTGTTATCTACCCTGTCTTGGTGAGAGTTGAAACTCTGTCACAGTTGTGCCATCCTGAGGATGAGCGAGATCCTTTTGGGTGGCATAAGTGATATTGCTAGCTGGCACGCACACCCAGGAATCTGTGTATGCCAACTTTAATTTCTTTCATGAGGGCTTGGTGGTCTGAGTCAGTTAAGGTCAGTGTTCTTCTCTGACTTGGCATGCGCTAGGGTGCCTTGGCATGCGCTAGGGTGCCTTGGCTAGCTGCTTGATGCAGGGTCAGTTTCAATTCAGGGTGGGAATTAGGCTCAGTCTAACACACTAACATGCGAATATACATATGAATTAGGAGTAAGCCTCTCGGCCCTTCAAGCCTGCTCTGTCATTCAATAAGATCATGGCGGATCTGATTTTAACCTCAGCTCCACATTCTTGCCTATCCCTGATAAGCAAAGGGCATGGTGGCACAGTGGTTAGCACTGCCGCCCCACAGCTACAGGGACCCGGGTTCAATTCTGGCCTTGGGTGACTGACTGTGTGGAGTTTGCACGTTCTCCCCGTGTGTGCATGAGTTTCCTCCGGCTCGGGTTTCCTCCCACAGTCCAAAGATGAGCAGGTTAGGTGGATTGGCGACGCTAAAATTGCCCCTTAATGTCCATGGGTGTGCAGGTTAGGTGGGGTGACGGGGATGGGGAGAAGGCCTCGTCCAGGAGCTCTTTCACAGGGTTGGTGCAGATTCGATGGGCCAAATGAATTCCTTCTGCACTGTAGGGATTTTATGGAAATGATATCAAGAATCTATCTCTGCTTTAAAAGTTATTCAAGTATTCTGTCTCAACCACATTTTGAGGATGAGAGTTCAGAAGTCTCACAACCTCAGAGAGAGAAAGATTTTCCTCTCCTCGGACCTAAATGATGACCCCTTATTTTGAAAGTGACCCAGAGTTCCAGATTCTCTCACAAGAACATCCGTCCCACATCCACCCTGTCAAGCCACCTCTTATTCTTCTAAACTCCAGCGCATACAAACCTAGCCTGTACACCCTTCCCTCAAATGGACAATCCACACATTCCAGGTTCATCTAGTAAATCTGTGAACTGCTTCTAATGTATTTACATCTTTCCTTAAATAAGGAGACCAATAGCGCACATAGCACTCCAGGTGGTCTCTCTAATTCCCTGCATAACTGAAGCAAAACCTCCCTACTCGAATATTCAAATCCCCATGCAATATTCAATAACATTGTATTACCGTTGGTAATTACTTGCTGCACCTGCATACTAACCTTTTGATGATTCATGCACTCAGACACCCAGATCCATTGCTTCTCGGCCTTTTGACTAAGATCAATTGTAGTACCCAGATCCCTCTGCATCTCAGAGCTCTACAATCTCTAGCCTCGAGATGAACAATGTGGACTTCACCACTAGGTCCAGGTGGCCTGGACCCCTGAAGAAAATATGCCATTCTTATTGTAGAAGCGTTTAGATTGACATCCTTACACACCCAGGCACAAAAGATGTGCCTTTACTGCCATTTGCCTTTTTTTATTCTTTCACGGGATGGAGACATCGCTAGCTGGGTCAGCATTTGTTTTCCTACCCCAAAATTCCTTGGAGAAGTGTAGCCACCTGAGTTGGCCACTTCCCGACTTAAAATGGAGAACAGCAAAAGCTGAAGGGAAATTCAGCCAACACAACCAAAAACTAGCAGGCGCAAGTTACTGTGTATTAGACTCTGCAAAAACCCAGACAGCATCGATACAAGCAGCCATCTGCATAGTAATGTAGCAGCCATCTACATAGTAATGAGCGATCCCCGGGTACAATCAAAACATTTAAGGTAAACAAAGCCAAGCCAGACTCCTCGGCGCCAGCAGGAGCCAACACAAAAGATGTTAACGGACACTTAAAGACCGCCCAACGAAGTTCTCGTTTTTCTCCTATGTCCATAAAGTCTACTCGCGAATAGACTTTTTTGTGCTGGGAAGGGCGTTGATCCCGAAGGTGAGGGGAACGGAGTATACGGCTATAGCCATTTCGGATCACGCTCCACACTGGGTAGACTTGGAGATAGGGGCGGAAACAGGAGGGCGCCCACCCTGGAGAATGGACATGGGACTAATGGCAGATGAGGGGGTGTGTCTAAGGGTGAGGTGGTGCATTGAAAAGTACTTGGAACTCAATGATAATGGGGAGGTCCAGGTGGGAGTGGTCTGGGAGGCGTTGAAGGCGGTGGTTAGAGGAGAGCTGATATCAATAAGGGCACATAAAGGGAAGCAGGAGTGTAAGGAACGGGAGCGGTTGCTGCAAGAACTTTTGAGGGTGGACAGACAATATGCGGAAGCACCTGAGGAGGGACTGTACAGGGAAAGGCAAAGACTACATGTAGAATTTGACTTGCTGACTACGGGCACTGCAGAGGCACAATGGAGGAAGGCACAGGGTGTACAGTACGAATATGGGGAGAAGGCGAGCAGGTTGCTGGCACACCAATTGAGGAAAAGGGGAGCAGCGAGGGAAATAGGGGGAGTGAGGGATGAGGAAGGAGAGATGGAGTGGGGAGCGGAGAGAGTGAATGGAGTGTTCAAGACATTTCATAAAAAATTATATGAAGCTCAACCCCCGGATGGGAGGGAGAGAATGATGGGCTTCTTGGATCGGTTGGAATTTCCCAAGGTGGAAGAGCAGGAAAGGGTGGGACTGGGAGCACAGATCGAGGTAGAAGAAGTGGTGAAAGGAATTAGGAGCATGCAGGCGGGAAAGGCCCCGGGACCGGATGGATTCCCAGTCGAATTCTATAGAAAATATGTGGACTTGCTCGCCCCGGTATTGACGAGGACCTTTAATGAGGCAAAGGAAAGGGGACAACTGCCCCCGACTATGTCTGAAGCAACGATATCGCTTCTCTTAAAGAAGGAAAAGGACCCGCTACAATGCGGGTCATATAGACCTATTTCCCTCCTAAATGTAGATGCCAAGATTCTGGCCAAGGTAATGGCAATGAGAATAGAGGAATGTGTCCCGGGGGTGGTCCACGAGGACCAAACTGGGTTTGTGAAGGGGAGACAGCTGAACACGAATATACGGAGGCTGTTAGGGGTAATGATGATGGCCCCACCAGAGGGGGAAACGGAGATAGTAGTGGCGATGGATGCCGAGAAAGCATTTGATAGAGTGGAGTGGGATTATTTGTGGGAGGTGTTGAGGAGATTTGGTTTTGGAGAGGGGTATGTTAGATGGGTGCAGCTGTTGTATAGGGCCCCGATGGCGAGCGTGGTCACGAATGGACGGGGATCTGCATATTTTCGGCTCCATAGAGGGACAAGGCAGGGATGCCCTCTGTCCCCATTATTGTTTGCACTGGCGATTGAGCCCCTGGCGATAGCGTTGAGGGGTTCCAAGAAGTGGAGGGGAGTACTTAGAGGAGGAGAAGAGCACCGGGTATCTTTGTATGCGGACGATTTGCTACTATACGTGGCAGACCCGGCGGAGGGGATGCCAGAAATAATGTGGATACTTGGGGAGTTTGAGGATTTTTCAGGGTATAAATTGAACATGGGAAAAAGTGAGTTGTTTGTGGTGCATCCAGGGGAGCAGAGTAGAGAAATAGAGGACCTACCGTTGAGGAAGGTAACAAGGGACTTTCGTTACCTGGGGATCCAGATAGCCAAGAATTGGGGCACATTGCATAGGTTAAATTTAACGCGGTTGGTGGAACAAATGGAGGAGGATTTCAAGAGATGGGATATGGTATCCCTGTCAATGGCAGGGAGGGTGCAGGCGGTTAAGATGGTGGTCCTCCCGAGATTCCTCTTTGTGTTTCAGTGCCTCCCGGTGGTGATCACGAAGGCTTTTTTTTTTTTTAAAAAAGGATTGAAAAGAGCATCATGGGTTTTGTGGGCCGGGAAGACCCCGAGAGTGAGGAAGGGATTCTTACAGCGTAGCAGGGATAGGGGGGGGGGGCTGGCACTACTGAGCCTAAGTGAGTATTATTGGGCCGCTAATATTTCAATGGTGAGTAAGTGGATGGGAGAGGAGGAGGGAGCGGCGTGGAAGAGATTAGAGAGGGCGTCCTGTAGGGGGACTAGCCTGCAGGCTATGGTGACAGCCCCATTGCCGTTCTCACCGAGGAACTACACCACAAGCCCGGTGGTGGTGGCTACACTGAAGATTTGGGGACAGTGGAGACGGCATAGGGGAAAGACTGGAGCCTTGGGGGGGTCCCCGATAAGAAACAACCATAGGTTTGCCCCGGGGGGAATGGATGGGGGATATGGAATGTGGCAAAGAGCAGGAATAACGCAACTGAAAGATCTGTTTGTGGATGGGAAGTTCGCGAGTCTGGGAGCGCTGACCGAGAAATATGGGTTGCCCCAAGGGAATGCATTCAGGTATATGCAACTGAGGGCTTTTGCGAGGCAACAGGTGAGGGAATTCCCGCAGCTCCCGACAGAAGAGGTGCAGGACAGAGTGATCTCAAAGACATGGGTGGGGGATGGTAAGGTGTCAGATATATATAGGGAAATGAGGGACGAAGGGGAGACTATGGTAGATGAACTAAAAGGGAAATGGGAAGAAGAGCTGGGGGAGGAGATCGAGGAGGGGCTGTGGGCAGATGCCCTAAGCAGGGTAAACTCGTCGTCCTCGTGTGCCAGGCTAAGCCTGATTCAGTTTAAGGTATTACACAGGGCGCATATGACTGGAGCACGGCTCAGTAAATTTTTTGGGGTGGAGGATAGGTGTGCGAGGTGCTCGAGAAGCCCAGCGAATCATACCCATATGTTTTGGTCATGCCCGGCACTACAGGGGTTTTGGATGGGGGTGACAAAGGTGCTTTCAAAAGTAGTGGGGGTCCGGGTCGAACCAAGCTGGGGGTTGGCTATATTTGGGGTTGCACAAGAGCTGGGAGTGCAGGAGGCGAGAGAGGCCGATGTTTTGGCCTTTGCGTCCCTAGTAGCCCGGTGCAGCATATTGTTAATGTGGAAAGAAGCCAAGCCCCCAGGGGTGGAGACCTGGATAAATGATATGGTAGGGTTTATAAAGCTAGAGCGGATTAAGTTCGTTCTAAGGGGGTCGGCTCAAGGGTTCACCAGGCGGTGGCAACCGTTCGTCGAATACCTCGCAGAAAGATAGATGGAATGGAAAAAAGAAGGCAGCAGCAGCAGCCCAGGATCCGGGGGGGGGAGGGGGGGGGGGGGAAGAGAACCAGAAGGACTCTCAGGGTTGTTAATATATACTGTATAATATGTATATGTCGTTGCGACAGATAATTATATATTGGACTGTTAAATTATATCTTTGGAGAGTGTTACTTGCGATAAGGCAGTTGCCAATTAGGGTTAGTTTTCATTTTTGTTATTTATTATTTATTCATTTTTTGTTTATAAAATAGGTCATTGTTATTTGTGTTGTTATAATATTGTGTAAAGGATGCACAATGTACTGTGTTGGTTGACCAAAAATTTTCAATAAAATATTTATATTAAAAAAAAAGACCGCCCAACGATCAGGGAACAGCTCCAGTATTAGAGAAATCGAACCAAGCGATTGGAACGAAGTCCAATCACTGGAAACCAGGTACGGGGTCCGCCCCGAAAGGCAGGAAGCCCCTGAGGACTATAAGGTAAAGCCCCCCCCAAGTTCAAATCGTCCTTCTTGACAGGGTCACTCAGCAACGCGAAGCAACCCTTGACAGTGACCTGTCTGGCGGCCTCCAAGAACGCAAGTTTCAAGTCAACGCTCACTACGAGATAGGCGCTCCTAGCTACCAGTCCATACCAGCTTTGAATCGCGCAGACTCAGAACCCGAACGAAAGGCCATTTGTTCCCCTGACCTGGTGGGCCAGTCCAAAGCTAAGTATTGGCCTGTCAGTGATAAAAATAGCTTAGAAAGTAGAGTTTATGCATGAGTAGCGATTTACTGTGTATAATATATGTGTATTGATTTGAATCTTACTAATTGGTGTGTTGAGTTATTGATCATTACTTGAACTTGAACCTCGTGGCAGTATCATAAAGATACCTGGCGACTCGAGAGCAAAGGTTATAAAACAGAGCCAATTGAACCAACCAAAAGTTAGCAACATATTACTGGCGACATCCTGATGGGGCCCGATCCAGAAGTGGCTTAGCCACTCCGGGAGAACCCAAAATTTGAATTAGAAATTCAATTGGGAACAGAAAAACCACAAGTGCCCAAGCAGTTCTGATCAATCCTCATAATTCGGAAGTGTGTTAAATGCATGCGTAACTAACAGGGCGATAAGGTAATACTGATAGATTTTTGTTGCAACAAAACTGTTGGGAGTTTGTATTTCGGAAAATAGCGAAAGCCGTACCCGTAATTACAGCACCGCCTTAATACCTCTCGTTCCAAATTTAAGAAAGCATTCAGATAGGAAAGATGGCAATGTAGGCAATGCAACGCCCCATGAACTCCAAAGAATTCGCGGTCGCAGCGACCAGCAGCAGTAGAGTAGGACAATGTCCCATTTGGGAAGAGGAAATCAGAAAGTACCTCAAAGGGAAAGGATGGCCCCTTTGGAGCGAATTCTGTGAAAATGAGGAAACAGGTCCCGGGAGTATAAGACATACTTGGTGGGAGAACCTGAGCGAGATTCACAAGAAGAGCTTAGGAAAAGCTCGCAAGCCGATGGCAATCGTGTCCTGTTTGGCACAATTGCGAGGCACAGAGGAGATCGTTAGGACGCTCCGGAAAGAGATAGAAGGCATACATCGAATGAGCAAGGTCGATGTCAGTGAGGTAGAGAAAGAGAACGCAGAGTTAAGGAGGAAGGTAGCAGCAAAAGACGGAGAGGTGGATGATGCCAAGTGGGTACACCAGTCTTCTCTGGCGCACTTAAGCAGCTTCCAATCCCAGTACGAAAAGGCCTATCAGGACACGCAACGTGCAGTCCTGGTACGAGAGGAAACCGAGAAGCAGGTAGAGGCATTGCAGAGGCAGTGTAGTGACCTGAAGGCAGCGTTAAGAGCACTCCATGCTGCCACCACGGAGCAAAGACAAAGCTCATTAGTCCATGCAAAGTGCCGGAAGCAGATTGCAGAACTGCAATCTCGGCTTTCAGTTCAAAAAGGATTCCAGGAGACCTTTGGATCACAGTTAGGCGGGGAAGACGGCCCTGATTGGGAAGAATTGAGTGAGACAGCGCAGAGATGTGTTCAGGGAACATGTGCGCAGGGAAAGCCCCAGAAGAGAAAAGCGCCCCAACCCCCCCCAGAGCAGATAGTTCAGGCTCCAATGAACCCAGTCACCACCCACCACACAGCCACATCGGACGACACGGAATTTCTGTACACCACCCCCTTAACAGTGACCCAATTACGGGACGCGTGCGATAAAATCAAACCGTTCCAACCCACCTCAGACCCCCACCACTTCTTTGCCAGGGTAAAACAGCAGGCTACCATGTACAGCCTGGATGAGCGAGAGCAAGTAAAGCTCACAGTTTTGAGTCTAGACCCTTTGGTTGTAGCAGCCCTTCCCGACCCACAGAATGTAGGAGGAGGCACCCTTGCAGAAATGCATACCGCGATCCTGGACGCGATCGGGTATAACGGGGTGACCCCGTAGATTGCCTCAATAAGTGCAGGCAAAAGAAAACCGAGCACCCCACAGCATTTGCTGGGCACTTGTGGATCCATTTCGCAGCAGTTTTCGGAGACTTAGACTGCGCCCATTTGTCCCCAGACAACATGGCCAAATTGTCACGCACCTTATTTCCCATGCCACAGAAACAGGACAAAAAGCTTGTGCAAATTATGACCCCTCAGAGGCGGCTCATAATGAGAAATGGATTGTAAAAGGATTGTCCCACACCTGGGAGCAATCTGTTCAAAACAAACCCACGAATAAAAATCCCGAAGAACAGCAGGCAGAAGCAGACATACAAGCAGAGAAGACACACCAGAACCCCGCATGGGTAAATGAAGGCAAGAACAGCCCCCCACAAAAGTCACAGGAGTGTTACAACTGTGGACAGTTGGGACTCTTTGCAAGAGAATGCAATGCCCCACAAAAGCAAAAGAGCCCAGCAGACAGGCACTCTAAATAAGAACAGGACAAAGCCAATACATAGCATTAGCACCCGTTCAGATCAGACGGAACTGAACGGAACGGACTGACGGTGTTCGGGCTCCCCCAGTTGGGTCTGCGACACCCTTTGGGATAGGTCCGGCCGACCAGTAGTTGCAGCAAAGATACGGGGACAGCCCATCGAGTTTCTCTGGGACACAGGAGGGTCCCGCACCACAATCAATTCCTCCACCATATTCCAGAAAGACACGTGGCCCACTACAGCCACCATCACCCTCAGCGGCTTTCCAGGCCACTCACAGCCCCTGTACCCATTCAAATCGGCAACATCACCACCAAGCACCCCATAGTTTTAGTCGATCTACCCCACACAGCAGAACACATGTTAGGCATAGATTTTATGAATTCCCACAACCTATCCTTTGATCCAGTCAACCAGTGTGTCTGGAGAATGGCAAAATCTGCAAGAGCCCCCGCAACGCTCGACATAGGAGACTATGCAAACAAAATTAGCGCAGTAGGTGAATTTTGGTTTGACCCGACCACGATTAGCACGGACAAGCAGGTTAGGGCAGTTCTGCAAAAGAACAGGACAGCTTTCGCGACCCACAAACACGACTGTGGCCGGATGACTGGTTCAGTACAAATCACAGGACCTGACCCTACACCCCCAAAGCAATATGGATTTCCCCAAGAGGCAGAGGGAGACATCGCAAAAGTTATCGACAGCTTATTAGGGCAGGGCATATTTAGATCAGTAGCCTCCACTAATGCCCCGATTTGGCCAGTGAGAAAGCCCGATGGATCATGGCGACTGACCATCGATTACTGGGAACTCAACAAAGTCACCCCCGCAGCAGCCCCCATGGTAGCCACAAGTCCCGAGACCATGCTCAAATAGGGACACAACTCACAATACTTTACGGTTTTGGACGTCAGTAATGGATTTTGGTCCATTCCATTGGCAAAAGCGTGCCAATACAAATTTGCCTTCACTTTTAAAAATCAGCAGTACACGTGGACATGCCTTCCACAAGGATTCCACAACTCCCCCTCCATTTTCCACCGACAGTTGGCAAATGGATTATCAAAATTTTCTCGACCCGAATGTCTGGTCCAGTATGTGGACGACCTACTACTGCAGACAGACACCAAGGAAGAGCACATCGAGCTTCTGGCCGAACACCTGGAACTCCTACAAGCAATTGGTTGTAAAGTCAACCCCACAAAGGCCCAGATTTTGGAAAACAAGGTGATATATTTGGGTACAATTATCACACATGGTAAACGCGAGATCGAGCACAAAAGGATTGACTCGATTGCCAAATTGCCCCTTCCCCAGAACGTTTCAGCCCTTCGGTCGTTTTTAGGACTGGTTGGCTATTGCCGAAACCACATTGACGGTTTTGCCAGCAAGGCAGCACCCCTCTCAGACCTCCTAAAGAAAGGAACCCCCTGGGAATGGCTTCCGCAGCATACGGATGCTGTGGACTCGTTGAAAAGAGCACTCAGTGCAGCCCCCGCACTACAAGTTCCAGACCTGCTTTCCCCCTACACGATAGAGGTAGCAAGCACAGACCGCACCCTTTCGGCCGTGCTCCTCCAGGAACGGCACGAACAGTTAAGGCCCATGGCTTACGCCTCCAGAGTTTTAGATGCTGTGGAGCAATGATTTTTAGCCTGTGAAAGGCACCTGCTCGCAGTTTTTTGGGCAGTACAGTATTTTTCATACATAACCGGACTAAACCCCATCACAATCCTCACAGAACATACCCACCCAGCTTTTACTGGACGGACGACTTAAGGACGGTACCGTCAGTCAAATAAGTGCAGCTAGATGGACCCTTCTTTTGCAGGGACGGGACATCACTGTTAAAAGGACAAAGACCCACACATTTTTAGCCGATAACCTACAGTACCCCGGAACCCCCCATGAATGTGAAATTATCTCTCCACACCACAACACAGGCACCTTTATTGCAAAAACACCCTCCAGAAAGATAGGTAGTTCAACCCAGAGCCCCCAGCACACAGACACGTGCGACCCCATAAGGATATATGTGGATGGATCTTTCACAATATTAGAAGGGAAGCGCATAACAGGATGCGGCATTTATGTCGAGGATGCGCAGGGACGCGCCCTAGAAGAAATCGCAATAAAACTTCCAGGACACTTAGGCGCGCAGGCAGAACATGCGGCCATCGCATACATAGTGGAACACCCAGATTCCTTCCCCAGCCCAGCAGACATATATTCGGACACCTCTATGTCTGCAACAGCCTTACAGAGTTCCTACCCCTGTGGAAAGCAAGAGGGTTTGTTTCCACAGACAGAAAACCCCTCCCCTCAGCCCCATTGCATCGTCACGTTTTAGGAAAAGCACAGGGCAGGACTTTGGGAATAGTTAAAGTTCGTAGTCACCATCGTTCCTCCCCCCCGGAAATGTAAAAGCCGACGCATTGGCAAAAGCAGGTTCCAGGCACGGATATTTTTGGACACCCCCCCGAAAGCGCACCAGTGAATGCAGTTCAGGTCTTGCAGACTAATAGCAAGGATTTAGTGCAGGCCCAGAAGCAGGATAGCAATCTCAGGGAGATTTTGAAAGGAAAGTTTACGGCACCATACGAGAGATTTAAAAATGCACTGACCACACATGACAGTGTGGTGTTAAAAGACACCCTTTATGTGGTTCCTGAACAGGACATGAATCAGCTCATTTGTTTGTTCCATGACGGTCATGGACATCAGGGAATTGATCCCACTACAGCCCACCTCAGGCAGCTCTGTTGGTGGCCCAGTTTAAAAGAAGACGTAACGCACTACGTTGAGAATTGCCTTATCTGTGCCCAGAACAATCCGGACAGATATGCCAAGAAAGCTCAACTTAGTCACACCCGACCAGTTAACGGCCCCTGGACTAACCTCCAGATCGATTATATTGGACCATTGCCCCCTTGCAGGAATGGTTATCAGTATGTACTCGTGGTGATAGACAAGTTTACAAAATGGGTGGAAGCATTCCCATCCAGAACGAACACTGCGAAGACCACAGCCAAGATTTTAACCCACCACATCTTTACGAGATGGGGACTCCCCCGCAGCATTGAATCCGACCAAGGTTCCTATTTTACAGGACGTGTCATGAAGAACGTCCTCACGATATTTGGCATTACCCAAAAATTCCACATTGCATACCATCCCCAGTCAAGTGGTATCGTGGAGCGCATGAATCGGATCCTAAAAGCTACCGTTAGGAAAATGGTCCAGCAAAATAACACCACTTGGGATTCAGTCCTCCCCTTTGCGCTGATGTTTTTGAGAAATACGGTTTCTACACCACAGGTTACACCCCACACACTCACGACCGGACGCCCCATGAAAGGCGCAGAATTTTTATTAGGATTAGATTTGACCAGCCGCGAAGTGACGGCCCTCACACACGAGAACACAGTAGAACAATTAGTGGAGAATGTTAAAACGGCTTAGCTAGCAGCCGCAGTGAAATTGGGCACAAGAAAGAAACATGCGACTGAGTTCAGTGTAGGACAGCAAGTCATGCTCTCCGTATACAACCCCAGCACATTCCTGTCACCTAAATATTCGGGTTCGTACTCCATTGCGGACAAAGTAAGCCCTTCCGTCTACAAAATAAAGTACCCCAACGGAAAGACTGCGTGATTCCATATCAACCAGCTTAAGGCATATGGACCACAGTCCAACCACGCACATCACGTCATGCTCGACGCAGCAGACCACGACCCGCCCACAGCCAACGTAACCCTACCCTCCCCCCAACACGCCCAGCCACGGACTCAACCCTGACTCCACCCCCGACCTGTAGACTCCGCCCCAGAACGCCCACAGACAGCAGCAGCAGCGACAGCGACTCAAGACAACAGCCACAGCATGCCTCCCTACTATCCCCATGCAACAGGACCCACACCCAGCGAAATCTGAGCACGATTAGAGTGATCCCTTTGTGATCACTTTCCTAAACAAACCCCACCACCGACCAACAATGAAGACCCCAATTCCGTCCCCACAGAACTAGACACCACCTTTTAGCACCACGATAACTCATTCAGACTTGACCGGAACGGCGAGATGGATCCCAAATCACACCATGCAGCCCTATCCGCCCTTATACACTCGAGAGTATGGCATCCGGGAGAAGATGGCGACTTTGAGTCTGACTCCCAAAGCGAGAACCCCTTTGCGACCCTGTTCGCAACTGATAACTGAGGTGTCCAGATGATGTCTTAAAAAGGAACCGCTTGGGAGAAAGTGGTGTCCTTTCTGATGGAACCTGCAGCATGTTTTATGTTGTTTGTAGTGGTATTGTTAACTGTTGTTTGTACGATCAGAAAAATTTTCCACGGCCCCACGCCTTATTTGTCTACAGAAACCTTTGAGAACGTGCCAGCACGCTCATCGGCAGAAACCGCTGAGAGCTTGCCAGATCCCCGTTCGTAACTGCCCTTCTGGTTCAAAGGTAGAACCAATACGGCAACCCCCCACGATTACTACATTTTTGCCCGTTCTTGTCGGTTGCTCAGGCACTGGAGAAACGGCATTGGGACCCGTCCTGCCTGGGAACCCCCCCCTCTGGTCAGCTACGCTCGGGTAGAGAACACACTGCATTGGTCGCCGTCCTATCCGGGGATTCCATCCAAACCTTACCCATTGCGGCCCATACGCCCCTCACTTCGGCAATTTTCGTTCAAAAAAAATAAATAAAAAAGTTTTGTTTGGTTTTCAGGCGACCGTAGGTTGCCAACCCGATGCTATTTACATCCTCAAACATTTGGATGGTAAATCGCACAGTCTGCGAGACGGCTCGCACTGTTCCAGTATTTTTAAGTGTGTCTGGTCCTGAATATTCGGTTAAAAAAAAAAATGAGGGAGTCACACATGGTGACAAATTGTAAAGGGAGAATTGGCACTAAAGGACAGACATACGAACAGATGAGATATTAAACCAAGATAGTAACAGACTGCTTGATGCCACAGAACACCAGAAGCTCCAGGAACAGAAAACAAGAGAAGAGAAAGAAGAACCATGAGGACATCCTCAGTGTTGCTCATCACCCTAATGAACATTTGGTTGCGCGCAAACGTGAACCCCCTGACCCCAAACCCCCCAGCCGTTAATGATTCACTTCCCCATAGTGCCCAGAGCTCAGTCACAAGCGACACCACACCATCTTGGTGTGACAGGTTTATAACCTGGTACTCCCTGTCCTACTTGCTAGAATCCCTACTAGTATTGGCGATACTCTGCTGCATCGTGCAGACTATTCGTCTGAAGAAATGGCAAAGGAGAGCCTACCGCGCTCACACCCCGGTATATAGGATAAGATCCCCTATTTTTGGTTATGACCAGACCCCCACGATCTATAATAAAGAACATTCGTTTGCGTTCTTTTTGTGAATAAAGAAATGTGTTTCATGAGCGATTGTATAATCCTGAGCTTCACTGCCAATCCAGGAAAAATGTGAATAATGCTGCTATGATTTTGTTTGTATTGTTTAAGAAGTTAATATGATTCAATGTTTGAGTGAATGTAGTTTATTGAGGATAGTTAGAGGATAATTTTACATTTTGTAATGCATGTCCCTGTTTTGACATAGTACCACTTAGATTGTTAGTTTAAATTTTTCTTGCATAGTTATGGTCAGTGTAGAGGCCACAGAAGAGTGCTCGCCAGGTCAGGGAATGAAGACAACGCAGTTATGTGATCCTTCACGCTTCGCGTTAGGATCACAAGGAGGGAGTATAGCCACCTGAGTTGGCCACTTCCCGACTCAAAATGGAGAACAGCAAAGGCTAAAGGGAAATTCAGCCAACACAGGCAAAAACCAGCAGGCGCAAGTTACTGTGTATTAGACTCTGCAAAAACCCAGACAGCATCGATACAAGCAGCCATCTGCATAGTAATGTAGCAGCCATCTACATAGTAATGAGCGATCCCCGGGTACAATCAAAACATTTAAGGTAAACAAAGCCAAGCCAGACTCCTCGGCGCCAGCAGGAGCCAACACAAAAGATGTTAACGGACACTTAAAGACCGCCCAACGCTCAGGGAACAGCTCCAGTATTGGAGAAATCGAACCAAGCGATTGGAACGATGTCCAATCACTGGAAACCAGGTACGGGGTCCGCCCCGAAAGGCAGGAAGCCCCTGGGGACTATAAAGTAAAACCCCCCAAGTTCAAATCGTCCTTCTTGGCAGGGTCACTCAGCAACGCGAAGCAACCCTTGACAGTGACTTGTCTGACGGCCTCCAAGAACGCAAGTTTCAAGTCAACGCTTGCTACGAGATAGGCGCTCCTAGCTACCAGTCCATACCAGCTTTGAATCCCGCAGACTCAGAACCCGAACGAAAGGCCATTTGTTCCCCTGACCTGGTGGGCCAGTCCGAAGCTAAGTATTGGCCTGTTAGTGATAAAAATAGCTTAGAAAGTAGAGTTTATGCATGAGTAGCGATTTACTGTGTATGATATATGTGTATTGATTTGAATCTTACTAATTGGTGTGTTGAGTTATTGATCATTACTTGAACTTGAACCTCGTGGCAGTATCATAAAGATACCTGCCGATTCTGGAGCAAAGGTTATAAAACAGAGCCAATTGAACCAACCAAAAGTTAGCAACATATTACTGGCGACATCCTGATGGGGCCCGATCCAGAAGTGCGGTGATGAGCCACCTCTTGAGCTGCAGCAGTCCATGTGGTGTTGGAACACCCACAATGCTGTTAGGAAGGGAGTTCCAGGATTTTGACCCAGTGACAGTGAGGGATGCTGTTACGGTTAAAGTCAGAATGGTGCGTGGCTTAGAGGGGAACCTGCAGGTGGTGGTGTTCCCTTGCATCTACTGACCTTGTCCTTCTAGGTAGTAGATGTTTGAAGTTTGGGAGGTGCTGTTGAAGGAGTCTTGGTGAGTTGGTGAAGTGCATTTTGTAGGTGGTGGTATACACTGCGTGTCAGTGGTGGAGGGAGTAAATGTTTCCGGTGACAGATTGGGTGCCAATCAAGTGGGCTGCTTTATCCTGAATGGTGTTAACCTTCTCGAGTCTTGTTGGAGCTACCTTGTGGCTTTCTTGATTGCGGACAGGCTTTGGGGATACAGGGAGTGAGCTACTGTCCAATAAATTCCAAACCTCTGACCTGCTTTGTAGCCACAGTAGTTATATGACTGGTCCAGTTAAGTTTCTGCTCAATGGTTACCCCCCTCACCGCCGCACGGTGATGATAAAGGGGGATTCAGCAATGTTAATGCCATTGAAAGTCCATGGAGATGGTTATTGCCTGGCACTTTTGTGACCCAATAGTCACTAGTCACATATCAATCCAAGCCCGAATATTGTCCAGATCTTTGTCTTTGGTCTATGGTTGCCCGATAACTAAAGTCATCAGGTTTGTAAATTTAAACACTAATTATTTTTTATCAATAAGAACTACAATTAAATATGCAGCAAATACAACTGGTTAAACCCCCTTTAACTCGCCCCACCCGCTACACACACACACTAGACAGACAAACAGTGGAAAGAGGGGTGTAAAATAATGATGAAAGTAAAGGCATGAGTCTTTGCATCAGATGAAATCTTCCAGTACATCTTCCTTTAATCTAGGTTTTTGTTTTCAGTCAGTAATGGTTTTCACTGTAGATTCATCCAGGTTCTACGCAGGTTCAGAAACCAGCGGATGGACAGTATTTGTGGAGAATGAGGGACACACTCAGCTGCCCTTCTCAGCATCCAGGATCTGATTGTCACTTCCTGCGTCCTCTGAAACCTATTTCAATCGGGAAGGATCCAATCACCACCTGCCGCGAGGCAGAATACGGCCGTTGGCCAATTCATTGGTTATCAGCCAACCAATTGAGCCGAATCCCTCCAATCTCTCGGGTGCCAAAAAGTCTGGGATTTTCTGTTCAGAGATAAACATCCATAGCACATTTTGTAACTTTTGAGTTCCTCACTTCCACTGCTCGACTTAAAGTTACAGATCCATTAAATATCCAGGAATCAAAATGATAACCAAAGTAAAAGAAATGGGGGATAAGGGAATCAACAGGAAGGACCCTTACACTGGATATGGACGCGGACTGCTTCGGTATCTGAGGAATCATGAATAGTACTGAACATTGCACAGTCATCAGTAAACATCCCCACTTCTGACATTATGGGCCGAATTCTCCCATTAGGAACTAAGTCCCATAGCGGAGGCAGGGATGGGATGCATTTCCCACTGCGGAGGCCAGCAGGAAACAACACCATATCTTCCGGCCCTGACCTCATTAATTATGTATCCAGGGGGGCATTAGCGCTGCATTCCATGGCAGGGCAAGCATGGCGGCACACATCCCACCTTCATATCTAGTACAATATCTAAAAGACAGCCAACATTACTGAACACCGTTGAAGAAAGAAGATGGATTTCTAGGAACACTAGAGGCTGGAAGCTGGACCACCAGATTGAATCTGGAAGATCCACCTGAAAGATGCTACCCGGCCCATTGTTGTCGTGTTCCAGGGTTGTTGACAGCCTCCATCTTAACTCTGGAGGCAGCCCCAGGGACCGTGCAGGTGAATTCCGACCTCAGTACGCCATGTTGCACCAGACGTGTTTGGGACCGGTCGGTGTGTTTTCCCACTGGCATCACGGAGAATCGGGCGTGGGGGGGGTGGGGGTGGGGGGTGGGGGTTGGGCTTCAATCTGCATTCCATTAGCGGGAAACAAGTCAGTTTCACACTGGCCTCCAGCAGATTTCCCAATCCTCCAAGGCAGGCACCAGCACACGATCCCACAGGAAATTCATGCCAGCGTAATACCAATTTTTGGATTCCTGCCAAATTCTCCCTCTGGCCCTCCATTGCGTCAACTGGCGGGAACATGGGAGAATTCAATGGAAAGGTCATTGATCAAACAGCTGAAGATGGTTGGGCCTAGGACACTAGGAACTCCTGGGACTGAGATGATCTACTTCCAACAACTATGACTATTTTCCTTTGTGCTATGTATGACTCCAATCAGTGGAGTTTTCCCGATTTTCATTGATTCTAGTTGCAAACTTCATGTCCTGCAGATTTCTGGACTAATTGATTTTGAAATAAGATGTGTCAATCTTGGCTCTGTGATAGCACTGTCCCCGCCAAATAAAAATGCATCTTCAAACCCTACTCCAAAACCTGAACACAAAGCAGGTTGATACTTCACGATGAGGGATGCTGCAATATTGGAAGTGATATCCTTCAGATGAGACTATTAAAAAACATCTGTTTTACAATCATCTGTCCTTTCAGGCAAACATAAAAGATTGCATGGCACTATTTGAAGAGAAGGCACAGGTTTATCCTTGGTAGCTAGGCTAACATTTATCCCTCAGCCAACATCACAAGAACAGATTATTTATCTTATTGCTGTTTGCTCATGTGTGAATTGGTTGCATCTTTTTCCAATAGTAGAAGTGTGGTTAATCCACACAAGGATTTCATTACTCGCGAAGCACTTGGAGATATCTGCAGTCACACATGGCGCTATAAAATTGCAAATTATTGCTATTCTTTCTTAACCAATGATTCCATGATTGCGAACATGGTTTATAGTTTGTCTTTTGATAAGTTGTACAATCCTTCTCCAAAGCATCAACTCCATTGCCCACTTCTGCAAGATAGCCCTTGATTCAATTTTTACCACTCTGATCATAATCGAGGATATGTGCAGCAATAACTATATTTTTTTTAAACCCCCTTCACGGTCATTTCCAGAGACCCTCACGAATGCAGCCTTGACACTTCTTCCATCATGTAGATGCTACCTTTAATGACATAATCCAAAGCCATGAGATCAGTTATCACATGTACACTGAAGACACGAAGACTGACATCTTGCCACCACACCTTTGACATTCCACTATCATTTTCCAGCTTGTTCAACATCCAGTCTTGGATGAGCCATTGCTACCTCCAACTGAATATTGGGAAGACCGAAGCTTTTGTTTTGTCTACTACAAACCCAATACCCTCACCACTGACTCCAGCCTTCCCCTGATGCTGAACCAGGTAGTCCACTTTCTTGGCATCCTGGTTGACCTTGAACTGAGCTCCCAACTTCATATATTTGCGATCAGACAAACCGACTATAAAGTAAACAAAGTTTACAATGTTATCTAGACAGCTCACTGTGAAATGATTAATCACAATCACAATGTCAAATAAGCCAACACTGCAGAAAATGTGTTAATCGACTCACGTGTGATGCCAGAGTTTGAAGAGATGAGCTCTGACAAATGAAAGAGGACAAGGATATTGGTTGACAATCTCCAAATACTCTTCTGCTATCTCCCACACAGGTGGTTTTCGGCCTTCAAAAAGAGCTGGATTATGTAGGTTACCTTCTGTCAGCAAGAGGAAGAAAAATAGTTTTAAAATTACATTAGTTAAGGAATCAGGTCTATTATACCTATATTTTCCATTTCAATTTTTTCCCATCTCCATCGAACATTTGTGAAATCACAGAGTTCTTATCGTGATGCAATTACATGAATAACAGGCCTTCAAGTACATTGGTTAGTGAGTAGTTGTTATTCAATGAGTTTTGTCTTGACCTCACCTGACATCAACTTCAGAAACCGAAACTTATCACTTTAAAAAAAATCTTCAATACCAATTTCCCTGCCTAATCAATCAGAGACAAAAACTGTATGGTCATCAATCACTGCTCCTGCAGATGTCAACTGTGATTGAGGATCAGTCCTCACTTTATAGTCTGTACAGCTCAGCTACTCAAAAGGATAAACTTAGGGCAGCATGGTGGTGCAGTGGGTTAGCCCTGCAGCCCCATGGCGCCGAGGTCCCAGGTTCGATGCCGGCTCTGGGTCACTGTCCGTGTGGAGTTTGCACATTTTCCCAGTGTTTGCGTGGGTTTCGCCCCCACAACCCAAAGATGTGGAGGCTAGGTGGATTGGCCACACTAAATTGCCCCTTAATTGGAAAAAATGAATTGGGTAATCTAAATTTATATTAAAAAAGGATAAACTTGCTGAGTCATAAGATGCTTGTACAGGTTTTAACTCATTCTTCAGAATCATGCATCAAATTAAAGGCTGCGACATCTTAAAATAAGAGTATAATTCCTGGTACAAGTTTCTACATTTACAGTCATAGAGTCCTAAAGGATAGATAAGGCCATTCGGCCCATCATGTCTGTGCTGGTCAAAACCAACCACCTAACTATTCCAATCCCATTTTCCAGCACTTGGCCCATAGCCTTGTATGCTCTGGGATTCCAAGTGCACATTTAAATACTTCCTAAATGTTATGAGGGTCTCTGCCTTCACCGCCCTTTCAGGCAGCAAGTTCCAAACTCCACCCTCTGGTGAAAAATCTTTTCCTCACATCTGCTCTAAACCTCCTGTCCCTCAACTTAAATCTATGCCCCCTGGTCATCAATCTCTCCACCAAAGGGCTGTCCACTCTATCTATGCCCCTCATAATTTTATACGTCTCAATCATGTTCCCCCCCCCCACCCCCCCCCCCCCACCCCCCACACTCAGTCTCCTCTGCTCCAAGGAAAACAAAAAACAACCCTAGTCTATCCAATCTCTCTCCAGAACTAAAACTCTCCAGCTGAAGCAACATCCTGGTAAATCTCCTCTGCACCTTTTCCAGTGTTCTGACATTCCTCTATAATGTGGATTCCAGAACTGCATACAATACTCCAGCTGCGGCCTAACCAATGTTTTATATGGGCAGCACGGTGGCGCAGTGGTGAGCACTGCTGTCTCGAGGACCCCGGTTCAATCCCGGCCCCAGGTCACTATCCGTGTGGAGTTTGCACATTCTCCCCATTGTGTGTGTGGGTCTCACCCCCACAACCCAAAGATGTGCAGGCTAGGTGGATTGACCATGCTAAATTGCCCCTTAATTGGAAAAAAAGTAATTGGGTACTCTAAATTTTTTATTTTTAAAAATATATATATTTTTTAATTTATACAGTTCCAGCATAACCTTCCTGCTCTTAAACTCTATGCTTCAGCTAACAAAGGCAAGTATACCATATTCCTTCTTAACCACTTTATCCACTTGCTCTGCTACCTCAAGGGACCAGTGTACATGAACACCCATGGTCCCTCTGATCCTCGGTGCTTCCTTGGGTCCTGCCATTTATTATGTATTCCCCTGCCTCGTTTGTCCTGCCCAGATTCATCATGTCACACTTAACCGGATTGAATTCCATTTGCCACTGATCAACCTACCTGACGAACCAGTCTATATCCTCCTGTAATCCAAGGCTATCCTCATCACTATTTACCGCCACCCCAATTTTCATATCATCTGTGAACTTACTGATCAACCCTCCTACATTCATATCCAAATCATTTATGTAAACCACAGACAGCAAGGGACCCAACACTGATCCCTGCGCGACCCTACGGGAAACTCCCAGTCAGAAAAACACCCCTCGACCATCACCCTCTGCTGCTTGCCACTCAAATTTTGGATCCAATTTTCTAAATTTCATTGGATCCCATTGTCATGTGAGAGTACCTTTAAGAAATGGGTGTTTATAAATGGGTGTGTATATAAATATCTGTAGTGAGTGTACCTTTAAGAAATGAGTGTTTATTACTGCAGTGATGTCAGAGAGTGGGTGGGGCTAGGCGGTCTGTCAGCTTTTTACTTTTGTTTTAGGCTGTTTGCTGCAGGGTGTTTTATAGTTTCATTTTCAGGGCTGGATAGCTGCAGTCACAGCCAGAAGGGGTATTAGTCTCTCTCTCTCTGTAATCTAAAGACTGTAAATTGATCCTTTGGTGATTTAAAACTAATAACTTCTCTCAGTAGTGACTTTAACTTGATGTGCTTCTGTTAAAAGTTCTTTTTTTTTTTTATAAAAGTCTTATGGATGTTAAAAGGACAGCTTAAGGATTACCTATTCTTATGTTGTATTCTTTGGGGGTTGTATTTGAATTAATGGTTGCTAAGATGTTCAATATGGTTTAAAAAGGTTAACTTGAGTTTATAGAATAAACATTGTTTTGCTTTTAAAAATACTTTCCCATTTCTGCTGTACCACACCTGGAGAGTGGGCCATGTTCTCCCCATACCACAATCTATTAAAAGTTGTGCGTCAGGTGAACTCCATGATACACTTTGGGGTTCTCTAAACCCTGGCCCATAACACCATGGGCTCTTACCTTCGCTAAAGTCTCCCATGTGGAACCTTATCAAAAGCCTTGCTGAAGTCCAAGTAAACTACGTCAAATGAATTGCCCTCATCTACATACCTGGTCACCTCTTCGAAAAATTCAATCAAGTTGGTCAGACATGACCTCCCCTTAACAGAACCATGCTGACTGTTCTTGATTAATCCCTGCCTCTCTAAATGCAGATTAATTCAGTCTCTCAGAATTTATTTCCAATAGTTTCCCCACCACATTGACAGGCCTGTAGTTTCCTGGTTTATCCCTTCCTCCCTTTTTGCAGAATGGTACCACATTGGCAATCCTCCAGGACCTCTCCCGTGACCAGAGAGAAATTGAAAATCATTGCCAGCCCCTCTGCTAATTCCTCCCTTACCTCACTTATTTCATCTGGCCCTGAAGATATGTCTCATTTTAAGTCTGCCAGACCACTCAAACACTCTGTCTATGTCAATCTCTTTAATTTTATTACAGTCCTTCTCCCAGATTTCTATACCCGCACCGTCCCTCTCACAAGTGAACACCAGCACAAAGTATTCATTTTGAACCCTACCTACATATTCCGACTCTACATACAAATTGCCACTATGGTCCTTAATGGGCCCTTCTCTTTCCCTAGTTAACCTTTTACCCTTAATGTACTTGTAAAACAACTTCAGATTTTCCCTCATTTTACCTACCAGTATGTTTTCATGTACTCTTTTTGCTCTCCTTGCACATTTTATACACCTCTGGAGCTTCTGCTGTTTTAAGCCCTTGATATCTGCCGTAAGCCTCCCTTTAATTGGATTTGTTAGTCCCACCCTTTTTCTTGATTAGAACATGTTGGCCCTGTACTTTCCCTATTTTCTTCTCGAATGCATCCCACTGTTCTGTCACAGATTTATCTAAAAGTGTCTGCTCCCAGACCACTCTGGCCAAATCATATCTGATCTGATTAAAATCAGCCTTCCCCCAGTTCAGAACTTTGAGCTCAGACCCACCCTTGTCCTTTTCCATAACAAACCTGAATTTAACAGAGTTAGGATTACTGTCTGCAAAATGCTCCCCCACTGATACTTCAACCAATTGGCTGGCTTTGTTATCTAATATTAAGTCCAGGACCACCCCCTCTGGTCCAGTTTGCATTCTGCACTTGCACTCTGCAATTTACATGAAACCATGTCACCATGCCACATGAAGAGTTTTGTTTACGAGTAAAAATTGTGTGCAAGCTGTGACTTAACGCCTACAAAGCACAAACTGCCTTTAACTATTATGCTCAGAATGCTAATGAAAAACAACACATGCTTACTCTCACAATAAAAACAGGGATGGTGCAGCCTAGGCATCAACATACACGTATTAGGAATATACAGAGGCATCTATAGATAATATTGAATTTTTTAAATGCACAGCTAATCCACCTAACTTGCACATCTTTGGACTATGGGAGGAAACTGGAGCACCCGGAGGAAACCCACACAGACATGGGATGAATGTGTAAACTCCACACAGCCAATCACCCTAGGTCGCTGTTCTGCAATAAAGTATGTTCTCCTGTAAATGGGTTTCAATATGCTTTGTTTTTTTTGCTTGGCTTTTGTGAAGTAACAACTCTGACTGAAGTATGTGATGCAAGTGCTGCTCCCTGTTTGGTCTTTATTTTCTGAAATCGACACTGGTTAACAGAATCTGCTGTTATAATATGAATATCTTTCCTGGTTTGATCTCAATGGATTAGAAGTTGGGGTGGGCAACCACAGAAGAACGGAGCAGGCTTCTGGGTGCAGAAATGGACTGGGCAGATGGCCTGCCTTGGGTTCCAGCACTGTGTGCAAAATACTAAAAAAAAAAGAAAAATACATAAAACATTCTTCCAGCATCCAGCAGTTCCACACACACTCCCTATCCATGCCAACCCATGTCACCTCATGTTCTGTACCACCCCAAGGCCCCACAAACTCTATGCCAACCGATGCTTCTGTGCCCATCCCTCATGGACCCTCTTATCCACCATGCAAACATATGCCCCTCAGCTCACCTCCATATCCTTCAGGCAAACTTATGCCTGAGTACCCACCCCGTTACCCTATAAACCCTCTATGCCAATGTATGCCCTTCTGTTCGCCCCCATGACCAATCATACCATCCATATCAACCTATTCCCCTCTGTTCATTCCCCATGGCCCTTTATAGTCTCTATGCCAACTTAGTGCCAACTCATGCCTCCCACTCACCAGACTTTGTTCTTACAACTGCCAACTCACCCTATATCTACCGATAATGAGGACCTCAAGGCCCATGAAGAGAAATGACAAAATAAACTTCTAAGTGTCTATTTGCAGATTTCACTATATTGAAAAAAACTTGCATTCATAAAACCACATTTTCTACATATTACATTCCTTCGCCTATATAAAGCTTCATAACAACAAACATTTCATTCAAGTGTGCGATGTTTTGTAACCACAAGCAGTGGATTTCATAGCACCACTTCA
This sequence comes from Scyliorhinus torazame, assembly GCF_047496885.1. NCBI lineage: Eukaryota > Metazoa > Chordata > Chondrichthyes > Carcharhiniformes > Scyliorhinidae > Scyliorhinus > Scyliorhinus torazame. The sequence continues at coordinate 133,749,799 of NC_092724.1, read as the reverse complement.
AAAAGTCTTGAACACTTGAAACTATTAATCAAATTGTGAAATGGCAGGCACCCTACTGTGATAATGGTTGGTTGTGAAATCAGTCATGTAAAACTGATCCAGTAATAGAAATCCTCAGGCTTATGTCAATGGAGTGAAAGACAAACTAATCCACAAGGTTCAGACCTACTCTTATCAGGCTACCAAATTAGACTTCTGTGGAGGCAGCTATTGATTCAAATGGCTAGCTCCCTCCTTAAATCACACGTGAGAAACACATACAATTTTCGGGCAATTCTGTCTTTTTCACCGCCATGGAGAAGCTCTCTTGCCTGGTGAAAATCAGGGCATTTCTATCAGTTTTAAATTATCTTTGAAGAAATACAGATTCAGAGAAGCATAGCAAATCGGCCCTTCAAGTCTGCTCCGCTATTCATTGTGATCATGGCTGATCGCCCGACGCAATAACCTGTTCCCGATTTCCCCCATATCCTTTGGTCCCTTTAGCTCCAAGAGCAATATCTAACTCCTTCCTGAAAACATAGAGGCCAGATTCTCCTGGAGGCGTGGGGTGGCTTCAATGGGAATTCCCATTGACAGCAGCGGGAACAGAGAATCCCGATATCACCAAACGGAACGCCTCCCCCTGCAGCCAAGATACACACGACTGGGGGGGTCCCAGAGAATCCCACCCACAATGTTCTGGCCCCAACTGCTTTCTTTTGTAGCAAATTTTGTAGCTCACCACTCTCTGGTTGAAGAACTTTCTCCTGTTCTCTGTCCTAAATGGTTTACCCTGTATCCTCAGACTGAGACCCTTCTGGATGTCCTTGATGCCCCAAGCATCAGGATCATCCTTCCTGCATCTACCCCATCATAGAATTCCTACAGTGCAAAAGGAGGCCATTCTGTTTTTGCTAGCAAAGTGGACAACCTCACAGTTTTCCACATTTTACTGCATCTGCCAAGCATTTGCCCACTCACTCAACTTGTCAAAATCACATTGAAGCATCTCTGCATCCTCCTCCACCCTCCCACCCAGCTTTGTGCCATCTGCAAATTTTGAGATATTACATTTAGTTCCCTCATCCAAATCATTTATATTGTGAATAGCTAGAGTCCTAGCACTGTTCCCTGCGGTACCCCACTAGTTACTGCCTGCCATTTGGAAAAAGGCCCGTTTATTCCTACTCTTTGTTTCCTGTCTGCCAAGCCGTTTTCTATCTATCTCAACACACTACCCCCAAACCCATGCACTTTATTTTTACATGCTAATCTCTTACATGGGACTTTGTCAAAAACCTTCTGAAAGTCCAAATAAACCACATCCACTGGTGCCCCCTCATCAACTCTATTAGTTACATCCTTGAAGAATTCCAGTGAATTTGAGTATGATTTCCCTTTCAGAAATCCATGCTGACTCTGTATAACCCCGCCACGGTTTTCCAAATGCTCTACTATTAAATCTTTTATAATGGACTCTAGCATTTTCCCCACTATGGAGGTCCAGCTGAACCTTTTTTTAAAACAAACAGCTTGAGCCAGTTGTTAACAGGATCTAGCTTGCTTTTTTTTTTTTTTTAATATTTTTTTTTTTTAAATTTAGAGTAGCCATTTATTTTTCTTTTACAATTAAGGGGCAATTTAGCATGGCCAATCCACCTAACCAGCAAATCTTTGGGTTGTGGGGGTTAAACCCACGCAGACATGGGGAGAATGTGCAAACTCCACACGGACAGTGACCTAGGGCCGGGATTCGAACCCAGGTCCTCAGTGCCGTAGCCCCAGTGCTAACCACTGTGCCACATGCCACCCTTCCAGCTTGCTTTTTGACAACAACTCCCGCCACTGGACATTTATTTTTAGATCAAAAAAACCCCAAACTATTTCAGAAAGGCATTGCTACTTTTTCCCTCCAATTGCTTAAAACCTGTTTGCATACTTTTGTAAGTATGAAGCACCAAAAACCTTTTGTACTTTTCAGCCAGCTGGCCTGCTACCTGTCAAAACCATTTCACCTTGCTACTTCTCTGCCCACAAGATACAGTTCATCAAGACTGCCTTTAGTGAAAATTATGAAATAGCTTGCATGCATATTTATGTATTAGTTAATAAAAAAGTGTAATTTTGCGCTGTACTTACTTTTCCTATGAAGTTAAATTTCAGCTAAATGCCACCTGCTTTGCTGGAAAGTAAATGTATATTTTGGTTTTGATTATCGAGGATATCTCTGGTGAGTGAATGCCACAGCACACGGACTTATCAGTGAGGAAGAATGGGAGAAGGCTGGAGTGCAGCATAAATGTCCATCTACTGGGTGGGCCGAATGGCCTGTTTAGATGTTGTACATTCTGAATAATTACGCTGCGGTGTTGTAGTACGTAGGTTTGCACTCATTATTATGCAGGAGGACAGTAGTTGACACGGACGGAGGATTGTTTTTATTTGAAAGAAAGCTGCTCAAAGTACACTTTAAACCGCAGCCTAGGCTGGAGATCTGTGCCCAACCTTCTTGTGGGGAATTTGACAATGCTGTGCCCATTTGTGCTGTCTTATTGAACAGCTGACATCCACAAGTCTCAGAATATGTTGTTACCCTATTGAGAAAATAAATTCAATTTACATTTGGGTGGCGATATCTGCTTTATTAGTTTGCTATTGTTTTAGAAAATGTCTCTTAATTCTCCACTAACAGCAGATAACACACAGGACATTTGATTTTTTGGGGAGTTCTCTCGGTTTTCAATTGGTTGTAAGTGTAGGGAAGTGCTAGGCCAGTGTCCTTTGCAGAAGTGAAGCAAAAATTGGATCCAGCTCACCGTGGGCTCTTGGATGTTTGGCCTGAGAATAGGCTATCCAACCATTCCTTTGATAGCTGAAGGATAGGTGAAGAATGGAAATAAGTGCACATATTAAACGGTTTGTGAGGACACTTTTTTTTTTGGCAATACAGAGTACAGTTTTCATGGAAGCTATCTTTGCTCATTTTCCTTTGAAATATGTAACAACGTCCATGGGGTTACACTTGGAAAATGAAGGTCAAGTACAGCTGTAGAGTGAAATAGGATAAAAGGGTGGTGGAATAATTGGATGAGACTGCACAGAGGCCATTCAAACACCTTTTCTGCCATCATTTTATATTATTCTTTGATTTATACAGTTTAAGATTCATTAGCAAAAGTTTAGAGCAATTTGAGTTGTTGATCAGGCAACCAGGTTTCCAACTATGCAATTCTTCGCATTTCTACTTTTGTTCAGTTCTGCAGAAGAGTCATTTAGACTCGAAATAGCAACTCTGTTTGTCCACAGATGCTGCCAGACCTGCTGAGTTTATCCAGCATCCTCTGTTTTTATTAAAGTTTCCTGTTGTAGAGGCTGAGTTTGATCACCACTCTCTAAAGCAAACAATGGCACTGATGTAATTGCAACATGGGAAGTTGACAACGTCAATTTCTTTTATAAACATTGACAATGCAATTTATAATGGAAAAGTTGCCAATCAGAAATAAGGTTTCATCAACAGAAAATACATGCTGATCTGAGATTTTATATATATTGTGTTAACAAATGAAAATGTAAACTAAAATCAGGCAGGTTAATTAGAAATAGCTGAAGTAAATTTGCTTTGGGGACATACCTGCACTCATTACACCTTGTACATCGGTTTCCTGAATGCATCGCTCAACGTCGCTCAGGTACTGGATGTTACCATTTGCAAAAACAGGGATGTTCATTTCTTTCCTGCATTGAACAGCATATTGAATTTATTCTAGGAACATCTTCAGTTATCAGACTTGCAATAAATGATCTGTGTAAATGAATACGGTCAATTGTAGTGTATATATATTGACCTTCATAGATGAAAAGATCAAAAAATTACTGTCAACAATATTGCTGCAGTATTGTCTTAGAAAACACTCCTATGCATTATATTGAGAAAAATATATATTTGATGGAAGGATTAAATTGACAGAATGAAATGCTTTTACTGGGAGCTTATTTTACAAATCCATTGCTCTGTAAGAAAATGCCTCCTAATCTCCAGTTTTGCTTGATTATAATTCATTCTAGCTCTATGCTCCCAGGCCAAATTCTGCTTCTACCCATTAGGTGCATAACATTCTTTCCCTGTTCCAATAGCCTTTATGGATATTATAAGCTTCAGTTTTTCAAAATCAAAATACCACGGACAGCAGAAATTGGAAATAAAAGCAGAAAATGTTGAGAATACTCAGCAGATCAGGTGGCATCAATGGAGATGGAAACATTTCAGGTTATTTTTCTCCACTGATGCTGCCAGACATGCTGAACATTTCCCACATTTTCTGCTTTTATTTCAGATTTGCAAATTTAATCTTGGAACTTTTTGTTTCTATTCATTCATATGGTGTTGGCATCGCTGGCTGGGCCAGCGTTTATTGCCATCCCCAAATTGCCCTTGAACTGAGTGGCTTACTAGGCCACTTCAGAGGGCATTTAAAAGGCACCACATTACTGTGGATCTGGAGTCATATGTACACCAGACCAGGTAAGCATTGCAGATCCCCTTCCCTAAAAAGGACATTAGTTAACAAAATGGGTCTTCGCAACAATCGACAATGGTCATCATTAGACTTATAATTCTCGACATTATTGAATTCAAATTTCACAATCTGAACTGCTGAGATTTGAACCTGGGTCTGCAGAGCACGACTCTGGGTCTCTGGATTATCATGGTATTATCCTTATCATTTTCCTCTAAACCCTCTCCAGCATATAAAAAGAGATGCAACAGTGAAGGGAACAAAAAGGCAAAACTGAGGAGCGACGGTGGGTGGGTTCCCAGGATCCAATGTTTGTGAATGAATTTCCAATTATTTATTTGGCTTGAAACTTTAAGAACAATGCAAAGTGGTAGAAGGCAGAGTGATATCAGGTGAGCTTCTACATTCCCATTGTGTTCCAAGACCATTAGTGTCGAAAGAGGAAGCTGCAAAAAGACATGAATTTCACCACGTGCTGTGGAAGGTACTCACAAGACGATAGAAATGAGCAATTAAAGGGTGTTCACTACTGATGGAAAGAGTAAGAGTTGCTTGAGTGGGATCAGACATCGATAGAATCCCACATACCGAGGTTTGGTCTGTTTTACAGGGCTTTATTAAATATTTGAAAGTTATGACCAGCTGTAAGACTACTTCCTAACAGGGCGATGGAGTAAGGGAGAATCATAGATCCCCGACAGTACAAAAGGAGGCCTATTGGCCCATCGAGTCTGCACCGACCCTCTGAAAGAGCACCTTACCTAGGCCCACACCCCCACCCCACCTAACCTTTTTGGACACTAAGGGGCAATTTAGAATGGTCAATTCACCTAACCTGCACGTCTTTGGATTGAGGGGGGAAACCGGAGCACCCGGAGGAAACCCACACAGACACGGAGAACAGAACGTACAAAGAGAATGCACAAATTCCACAGTCACCCGAGGCTGGAATTGAACCCAGGTCCCTGGCGCTGTGAGGCAGCAGTGCTAACACTATGCCACCGTGAAGGGTATTGAGTGAATGAAAATGAGTAGAAGAGATCATTACTGTTCTTGCAGTTGACCTTGGAGCTGCTGCTGTTCCTTCCTGAAGGTGTGGTGATTTGCATAGGGAAAGTAGCATGATAAAAATATTAAAATATATAACAATTGCCCTCTAATAGCAACAGGCACCTAGCACTGGTCACGACAAAATCTAAAATTAATAATTTTCACAAGATCAAATAAATCACTGATATTTTACTTGTGTTCACATGAAGTTGGACAGGACTGCTTTCATTTTACTTGCAAGACTTTGATAAGATGACCAGAAATAAATCAAGATTCCACTCCTAACCGGGAATTCCTCCACTCCCTTTGCTGATGAGAAAACTGTGAAGAATTCATTGACACTATTTAGGTCAATGTTCACTTGTCACCGATTATTCTGTAGTATGCGCAGTGGTATTGGCTTCTCACCTCACAGCTTTTATGTGTTCCCAGTCAGCTATACCGGTCAGAGGCCCTTTTTGTTCCTTGGTACGACCGTGAACAGTTAACAGCTGAAACAGATTATCGCTTGTATATGTATTTAAAAACCATAACATTTGGAAAGCACTTAAGTCAACAACAGTTGTGTGGCGAGCGAGCAGCATAATTCTTCTTTTAACTATGTCACATAATGAACTTGACTGAAATGAAACTGAGCAAGCATTCATCTTATTCCATGAAAGATTAGGTAGATCTGCTAGCTGTAATAGGACTTACTGCATTTGAGCGTTGGTTTGCTAAATAAAAAACATTTTCTCATCTGTCACGTCTCCCTTCATATTTACAAAAGGAACAGAATTCTTAAAATGGTTTAAAATAATTTGAGAGTCTGTTACTAAGTCTTATCAGGTTTAAAGATTAAGACAGATTTTTTTGCTGCAAGTCCGTACCCACAAGACGATGTTGAGACAATGCAAATGTACTGTTTAGGGGCTCTTTACAACCAAAACAAAAGCTCGACTAATCATTTTGGCTTGTGCTCGATTTTAACAGTCCCAAGGATGGATGTGCAAAAATTTCCCTAAACCAGTTCATTCAATACGATAATTGGATATTGCACTCCAGGTCACAGGTTTTACTTTAGGAGAAAATATCTGAAAGTAAATGCGGGTCACAGAGGGCACGATTCTCCGCTCCCGCGACTAAGTGACCACGCCGTCGAGGTTCACGACTGCTCGTAACGGCCCCGATCGCGACCGATTCAGGGCCCGAAAATGGGCTAGGATCGGGGCCGCGAGAAAGTCGGGGGGGCGTATCGTTAAAGCAGCGTAGTCAGCGCGCGCCGGGCATTGGCGCCGCATAAAACCGACACCGCGTCATCCGCCGCCTAACTGGCGTCACCCGCGCATGCGCGTGGTTGCCGTCTTCCCCAAGGCCGCCCCGCAAGAAGATGTCGGATGGACCCTGCGGGGCGGCGGAGGAAAGGAGGTCCTCCTTCAGAGAGGCCGGCCCGCCGATCGGTGGGCACCAATCACGGGCCAGACCTCTTTTGAGTGCAACCCCGGTGAAAGAACCCCCCTCGCCCACCCACAGGCCGCCCCCCCAGCGTTCCCACGTTGTTCCCGCTGGCAGCGACCAGGTGTGGATGGCGCCGGCGGGAAGCCGGCGCTTTCGGCAGGCCGCTCGGCCCGTCCGGGCCGGAGAATCGCCATTTTGGGTGTCCCGGGCGATTCTCCTGCCTGCGCCGCGCAGAACTCGACGGGGCCGTTCGGGTGCATCGCGAGTGGGCGTTGGACCGGCGTCGCGGGGAAAAATGGCCGCCAGGCGATTCTCCAAACCGGCGTGTGAGTGGAGAATCGCGCCCAGAGCTTCTGAGCTAATTTTAATTCTCCCAAATTCAAAATATCTGTTTAGATAAAGGCTAACTTTGTATTTATAAAATGCCGTATAACATTAAAACAACTCAGTGCTTCAAAAATTAGCTTTGAAGTGCAATGACTGTGGTGGGAGTTGCTTGCAAACAACACATTGATTATTAGATAGCTACCTCCAGTCTTCTGCAGAATTAGATCAGGTATACTTAAATCAATTAACAGCAGGGTAGGATCCAGTTTTGATACTTATCTAGAATAAGCAAGTTACCAATTGCGTGAAGGAATATTCTGATCTCAGATTTTTGTTTTAACTCCTGTCCAAATATTAACATTTTGATTTACTTTGCAAACAGAGAAAAAAAATGTAAGTACTACTGCTTTCCAATCTGATTATATTGTTTTGCCAAGTTTATTACTAAATAATTGACAGCTTTGCATCATGAAAGGAAGGCTCGGGAGCAATGGTGCTAAGATTTATCATTGGAAATATTGTTTTGCAGAAATAGTAAGTATATATTTAATTAAAACGTTTCATAATGTGCATTAGCGTCTCGCCCAAAGCACAGGAGCTCTACCCGTATTTGAAACCAAACTTTCTGGGTCAGATGAGAGCACAATTCACTGTGCCAAGCTGACACCTTCAGATTACAACCCAAATATGAACACTGAACGTGTGCTAGCCACTCAATATTCACAGAATTCAAATGTCCACCAAAACCAAGATGATTAGAACACAAAATAGGAATGTCTTTATTTACCTGGCAACCTGCTTTCTCCAACATTTTTGCATATTGTACAGTCTTATTCACTTCTGGGAAAACCCGGATTTTGCAAGTGATGGGAACAGAGATTCTCTTATGTGCTTCAGAAACTGAGAAAGGAGTGTAAATTGAACAGAATGAATGCATGTTTCTCCTTTGGCCCTACCTCGGATTTAATTATTTGACATAAGCCATCAACTTACTCTGAAATGCTAAATGCATCAGGGTGGCACACTCACCACTTTAGGTTCCCTTTTTCTGTTGAATCTGTTTTTATACAACTCATTTCTCAAGTTCCCAGCTAAAATCAGGAACTTGTCATATGGAGATTTTAAAATTATTTTTATAGAACATGGACATGGAACATACAGTGCAGAAGGAGGTCATTCGGCACATCGAGTCTGCACCGATCCACTTAAGCCCTTACTCCCACCCCATCCCCATAACCCAATAACCCCTCCTAATCTTTTTGGACACTAAGGGCAATTTAGCATGGCCAATCCACCTAACCTGCACATCTTTGGACTGTGGGAGGAAATCGAAGGACCATGAGGAAACCCACGCAGACATGGGGAGAACGTGCAGACTCCGCACAGACAGTGATCCAGCATGGATCAAACCTAGAACCCTGGCGCTGTGAAGCCACAGTGCTAGCCACGTGTACTACCGTGCTGCCCACAAAGGTGTTTGTGTAGCACCTTTCATGACCTCAGGGTGCACCAATGGCTTTATTACCAGCTAAATACTTTTTGCAGTGTGCTCTCGTCATGTGGGAATATATCAGCCAATTTACACACAGCAAGCTTTCACAAATAACAACGTGATAATGACCAGATAATCCACTTTTTGTGATGGTGACGGAGGTTTAAATATTGGCCTGAGACCAGGGAGATAACCTCCCTGCCCTTCTTTGAAATATTGTGGTGGGATCATTTATATCTGCCTTAGCGAGCATAGGGAGCCTTAGTTTGGCATCCCATCCAAGAGATAGCAACTCTCACAGTGCAGCATGCCCTCAGTATGCACTGGAGTGACAGCCTAGATTTTGTGTCTTAATTCCGAGTCAGAATTTTGTGACTCGGGGAGACAATGCTACCAAATGAGCCATGGCTGACACCCGTGAAGTTGTAAAACAGGCCTACCATTCTGCAAATCATTAGCAGATTCATGTATTTTGCCACTAAGACAGCTAACATGCAATCTTTTGTTTCGTCCACATTAATTCAATTTCCTTGCCCCTTTCCTCTCTTTACTCCTCATTCCCATGCCATATACGAATTGTACCTCCCAAACTGACAATTATATGGCTTAAGAACTAGGCAGGGTAGTATGTATTTCTGAATTAGGGGAAGTAGCTGAATCAAAATCCTGGAACTCCCTACCTAACAGCACTGTTGGTATCCAGTGACCACACAGATCACAGCGGTTCAAGGCGGCTCATCACCACCTTCTCAAGGGCAAATAGAGAAGCCCTTGCCAATGATGCCCACATTTCCATGAATTAATTGAAGAAAAACATGCTGGCTTAAGAAACATCAATCACGAAGGCTCCATGCAAAATGTAGGATGACTTAATTTCTCAGAATTCTCTCCCTATAAAAGATCCAACACTCAATTGCCCTTACATTCTCTTTTTCCAGTACACCACACAGAAGAGGCAAATGTATAGTAAGAAAAATTTGTGAGCACCTTGCACCCACATTAAGTATCTCTCGCAATGGGCTAGAACTAGAAGCACAATGTCAAATATTCAAACATACATAACTCAGCCCCAAGAAATTGAAGGGATCCTTTGCAGAATGATGTGTTTCAATAACCAATTAAGTACTCACGCATTTTGTGTAGCAAGTCCCATTCTTCCTGTAGAAATGCTCCGTAGTGCCCTGTGAATAGATCAGTCACGAGGAAGTTAAGTTTAATTATAGTTCGCCTGGGTATTCTCGTACAAAATAACTTTTACTTGATTAAAATAAGGTTGCTATTTTCAAGGATGAGATAGGCTGAAGGGACAGAACTTTCAGACAGCCCATGCAAAGCACGGTCTGCACAGGGAGCAGGGAATTCATTGGAAAGCGGCAGGTTTTCCACCCAATCAGGGAAATGGAATGAAAATCCTGAGCATGTCACCCACAAATTCTCAGTGTCACATCGCCTCAAAAATAATCTCCAAACATTCCCACAAATTAGACTCTATGTGATTCAAAATGCATCGTAAACCAGAATAACACCATGGCTGATAAACTGTCCTACTCTCACCCTCTCTGTGGATAGTTTACTCATTTAGATAGGCCCTCATTATGATAGGAGATACTGGGTTTTGAAAACACATCAAGAATAGAAAATAGGAGGCTCCATCTTTTAGCGCCACCAGTTCCCACAACTCAGACAGGAATTCAAAACCTAGTGGAGATCAATGCTGCAACTGTGTGAACTCCAGACCAATTCATCTCACAGGTCTTATTTTTCCTATACAAATACTAGAATTGATTTCCTCATCCTGTGCATGCTCTCATATGTAACAAACATTGGTTACAGGCCAACAGATTGCAAACAGCAAATTAAAAGAGCTTGCATTTCTAATTAGATATTGTTTCAAGCTAGATTTGCATGAAAAAAAACAGGGTGGCCATCAGACAACAATTACCATCCCAATGTTGCCTCCTGATTTTTATCTTGGGTTTCCTGCATTCCACCAAACATTCAAAATGTACTTCTGAAAAAGTTTTTTTTTACTTAATTTTTTTCCCTTCAATTAAGGGAATTGACCAATCCTCCTACCCTGCACATCTTTGGGTTGTGGGGGTGAGACCCACGCAGACACGGGGAGAGTGTGCAAACTCCACACGGAAAGTGACCTGGTGCCTGGATCGAACCCGGGTCCTCAGAGGCAGCAGTGCTAATCACTGCGCCACCGTGCCGCCCCCTTCTTAAACAGTTTCACCCTTTTATATGAGCATCTTGCCAAACTGGAGGTAAGCATTTAGTTACCTAAATCACATAGATGAGTAATTGATATTTCAGAACTATTTTCGGCTTACTAAACTATTGTAATGAATACATTTGAAACTAATTTGTTTCCTTGATTTGCAAGATTATTTCCAAGTATAATTTCACCACAAACTGCATGATTATAATTGCACACTAGATGGTGCTGCAATGCTAGGACTAGATCTGTGCATATTCATGATCATTTTAACTTCAGTTCATTGTGGAACTACCTTAGTGTGTAGAAAAATGAGACACTGTTATTGCTATATTAATACACTGCATGGAAATTACTCACCTGACTCAAACTGTAAATGTGTGGCATTGTACAAGTGATGCAGCACACCGGGGCGGCACGGTAACAGTGGTTAGCACTGCTGCCTCACAGAGCTTGGGACCCGGGTTCGATTCAGACTTCAGGTAACTGTGTGGAGTTTGCACATTTCCCCCGTGTCTGCGTGGGTTTCCTCCGGGCGCTCCGGTTTCCTCCCACAGTCCAAGATGTGCAGGCTGGGTGGACTGGCCATGCTAAATTGCCCTTAGGGTGGGGTTGCAGGACTACGACGCAGAATTAGGCCTGGGTGGTGTGGTCATTCGAAGGGTTGGTGCCGTCACGATGGGCCAAATGGCCTCCTTAAGCACTGTAGGGATTCTATGATTCTACTAGTCTAGGACATCACATTCAAGGCCACTTTCTTACTTAATAATCAGTGTTATGCACTGATAGTCTTCAAATGCAATTTTTATGCTGACTGACACCAGTCATTAGATCTTTCATGTTACTAGAACAGTAAATCCATAACATTTAAAGATTAAAATTCTAAGAATCAAGCCATAATCATAACCATTCAATCTTTGTTTGCATGTTTTGTAAAATTACCAGTAAGTTGCAATCTACCTGCTCTTTTAGCGCACAACACTCAGCTGCAGTACTTAAACTACAAAAGCATCAAAGTGCAATCTTAGGCTAAGTCAACTACTTCATATATTATTAGTACTTCATAAAAAGCACATTTGATATTTAACACAGCTTTTATTGATTAAGTTTCAACATTTATAATGTAAAGGGAGTTAATTCCAGCATAAATTGAATGGGCTGAATGGCCTCCCCATGTACCATATAGAACTCAAATTCCTTATTGGAACATTTTGCTAGTCTCTGTAGCCATTTCTATTCAAACAGTAATGAAACAAGTACAAAGCTGCTGTTATTTCAATCAGCAAGCTCTCATACGCGGGATGCAAATGTTGACCAGATGTGGTGATTGCATTGCCTGGATAGTCTAATGGTTTACATTATGTCAGTAAGTCAGCTCATCAAGAAAACAGAAATGAACTGAGATACCTCGTTTTGCAATCATCTGTGGACAGCCCAAGTTCAGATCGATGGCATTGCAGTAATCCTGAGCTAGCAGACAGGCTTGTACAAACACTTCTGGATCATTCGCACAGAACTGGAAGAAAAAAAATGAGTCCGCAATTTGAAAACATTGAAGTAAAAAGATCACTTTAATCCCAAAAATGTTTGCGAAGCATTGGGGTGATTACTAAGAATCAAGATTGCTAGTAAAAGGTCAAAAGTCCTAGAAAATACAGAACAGTAAAGTTTATTATCTGTGTCAGGGAATAAAATATTATGACAAACTAAAGGTTTGAACATTCGGAAAAAAATAACTTCCTAAAGGACAGACATTAAAATACTACTGTTCAGCCTTTTTTCAAAGATATAATTGACATTGCAAACAGGGTTTAACACTGAACGCAGCAGCATGGTAGCACAGTGGTTAGCACAGTTACTTCACAGCTCCAGGGTCCTAGGTTCGATTCCCGGTTTGGGTCACTGTGCGGAGTCTGCATGTTCACCCAGTGTTTGCGTGGGTTTTCTCTGGGTGCTCCGGTTTCCTCCCACAGTCCAAAGGTGCAGGTTAGGTGGATTGGCTACACTAAATTGCACTTGGTGTCGAAAAAAAAGGTTTGGTGGGGTTACGGGGATAGGGTGGAGGTATGGAGATAGGGTGGAGGTATGGGCTTAGGTAGGGTGCTCTTTCCAAGGGCGATGCAGACTCTATGGACCAAATGGCCTCCTTCTGCACTGTAAATTCTATGAAGTATTTTTACTAGATTTAACATTATTATTCAATGGCATAATTAAGGAGCCATCAGAAAAAGGTGTAGTATAGCACTGGATAGCAAATTGGCCTTGGGCTGTGATCACATCAGACAGGGCAATCCAGGGACGAAGCCAGGATTAACATGAACTCATAATAATCAAATTCTCCGTCTGCAGTAAATAAAGAACAATCCAACTTATTCCAAGATTTAGATATTTTAGATAACCAAGCCGATTGATAAATGATTGAAATGGATAAAGTATAAAATAATTAGAATGTGAGCAATGAATCAAGACATGCATATTAAATAGAAGTATCACAACTAATCTTGGGATGGTAAATCATGTATGAAAGTTAGCTCAATGCAAAGAGGATATAATACACCAACAGTAATTGGGTTGCAATGTGACGACTTAAATAATTGTGTTATAACGAAGTCAATCATTTTCCTCGGTGCACTTCCTGGCTTTCAGGGTTGCGTTTTCTGGCATTGTTAAATCTCATTCTTGGACTTGCAAATTACATAAATACTTTTATTCAAAATATTAAACAAAAGGACTTCCGGTGGCGTCTATGAAGGAGTAAGTCGCACATTTGGTGGCTCCCGCTCGGGTCGGACATTTGGACCTTTTCCCCCGATTTTTTACCGGACTGGAGTTGAAAAATTGATGACAGAGGCAATTGTGAACTAAATTCCCATATCGGTGCATGGAGAGGAGGACTAGAAGTGCTCGTAAAGGCAGAAACAGAAGGACAGAGAAGGTTTGGGCTGAAGCAGCACCGGGAGGAAGCATGGGGGAGGACCGGACCTCTGGCTTGTCTACCCAGAGGTCAACGGAGCAGTTGATGCAAGTGATCCAGGAGGGCTTCGCCAAGCAGAAGCAGGACTGCTTGGACCCGATTAAAGAGGCAATTTCACGGCTGAAACTTAGATGGAATGCCCAAGATCGGGCGATCCAGAAAGTAGAGAAGGTGCTGGCTGACCATGAGGAACATCAAACAGCGGTGGAGTTGGACGTTGGGATGCTAAAAGGCCAGCAGAAAAGGTTCCTGGAGAAGGTGGAGGACCTAGAGAATAGGTCCCGTCGGCAGAGCTTGAGGATCATTGGGCTCCCGGAGGGGGCCGAAGGAGCGGACGCTGGGGCATACATTGCAGCCATGTTCGAGAAGCTGCTGCGGGATGGGGCATTCCCCCGAGAGAGAGAGAGAGAGAGAGAGAGAGAGAGAGAGAGAGGGTTGGACCTATGGAGATTTGGGCAGCCAAGAGTAAAGGAGTTTTCCTTCTACTCATGCGTGCATAAAGTGTACTCTCGGATCGATTTCTTTATTCTGAGCAGGGCTTTACTGACGGGGGTGGTGGGCACAGGGTACTCGGCGATCACAATCTCAGACCATGCTCCGCACAGGGTTGACCTGCAGGTTAGTAAAGACAGTAATCAGCGCCCGCATTGGAGGTTAGACGTGGGCTTTTAGCGGTCGAGGTGTGCGGGCGGTTGAGGAAATGTATTCGGAGGTCAATGACACGGTGGAAATTTCGGCAGCGGTGGTCTGGGAGGCATTGAAGGCAGTGGTTAGAGGGGAGCTGATCCCAATTCGGGCCCACAGGGAGAAGGTAGACAGGACAGAGACAGACCGACTGGTAAAGGAGATACTACAGGTCAACAGGAGGTATGCGGAGACCCCTGAGGCAGGGCTTTTAAGGGAACGGCGGAGGCTACAGGCGGAGTTCGGCTTGTTAACCACAGGGAGGGCGGTAGAGCAGCTGAGAAAGGCGAGGGGGGAGGGCGATTTATGAGCATGGAGAGAAGGCCAGCAGAATGCTTGCAAAGCAGCTTAGAAAGAGGGAGGCAGCCAGGGAGATAGGGAAAGTAAAGGATGGAGATGGTAACCTGGTGGGAGACTCAGCAGGGGTGAATAAGGCATTTAAGGAGTTTTATAGTAGGCTGTATGGGTCGGAACCCCCGCCGGGGCTAGAGGGGATGAGGCACCTCCTAGGGGGGGGGCTGAATTTCCCGAAGGTGGACGGGGAGCTGGTAGAAGGGCTGGGCCCCGATCGGGATCGAAGAGATAGCGGAGGGGCTGAAGGCCATGCAGTCGGGTAAAACCGCGGGGCCGGATGGGTACCCAGCGGAGGTTTATAAAAAGTTCGCTGGAATATTGGGGCCGCTGTTGATGAGGTTGTTCAATGAGGCAACGGAGAGAGGGATACTTCTCCCGACGATGTCACAGGCCACGATCTCGCTGATTCTGAAGCGGGATAAGGATCCGGTGTGTGTGGGTCCTACAGGCCGCTATCCCTATTGAATGTGGATGCCAAACTGTTGGCCAAAATTTTGTCCTCCAGGATTGAAGACTGTGTTCCGGATGTGATTGGGGAGGACCAGACCAGGTTCGTTAAGGGAAGGCAGTTGGTGTCCAATGTAAGAAGGTTGCTAAATGCGATCATGATGCCCCCAGAAGGTCAGGAGTTGGAGGTAGTGGGTGCAATGGACGCAGAAAAGGGTTCTGATCGAGTAGAATGGGAATATCTGCGGGAGGTACTGGGACGGTTCGGATTCGGGCGGGGCTTTATTAACTGGGTCAGGTTGCTGTATCAGGCTCCTGTAGCGAGCATACGGACGAATAGGACGACATCAGACTATTTTAGGCTACACCGGGGGACGAGACAGGGGTGCCCCTTTCCCCACTGTTGTTCGCGCTGGCTATAGAGCTGCTGGCAATTGCGCTGAGAGCCTCAAGGGCTGGAAGGGATTGGGGGGGAAGAGAGAGAGAGAGAGAGAGAGAGAGAGAGAGAGAGAGAGAGAGAGAGAGAGAGAGAGAGAGAGAGAGAGAGAACGAGAACAGAGTCGCGCTCTACGCAGATGACCTGCTCCTGTATGTATCGGACCCAGTAGAGGTGATGGAAAAAATCATGAGGATTCTGGGGGAATTTGGCCAGTTCGGGGTACAAACTAAATATGGGGAGAAGTGAGATGTTTGCGATCCAGGCAAGGGGACAGGAGAGGCGATTGGGGGAACTGCCGTTTAGAGTGGCAGGGGGATGTTTTAGGTATCTAGGCATCCAACTGGCGCAGGAATGGGAACGGTTGCACAAACATAATCTGGCCAGTCTGGTGGACCAAATGAAGGATGATTTCCGGAGGTGGAACATGCTCCCGTTGTCAAGCTGGGAGGGTCCAGACGGTGAAGATGAAGGTCCTCCCGAGATTCCTGTTTGTGTTCCAGTGTCTCCCCATCTTTATTCCCTGGTCCTTTTTTAAACGGGTCAACAAAGTTATCACGGGCTTTGTATGGGCGGGCAAGACCACACGAGTAAAAAAGGGGATGATTGAGCGGAGCCGGGGAGAGGGCGGGCTGGCGCTGCCAAACTTCAGTAACTATTATTGGGCGGCGAATATAGCTATGATCAGGAAGTGGGTGATGGGGGAAGGGTTGGCATGGGAGCATATGGAGGTGGCATCCTGTAAGGGCACCAGTTTGGGGGCATTGATAACGGCGCCTCAGCCGTTCCCGCCGGCACGGTACTCCACCAGCCCCGGTACTCCACCAGTGGTGGCAGCCCTGAGAGTCTGGGGGCAATGGAAGAAGCATGTGGGAGCGGAGGGAGCATAGGTCTGGTCTCCAATCTGTAAACAACCATCGGTTTGCCCCGGGAAGAATGGATGGGGGGTTTCGGAGATGGCAGAAGGCAGGAATTGAGAAGATGGGGGATATGTTTTTAGAAGGGAGCTTTCCTAGCTTGTGGGAGCTGGAGGAGAAATTTGGATTGGCGAGGGGAAACAAATTTAGGTATCTGCAGGTGTGGGACTTCCTACGTAGACAGGTCTCAACCTTCCCGCTCCTACCACCAAGGGAGATTCAGGATAGGGTAGTCTCCAGAGTGTGGGTGGGAGAAGGGAAGGTCATAAGGAGCTCATAAGGGGTCAGAGGGCATGCAGACTGAGGAGCTGTAGCGCAAGTGGGAGGAGGAGCTAGGAGGAGAGATAGAGGATGGTCTCTGGGCGGAGGCATTGAGTAGAGTCAACTCATCCACAACATGCACCAGGCTCAGCCTGATACAGTTCAAGGTTGTTCACCGGGCTCACATGACAGTGGCCCAGATGAGCAGGTTCTTTGGGGTAGAAGATAGGTGCGCAAGGTGTGCGGGGGGGGGGCAGCGAACTATGTCCACATGCTCTGGACATGCCCAAAGCTTAGGGGATTCTGGCAGGGGTTTGCGGACGTCATGTCCACGGTATTAAAAACAAGGGTGACACCGAGTCCGGAGGTGGCGATTTTCGGGGTGTCGGAAGATCCGGGAATCCAGGAGGAGAAAGAGGCAGATGTTATGGCCTTAGCTTCCCTGGTGGCCCGGAGGCGGATATTATTAGCTTGGAGGGACTCAAAGCCCCCGAATTTGGAGGCCTGGCTAGCTTTCTCTGCTTGGAGAAAATCAAGTTCGCCTTGAGAGGGTCATTGCTAGGGTTCGCCTGGAGGTGGCAACCGTTCGTCAGCAGAAGGGGGGAGGGGGGGTTAGTTTAGCTTAGAGTAGGGGGTTAATAAAGGTGGGACCTGTAAGCGAGGAAGCAGGCTCTTTGCACTATATTTATAGACTTATGGATGTTATTTAGTTTGTCGTTGTAGTAAAACCAAAAATACCTCAATAAAATGTTTATTAAAAAAAAAATTAAACAAAATAACATTACAATTTAAGGATTTACAAAATGCAATCATTGCTCAGGCTCAAAGTGCTAATGAGAGAGTTTGCCCTTATTCCTGCTACAGGTGACCTGAACGCCATACCTGAACAACTAATGGTCGATCCTCTGCATTCGCCTCATTATACAAGTTCTCTCTTCTGTAGTTTGCATCCCGTACAAACACCTGGGCGTGAAGCATGGGAGTGTAACAGAGCTGGGCGCCATGACGACGACTCAGCAACCTCCACGCAAGCTCACTCTGATCCACCATTGGCGCAACCACGTACCGAGCACCATTCAGCGTGGTCTTCCAGAAATCAAACCCATGAAGTTTAGGCATCCTGGCCTTGACCTGCAAAAATGGAGAACAAAGCTTTTAAGGAAACCCTAAATTACCGAGCTTAGCAGAAAAGGATGCCAGAGTACAATGACATACTTTGCTCAATAAGAACTGGCTCCCCAATAACAGCCCATCTGAATACTGAAATTTGGCTCATGTTCATCTGGAAACTTGCCTCCTATTGTTACTATAAACCATTCCAAATCAGGTGCAAGACAACCAGAATGACATTAGTGTAAACCTTTCCTACACACAGCTCACTCAGTCCAAAACACAACAGAATCATTATTTTTCCTTGCAATGTTCTTAGCATGAACTTCCATTCATATAGCACCTCAGAACACCTCAAAAGAAATGTCACATCCAATCAACTACTGGGTGAAGTGTCAAATGATTGGCAAATATGGCTGCCAAATGCAAGCTCTGGCAAATGGGCCAGCTTAATATCCCAGATACCTCCAATAATGCAGGACTCACTCAGTATTATACTGGAGTGTCAGTCTAACGAGGGTCATCTGAAGGCTAGATAAACATGCTAAGATCAATGAGTGGGTTGTTTTTGATATGGCAGTAAACCCAAACCCCCTCATACACTGTAAGTGAGACCACCACCTATAAAAAGGTTCAACCAACCCACACAAGAGATCCCCACATACAAAATTCAAACCACCTTCCATGAGCCCCTTCTCTTACCAGCTTCAGTTAAACACTCAACTAGGAAGATTCCGGCTCAGCTATTCAAACTTACTCAGTCTGGTGAACCAAAGAAACAGGTTCCCTGATTGGGCTTCATGACAATCAGAGTGCAGATTCTAACAGTCACTTGGCCTGGGATATTTAAAAGAGCCAATACTGAAACTGTCTCTTTCCGTAAGTGAGCAAATATGAGTCTATTGGGATTTATGGGATATATGAAATGAATTCACCTGCTGGATTCAGCCTGTGAGCTACATGTTGGACATGCTTGGCCTAGACTATGCGCTCAGTCCTAGAGTGGGGTTTGAACCCATCACCTTCAAGGATTTGGGGACAGTGCAGGAAAATTACTTGAGGTAGATCAGCCATGATCTAGTTGATTGGCAGAGCAAGATTGAGGGGCTCCTGCTCTTATTTCCTATGTTCTACCCTTCTGGCTGCTCCCAGGTCAGCCAAGCTGTACAATCCATCTCTTAATTAGCTTTAGTCAACGACAATCTCTGCATTAGAAAAGCAGAAAAAAAATGGCTCCAATTTGTCACAAGGTTAAATTTGACATTGTTGTGTAGTGTCTGGAAACAACCACAAAGATTTCACTCATTCTGATTTTTCCTTATTATTATTATAGGTGCATGGCAGTATTTTAATAAATTGTTGAACACCTTACAGATTTTTATAGTAACCAGAAACATTTGTAAATGCTTTAATAGTCAGCATTTTTTGCATTTGTGCCACTTTTACAAATAATTATTGATCTAGAATGGATTAAGCACAATACCATGTATTCCTTGATGCAAATTTCTCTGAACAAAACTCACACAATAACCTTTGATTTAACACAAAGTATTTTTGGGCAAAGATGCATCTACACTTGTGTATTTTCTCATTTTTAAAAACTTGCTGGTTGTGCAAGCATTTTGCCACAACTGAAACAAGTTCATTGGTGTGCAATATTTACATTATTAAACAATACATTTGAGTCCAAATATGATAAACATCAATGTTGAGACCATCCCATCCAGCATGTCTACCCCAGCTCTTCACTACAATCGGTTATTCCTTATCCAATTCCATTTTAAATGTTAGTTTCTCCCTCAATAGTGACACGTGATTTAAAAATTCTTCCCATGTTCTATTAAGCTTCTGTAAAAATTCTGCTCAATTTCCTTTGGTCTTAGTGATGATAGCTCAGTTGACTGGATGGCTCGTTCGTGCTGCAGAGTGACTCCAACAGCCCGGGTTGTATTTCCATCTGTGGTGAGGTTATTCATGAAGGCCCCACCTTCTTAACCTTGCCCCTTGCTTGAGGGGTGGTGCCCCTCAGGTTAAATCACCAACAGTTAGCTCTCAAAGGGGAGAACAGCCTTTGGTCTTCTGGGACTGTGGTGACATTTATATTTTCACAGTAATATATCAACTAATGAAACCATCCAATTATCCTGTCAAAACATATTAATTTTGAAAATCTTAGCTTTCCTCTCAACTGTCTTTAGGGGAAAAAATTGCTTAATATTGTACAAGGGGCAGCTCAGTGTCAAGCAATGCTGCCTCACAGTGCCAGGGACACAGGTTCAATTCCGGCCTTGGGTAACTGTCTGTGTGGAGTTTGCACAGTCTCCCAGTGTTTGCCTGGGTTTCCTTCGGGTGCTCCGGTTTCCTCCCGCAGTCCAAAGACGTGCACGTTAGGTGGATTGGTCATGACAAAAGTTGCCCCTTTGTGTCCAGGGATGTGCTGGTTAGATGGGGTTACAGGGATAAGGTAGGGGAGTGGGCTACAATAGGGTGCTACTTCAGAGGGTTGGTGCAGACTCAGAATCCTTACAGTGCAGAAGGAGGCCATTTGGCCCATCAGTGTCTGCACCAACCCTCCTAAAAGAACACTCCACCCAAACCCATTTCCCCACCATATTCCAATAACCCCTTAACCTAACCTATACATCCCTGGCAATTTAGCATGGCCAGTCCACCTAACCTGCACATCTTTGGACTGTGGGAGCAAACCGGAGCACCTCGGCCAAATGGCCTCCTTTCACACTGTAGAGATTCTATGAACTCTACAAGTATGCGTTATCCAACAGAATCAAACTGCATAACCAAAGACCCCATGCTTACTAAATAGTTTGGGCAGAGCTTTCTATTGAGCTATGGTTATCCGTTAAGATTTAGCTCACTAAAGAAACGAAACAGAACGTCTGTCAGTACCAGACAATCAAGAAGGCGGCTGAACAAATTTGTTTTTTTCAGCAACTAGATGACCTATTCTCATATTTCCGTCCCATCAGTATCCTTCCCTCTTTTGAGTCAGCAGGTCGTGCCTTCAAACCCTACTCCAGAGAGAGCGATGCTGACACTTCAGTGCAGCACTGAGGGAGCTGCACCGTCAGGCGAGACATCAAGCGAGGCACTGCCCTGCCTCCCGGGCAGAAACTAGAGATCACAGGGCCACTTTCTGGAGAGTTCTCCCAGAATCCTGACCAATTTTTATTCTCCCCCCCCCCCAACAACACCAGGAGAAAATCACCACTTGGCTGTTACCACGCTGCTGTTTGCGAGATCTTGCTGTGTGCAAATTAATTGGCGCGTTTCCTACATTTAAATAAAAGAGTCTTGTATTTTTTAAACAAGTACTGAATCGGGCCGCGAAGCGCTTCGTGGCGTCCCGAGGTTGTGAAAGGCGCTATCTCAATGCCAGACTTTCTTTCTTCACCTCCCCCACACCAATATTCTGCCCGGGGGTTAATGTGCTCCTCTCCTCTCTGCGATCCTCCCTCCCTCTTACCGCTCTCCCCGTTTCTTTCCTGCTCACCCGCTTCTGGCTGCGTGTCCGCCCCTCTATCCCGGCCGCCCGGCCGGTCCCTCCGCTTCTCCGCTCCGACTGGAAACCGAAGCCCTGTTCATCGCAGTCAGTCCGGCGGCGACGCCGCCTCTGGCCGCACGGGGAACTGCCGGGGACTTGGCTTCAAGAAACGTTTTGGCCGCAAGAGCTGCCCATGCCACCCACACAAAACACCACCCATTTATAAAGTTGTCAAAAAGTATGTGTCACACCTGAGGAAGTCCCACCTGCCACAAATAGAGAGGAAAATAAATCAGTCCTGACAACAGTGTCACCCTGAACTGCTTATCCTTGGAAAACATCATGAGGAAGTTAATGAATTCAGTGTTGCTATGGCATGACCAAATAAATCACTCGTTGCAAAGTTGGGGTTTTAATTCCTTCCCAATTCCTTGCAACATTGAGTGCAGAAATTGTGGATCCCCAGTATCTTGTACCCATTAAAATGTCAACAACCCAGAAGAAGCAGCGAGTCGTGTGGGCAAAATTGTTCCATTAAAGTTATCTATTAGTTGTATCGACATTACCCCTGTCCATACACATGGGAGGATATTCAACTACAATCAGTGATACATATGGTTGTGCACCTGTAAAATGTTTCATAGCTCAAAAACCAGGACAAGAATTCTTAAAGGTGGTATGAGAAATGAGCATTTTATGTTGTTTTCACATGAATAACTCTGGCTCACAAATAATAGTGCTTGATGGGAAATAGGATGTCAAGTGGAGTTTTGTGTAAACTGCAGTGCCAAAGTTTTGTAACTGTACGTGACTGACCTTCGGGATGAACATAACTTGCAATAACAAGATGCAGGTGGGGATAGGTTCCTCATTCTAAAACATAACAAGTTCCAAATAAGGAATAACTGATAAGGAAACTGCAGAGGGCGGGATGTGTTTAGAGATTGTATATATGGACTAATGCTGTGTCTGCTCGGTGTGCCTGCTAATGTTGACAGGCGGCACCCGTTCTTGCAAGATCGACTGAATAAAATACTTCTTCAGAATTTGGGTAAGTGTCAATTATTATCAAGTGAGCGGTGTTTCTCACAATTGGGGGCTCGCCCGGGATAGTCTTCATTGATCGAGGGGGCGGCTCAAGAGGAACCGAGAAGATGCGTCCCGTTATTTAAATGGTCTCATACTTCGTCTTGAGTAATCATCCACGGTCAACTGAACACGTTTCTAGGGTAGTCATTCTGAAGAAGTAAATAATGAAATATAGTGGCAGGCACGCCGTGAAAGTCAGGCAACTCTGTGCACGGAGCAAGGTAAGAAAAACGACTTTTAAGTATTACCTTGTTGACTTGAGTTCATATCTAGACATCCGTATAAGTTTATGGTCGAATTGATGATATAAGGACTCTTGAGTTAATATCTAGAAATCCGTATAAGTTTATGGGCGGATTGATGATATAAGTACTTTCAAAATTGTGATTGTTTGACGGACCAGTCATAACTAGACACTTTACTTAGAAATAAGTGAAAGTTGATTACATTGCAATGGGAAGTAAAAACTCGAAACAAGGAGACGGCCCCGATAAAAAAATCCCTAAGGATATCCCACCAAAAAGTCCATTGTGTCGGATGTTAGTTAATTGGGATTTTGAGAGTTGTACAAAAAATAAGGACAGAAAAACAATGATAAAATGTTGTTGTTTCATATGGATAAAAGAAGCAATCCGTAAACCCTCAGTCTTTTGGCCGAAATACGGTTCAGACAAAGATTGGGTGTGCCAAATTTTGAATATATATGTCAATGATAAAAGACCCTGTTCCGATAAAGAAGTAAGTTACGCGAGTTGTTGGCTTCCCAGCAGGAACGCCACCAGAATATATCCATTAATCCCACAGGGTGAAGACGTTCCCACCGCCCCTCTTAGACAATGGGACGTCCTAGATAATTTGCCACCCCCTTATAAGAACAAGTCAAACGATGATGACTCGTCAAATGACCAACAAATGAATAAAGGCAAATCAGAGAAAGTCTCTGAAAAAGAAGGAGAGAATAAAATGCAATTAAGATCCGCGAAAGGGCAGGGAGAGGAAACAGAAATAACAAAAATGAACCCCCTTCGGGAAGTCCCTATTGGGGAGAGGGATGTAGGATTTGTAAATTCTCCTTTAAATTCAGGAGAAGTCAGAGCATTCAAAAAAGAGATGAAGACATTAATGGAAGACACCTTAGGACTGGCAGAACAATTCGATCAGTTCTTAGGTCCTAATGTATACACATGGACCGAATGAATGTCCATTATGAGTATCCTATTCACGGGGGAAGAAAGAGGTATGATTAGAAGAGCAGGCATGCGATGGTGGGAGAATAATCACCCACCCAGGGGAACATGGAGCAATAGCAGAAGAAAAGTACCCCAATCAGGATCCAGACTGGGACCATCAGTCACAGGGCCATAGAGATCGAATGAGAGATCTGAGAGATATTATCATTGAGGGCATAAGGGAAGCGGTGCCCAAGGTACATAATCTAAATAAAGCCTTCGAAATTAGACAGGAAGGGACGGAAACCCCCTCAGCGTTCTGAGAGCGACTTCGGGAATCTGTAAGGAAGTATTCTGGACTAGACCCTAACGACCCAGTAGGACAGGGACTACTGAAGGTCCACTTTGTGACCAAATCCTGGCCTGACATACATAAAAAGTTACAGAAAATAGAGGATTGGAATGAGAAATCTCTAGATGAATTACTAAGAGAAGCACAGAAGGTATTTGTAAGACGGGAGGATGTGAAGGAAAAACAGAAAGCGCAAATGATGGTTGCAACTGTAAATGAGGTAGTGAGCAAACAGGGACTACGGGTATAGGAGAACCAAGAAGAGGGTATCAGGATAATAAGGAATAACTGATAAGGAAACTGCCAGCAAGGCAGAGTGCGGGGTGTGTTTAGAGATTGTATATATGGACTAATGCTGTGTCTGCTCGGTGTGCCTGCTAATCTTGACAGGCGGCACCCGTTCTTGCAAGATCGACTGAATAAAATGCTTCTTCAGAATTTGGCTAAGTGTAAATTATTATCAAGTGAGCGGTGTTTCTCACAGTGGGACAGCACGATGTTGCAGTGATTAGCACTGCTGCCTCACTCCGCCGAGGTCCCAGGTTCGTTCCCGGCCCTGGGTCACTGTCCGTGTGGAGTTTGCACATTCTTCCCGTGTCTGCGTGGGTTTCATCCCCACAAACAAAAAGATGTGCAGGGTAGGTGGATTGGCCATGCTAAATTGCCCCTTAATTGGAAAAAATGAATTGGGTATTCTAAATTTATTTTTTAAAAATAATTCTTAAAGTCTACACTTTCAATTTTAATGCAACCTTTGCAAAACAGACTCTTTAAAACAGGCACTCATAGCTGCCCCCGCACTACAAGTTCCAGACCCGCTTTCCCCTTACGCCATAGAGGTAGCGACCACAGACCGCACCCTTTCAGCCATGCTCCTCCAGGAACGGCACAACCAGTTAAGGC
The DNA here is from genome assembly GCF_047496885.1 of Scyliorhinus torazame. NCBI lineage: Eukaryota > Metazoa > Chordata > Chondrichthyes > Carcharhiniformes > Scyliorhinidae > Scyliorhinus > Scyliorhinus torazame. The sequence continues at coordinate 133,724,572 of NC_092724.1, read as the reverse complement.
CCATAGCTTACGCCTCCCGACTTTTAGATGCTGTGGAGCAGGGATTTTCAGCCTGTGACTGGCACCTGCTTGCAGTTTTCTGGGCAGTCCAGTACTTTTCGTATATTGCCGGACTGAACCCCATCACAATTCTCACCGAACACACCCCCACCCAACTTTTACTGGACGGACGACTCAAGGACGGTACAGTAAGCCAAATAAGAGCAGCCAGATGGATCCTTCTCTTGCAGGGACGGGACATCACTGTGAAAAGGACAAAGACACACACCTACTTAGCCGACAATTTACAGTACCCCGGAACCCCCCATGAATGTGAGATTATCTCTCCACACCACAACACAGGCCCCTTTATCGCTAAAACACCCCCCAGAAAGATAGGTAATTCAACTCAGAGCCCCCCACACATGGACACGTGTGAGCCCATAAAGATTTATGTGGATGGACCGTCCACAGTCTTGGATGGGAAGCGCATAACAGGTTGCGGTATCTATGTCGAGGACGCGCAGGGACGCGCCCTTGAGGAAATATCGCTGAAACTACCCGGACACTTAGGCGCACAGGCAGCAGAGCTTGCGGCCATTGCATATATAGTTGAGCACCCAGATTCCTTCTACAGCCCAGCAGACATATACTCGGACAGCCTCTATGATGTCTGTAACAGCCTCACGGAATTTCTGCCCCTGTGGGAAGCAAGAGGATTGTTTCCGCAGACGGAAAACCCCTCCCCTCAGCCCCATTGCTCCGCCATATTTTAGAAAAAACCCAGAACAGGACTTTTGGGATCATCAAAGTCCGCAGCCACCATTGTTCCTCCCCCCCTGGAAATGTAAAAGCCGACGCACTGGCTAAGGCAGGTTCCAGACATGGGTATTTGTGGACACCCCCCGAAAGCGCGCCAGTGAGTGCAGTTCAGGTCTCACAGACAAAGATCGAAGATCTAGTAGAGGCCCAGAAGCAGGACAGCAATCTAATGGAGATTGTAAAAGGGAAGTATCCAGCATCCTACGAGAGGTTTAGAAATACACTGACCACACATGACAGTGTGGTGTTAAAGGACACCCTTTATGTGGTTCCTGAACAGGACAGGAATCAATTGATTTGTTTGTTCCATGACGGTCATGGACATCAGGGAATTGATCCCACTACAGCCCATCTCAAACAGCTTTGTTGGTGGCCAAATTTAAAGGAAGATGTAAGCCATTACATAGAAAATTGTCTTATCTGTGCGCAGAATAATCCCGACAGATATGCCAAAAAGGCCCAACTCAGCCACACCCGACCCGTTAATGGCCCCTGGACTAACCTCCAGATCGACTTTATAGGCCCATTGCCCCCTTGCAGGAATGGCTATAAATATGTACTTGTGGTAATTGACACATTTACAAAATGGGTGGAAGCATTCCCAGCCCGCACAAACACTGCAAAAACCACAGCCAAGATTTTGACCCACCACATCTTTACAAGATGGGGACTCCCCCGCAGCATTGAATCTGACCAAGGTTCCCGTTTTACGGGACGTGTCATGCAGAACGTCTTCACGATATTTGGCATCACCCAAAAATTCCACATAGCATACCACCCATAGTCGAGTGGTATCGTGGAGCGCATGAATCGTACCCTAAAAACCACCCTCAGAAAAATGGTCCAGCAGAACAGCACCACCTGGGACTCAGTCCTCCCTTTTGCGCTGATGTTTTTGCGTAACACTATTTCTACCTCCACAGGTTACACCCCACACACCCTCATGACCGGACGCCCCATGAAAGGCACAGAATATCTGTTAGGTTTGGACCTGACCAGCCCCGAAGTAACGACCCTCACACACGAGAAAGCCGTGGAGCAATTAATTGACAATGTTAAAACGGCTCAGCTAGCAGCCGCTGTAAAATTGGGCACCAGAAAGAAACAGAGCAAGGCTTGTTTCGACAAGACAGTGCATGCGACTGAGTACGATATCGGACAGCAAGTGATGCTTTCTGTATATAACCCCAGCACATTCCTGTCACCAAAATACTTGGGTCCGTATTCCATTGCGGATAATGTAAGACTTCCGTTTACAAAATTTTTGTGAGGGCCACGAAGAATCCAGCACGAGTTTTAAGGATACAAGTAATAACATTTATTTACAATAACATATATATATAACAGCGGCAGCAACTTCCCTTGCTGCACACTCCTTCCTGCTGTTTCCAAACTGGCCAGCTTTATTTATACTTGGAGTTTACTAATGGTTTCTCCGCCCTCCTCATTGGGGAAGCTCATACTCCCACAGGATTGTGGGATTGTCATTAGTCCCCAGCCAATGGTAAGTAGGCAGGTTATAACATCCCTCCCCCCCAAAGTCCAAGGAATCCACCGAAGACCCTGGCGAAGGAGGGCGTCGGACTCGTTTTGCCGCAGGCCGGACACCATTTGCACGCGGCGCTGGATCAGGCGGCGTGTAATGAGACGGAGACCGGCGCTTCCGTGATGAACGGCGCAACAGTTGTACATCCACGGCCCGTGGTCCCGACGATTCCCCCTCTGATGCATCCTGTGTCTCCATCTCGGAGTCAGAGTCTGCTGCCTCCGTCATGTCAGCGTTTCTATCTCCATTCGGTTCTGTAACGACCTGCGCAGGCTTCGAGTGAGGCACCAGTGGAAGATTGTGAGGACTACCTTCCCTTGTCTCTGGTCTCTGCGGCTGTAGAAATGAGCTCCGGGGGCGGGGAATCTTTTGAGGGGATAGTCTTCTGGACCAAACGTGGTCTACATGTTTGCGCTGGAGACGACCCTGGGCTTGCACCTGGTAAGATATAGGGCCCGTTTGGCGAAAGATTACACCAGGAACCCACTGGGCACCACCAGCAAAATTCCGAACGAACACTGGGTCACCGGGCGCCAACTGCCGAATTGGCCGATGCCGAGAAAATCCCTGTCCCTGCCGTTCTTGTGTGCGGCGTACTTTTGCGCCAATGTCCGGGAAAACCATACTAAGGCAGGTGCGAAGTCTCCAGCCCATTAGGAGTTCTGCGGGAGCTACCCCAGTCACCGCATGGGGGGTGGTCCTATAAGTAAACAAAAAGCGAGCCAGTCTCGTGTCCATTGGTCCGGAAGACTGCTTCTTTAGGCCTCTTTTGAATGTCTGCACTGCGCGCTCTGCCAACCCATTTGAAGCCGGGTGGTAAGGGGCAGTGCGGATATGGCGTATGCCGTTCATCTTCGTGAACCTCGCAAACTCCTCACTCGTGAATGGAGTGCCGTTATCCGTGACCAGCACCTCGAGGAGGCCATGCGTACTAAACGACAAACGTATCTTTTCAATTGTTGCGCAGGACGTTGTCCCCTGCATCTTATGCACCTCTAGCCATTTAGACTGGGCGTCAATTAATAGAAGGAACATGGATCCTTGAAAAGGGCCTGCAAAATCTGCATGCAAGCGTGCCCAAGGCCGCCCTGGCCATTCCCAGTGATGTAGGGGCGCGGCCAGCGGAAGCTTCTGATGCTCCTGGCAAATGGAGCAGTTTTGGGCCACCTTCTCAATGTCGGTGTCGAGGCCTGGCCACCAGACATAACTCCGGGCCAACATTTTCATTTTGGTCACACCTGGATGCCCATTGTGCAAGTCTGTTAGTATCAGCTCCTGGCCTTTTTCCGGGACAATCACACACGTCCCCCACAAGAGGATGCCGTCTTCCACGCTGAATTCTGACAGCTTGGAGGAAAATGCCCGCAACTCGCCTGGGAGCTGTCTATGCTGCCCACCATACAGGACTATGTGCCGAACCTTTGACAGGACTGGCTCCATCTGGGTCCACTCACGGATCTGTGATGCCGTGACAGGCAAGGTGTCCATAAAATTTAGGGTTGCAACCACCTCACCGGTCGTGGGGGTCGACATGGGGCCGGTCGATAAAGGCAATCGGCTCAGTGCGTCGGCATTTGCTATCTGCGTACCTGGTTTGTGCTCCAGAGAATACTCGTATGCAGCAAGCAACAAATCCCAGCGCTGGATCCATGCGGAAGCAATGGGCGGTATTGGCTTATCCTCTCTGAAAAGTCCCAGCAGAGGCTTATGATCAGTCACGATAGTGAAATGGCGGCCATACACATACTGGTGGAAGCGTTTCACCGCAAAAACCACTGCCAGGCCCTCCTTCTTGATCTGCGCGTACTTTTTCTCTGCTGCAGTCAATGTGCAGGAAGCGAAAGCTATCAGTCGCTCAGCCCCGTTCTCCATCTTGTGGGACAGGACGGCCCCAATACCATACGGGGATGCATCACATGTGACGAGCAAAGACTTTCCAGGATCACAGTGGGTTAGTAACCCAGACAACGACAATTGTTGCTTTACCTGCCGGAAAGCGGTTTCCTGTGGCTGACCCCAAACCCAGGTGTGATTTTTCTTTAGCAGAAGGTGCAAAGGGGCCAGCGCAGTTGCCAGATTGGGGAGGAACTTCCCGTAATAGTTTACGAGACCGAGAAAAGAACGAAGATGCGAAGTGTCAGTTGGGGCAGGGGCCTGTTGAATTGCACGCACCTTCTCTACGACGGGGTGCAAACCTTCGCGGTCCACCCGATAACCTAGGTAGACTACTTCCTTTGCCTGAAATACGCACTTTGTGCGACGTAAACGAACTCCAGCTTCTGAAAAGCGTCTAAGGACAGCCTCCAGATCTTCCAAATGTTCCTGCTCCGACGTCCCTGTAATCAAAACGTCATCTAAGTAGACAGCAACACGTGGTAAACCTCACAAAATGCCTTCCATAACACGTTGAAAAATTGCGCAGGCAGAGGATTCTCCAAAGGGCAACCGTGTATATTCATACAGGCCCCGGTGTGTATTAATCGTTACATATGGTCGGGAGGCAGGGTCCAGCTCCAACTGCAGGTAGGCGTGACTCATATCTAATTTTGTGAACGAGAGTCCACCTGCAAGCTTCGCGTAGAGATCCTCTATGCGAGGCATTGGATATCGGTCGAGTTGGGAAGCCGTATTCACTGTAAGTTTATAGTCGCCACACAAGCGAACTGTGGCATCTGGCTTCATTACAGGTATGATTGGTGCTGCCCAGTCAGCAAAACGGATGGGCCTGATAATACCCAAACTCTCCAAACAAGTGAGCTCCCCTTCTACCTTCTCGAGCAAGGCGTAAGGCGCCCGGAAATAGCGCGGCGTGGTTCCTGGTTCGACTTGGATACAGGCTACGGCCCCTTTTATTTTCCCCAAACCAGGCTGGAATACATCTGGGTATCGTCCCAGCACCTCAGTCAACCCTTCAGAAACTGTTTGAAGGATGTGCTGCCATTGCAACCGCAAATGGCGCAACCAGTCCCGACCCAACAGGCTGGGCCCATGGCCGCGCACCACGATAAGTGGGAAACGCCCATCCTGGCATCCATAAACAACAGGGGTCATTGTAGTTCCTGCAATGTCCAGTGGTTCCCCCGTGTAGGAGGCCAACCTGGCCTGTGAGTCGGTTAATGTAAGGGTCTGTATACCCTGCTTGATGCGGTCGAATGTCCTCTGGGCGATCACGGAGACCGCTGCGCCAGTGTCCAACTCCATCTCAAGCGGGTGGCCATTGACCCGTACTGTCGCCTTAATGGGGGCCACATGGGGAGCTGCCACACAATGCAGCTGCAGGCAGTCGTCCTCCGTCTCCACGTCCTCAGGAGTAGTCCCCGCAGGTTCATCCACATGGAAGGTACGGCCCCTGGGCTGGTCCCAGTTTCGGTCGGAACGACGGCGCCTATGGCGCCCCCAGGACCGCCGTCCGCGATGGGGTCGGCGCCTACAAGTCTGACACGGACATGGCTCCTCATCCATTGGTTCTGGAGAAGGCTCCCTTCGGGGAGGAATGTCCGACGGCCACTGGCATCGGTCCGGACGTTGCCTCGCCCAAGGTACCGCAGGAGTGCGGGGGGACGTTTTCGGACGGAAGGGTTTGCGTCCCAATGCATGCACTTCCATTCCCTGTAGCTCCTGCACTCCTCGTTCTGCGCTCTCTCGGGACAATACCATTTGAATGGCCTGTTGAAAAGTCAATGTTGGCTCAGCTAACAACTTTCTCTGGTAGCCGCATTGTTAATACCACAAACCAAACGGTCGCGTAACATTTCTGACAAGGTCTCACCATAGTCACAGTACTCCGCAATCCTGCGTAGCCTGGATAGAAAATCGGCAAGGGATTCTCCAGGGGTCCTCTCAGCGGTATTAAACCGGTAACACTGGACTATCGTGGACGGGGTTGGGTTAAAATGTTGCCCCACTATATTCACAAGTTCATCAAACATTTTGGTGTCCGGCGCAGCTGGGTACGTAAGGCTCCTAATCACCCCAAACGTATGCGGGCCGCAGGCGGTGAGCAATATGACCACCTGGCGCTCATTTTCGGTGATATTGTTTGCCCGGAAATAGTAACGCATCCGTTGTGTGTACTGGTTCCAGCTTTCCAGCGCAGCATCAAAAACATCCAAACGTCCGTACAGAGGCATGGTATAATAGAAAACAACTTCCAACCTGCATCCAACAAAAATCCAGGGAGGTGGCTTGAGCAGTGTAGACAGCTATTCACTTTAACCTTCGTTGCCAGTTTTGTGAGGGCCACGAAGAATCCAGCACGAGTTTTAAGGATACAAAGTAATAACATTTATTTACAATAACATAAATCTATAACAGCAGCAGCAACTTCCCTTGCTACATACTCCTTCCTGCTGTTTCCAAACTGGCCAGCTTTATTTATACTTGGAGTTTACTAATGGTTTCTCCGCCCCCCTCATTGGGGAAGCTCATACTCCCACAGGATTGTGGGATTGTCATTAGTCCCCAGCCAATGGTAAGTAGGCAGGTTATAACAAAAATAAAGTACCCCAATGGTAAGACTGCGTGGTTTCATATAAACCAGCTGAAGGCTTGTGGAACACAGTCGAACCACGCACACCACAACATGCTCGACGCAGCACACCACACCCCGCCCACAGCCAACGTAACCCTACCAACCCCCACCACGTCCAGCCCAGCCACGGACTCGACCTCGAATCCACCCCCGAAATATACACTCCGCCCCGGAACGCCCACAGACTGCAGCAGCAGAGACAGCGACTGTGACTTGGGCGATAGCCACAGCACGCCTCCCTACTATCCCCATGCACCAGGACCCACACCCAGCGACTCCGACTTTGATCCAAGTGATCCCTTCCTGATCACTTTCCTGAACAAACCCCACCACCGACCACTGAACCACACTGACGACCCCGATCTTGTCGCCACACAACCAGACACCAATTATTGGCACCGTGACAACTCATACCGACTCGTCCGCAACGACAAGAGCAACCCCAACTCACACCATGCAGCCCTTTCAGCCCTAATCCACTCCAGAGTTTGGCACCCGGAAGAAGAGGACGACCTTGGGTCTGACTCCCAAACCGATAACCCCTTTGCGACCCTGTTCGCAACCGAGAACTGAGGTGTCCAGATGATGTTTCAAAGGAACCTCTTGGGAGTAGTGTTGTCCTTTCTGATGGAACCTGCAGAATGTTTTATGTTGTTTGTAAGTTTGTTAAATGTTGTATGTCCGACAGGAGAATATTTCTCACTGCCACATGCCTATTCGGCCGAAACGTCTGAGGACTTGCCCACAGAGACTCACCGTTGCCAGACACTTGTTCAGAGGAACTAGGTTGTCGGCAGACACTTGTTCGGGTACCAGACGCCCGCTCGTAACTGCCCTTCTGGTTCGAAGGTAGAACCACTACGGCAGCCCCACCACGATGACTACATGTTTGCCCGTTCTTGTCGGTTGCTCAGGCAGTGGAGAAACGGCTTGGGACCCGCCCTGCCTGGGAAACCCCCGCTGGTCAACTACACTCGGGTAGGAGAGACACGGCATTGGTAGCCGCCCTACCCGGGGACTCCATCCAACTCTTACCCGTCGCGGCCCATACGCACCTCATTTTGGCATTTTTCAGTTCAAAAAGTTTTGTTTTGTTTCGGTAACCTTTAGGTTGCCGGCCATCTGCTATTTACATCCTGGAACATTTGGATGCTAAATCAGCACTGGTTCATTATTGGGAAGTGTGCCGTGTCCTAACATTTGTTTTTTGGAAAAAAATGAGGGAGTCACACCTAGTGACCAATTATAAAAGGAATAATTGGCACCAAAGGACAGACACACTAGAGTACCAGATATTAAACAAGGATAGTTACAGACACTATGCTTGTTTCTACAGAACTCCAGAAGCTCCAGGACCGGAGAAAACATTGAAAGAAAAGGAAAGAGAAGAGCCATGAGGACTTCCTTCAGTTGGATCACCCTTGTGCTATTGGACATTTGGTTGCGTGTGAACACGAACCCCATGACTTCAAGCCCCCCAGCCGTTAATGTTTCACTGCCCCGCAGTACCCAGAGCCCAGTCACCAGCAACACCACATCATCCTGGTGTGCCAGGTTCATAAGCTGATACTCCCTGTCCTATGTAATCAAAACATTGCTAGCACTGGCGATACTCTGCTGTGTAGTGCAGACTATGCGTCTACGAAAATCTAGAAGGAGAGCCTACCGCGCTCGAACCCCGGTATATAGGATCAGATCCCCTATGTTCGGTTACGACCAGACCCCCGACCCCCGCGATCTATAATAAAGTAATAAAGTGCATTCACTTGCGTTTATTGTTGTTGTAAATAAAGAGATGTAAAGAACTTTTTCATGAGCAACAATTGTATGATCCTGAGCTTGACTGCCAAGCCAGGAAAGACTGTATGAAATGCTATGATTTTGTTGTATGATTGAGGAAGGTAGGATAATGGAATGTTTAAGCGAGTGTAGTATATTAAGAATAAGTTAGAGGTTCCCAGTTTATTGTTTTGTAATGCATGTCCCTGTCTGACATAGCGCCCTTAGAATTGTTAGTTAAAATTTTTTGTGCATAGCTATGGTCAGTGCAGAGGCCATGAAGGAAGTGACCCCCAGGTCAGGGAATGGAAAGCAACATAATGATGTGATCCTTCACGCTTCGCGTTAGGATCACAAGGAGGGATTGTAGCCAGTTAAAATGGTTAACTCCCGATTTAGAATGGCTAACCCCGATTTAAAATGGCAAATGGAAAAGGCTGATGGGAAAATCAGCCAACAGGACAAAAACAAGCAGCTGCAGGTAAAACTGTGTATTCGCCTCTGGGAAGGCCAGACAAGATCGATACCTGCAGCCATCAGCATAACAAAACACCAGCCATCTGAATACTAATTAGCAATCCCCGGGAACAATGTGCAACAAATTAGACACACAAAGCCAACCCAGACTTTTCGGCGCCAACAGGAGCCTACACAAAGAGAGGTGAACGACCACCCCAAAACCGCCCATCGATCAAGGAATCGCTCCAGCATTGGAGAATATCGAACTAAGTGATTGGGACGAAGTCCAATCACTTGGAACCAGGTACAGGGTCCGCCCCGAAAGGCAGGCAGCCCCTGGGGACTATAAGAATAGAGTCCAAGTTCAAATCGACCCTTCTGCCACCCTTCGACACCCTTCTGCAACCCCTTCTGCCTCCTACACCCTTCTGCTGACCTTCTGCAACAGCCGCTCAAATCGTAAGTCTTACTTCAACGCTCGCTACGAGATAGGCGCTCCTAGCTATCGAACTGTACCAGCTTCGAACCCCGCAGGCTCAGAACCCAAACAAAAGGCCATTCGTTGCCCTGACCTGGTGGGCCATTTCCAAAGTTAAGTATTGGCCTGTTAGTTGTAGGAAGTAGCTTAGAAGTAGAATTTATGCATAAGTATTGATTACTGTATATAATAAATGTGCGTTGATTTAACTCTTACTAAGCGGTGTGTTGGATTATTGATCATTACTCGGACTTGAACCACGTGGCGGAATCAGAAAGATACCTGGCGACTCAAGAGCAAAGGTGATAGAACAAGAGCAGTTAAACTAAGGCTAAAGTTAGCAGCAACAATGCCCTGAACCTCTTCCTTTTTTTCTTATCCCCATTTATTGTGAGTGCGAAACCCCTCTCGTGCGTGTGTGTGTATAAAAATAGACCAACCCTTTTACTTTCATTTCAACACGAGTTTCCTGTGCGGGTTATTAATCAAGGATTGGAAATTTAAGGGTTGGGAAAAATATGCCACCATTTATATAGGGAGAAATCAGAATGAAAAAGCTCCTTTCTGTTTACAGATGGGTAGAGAGCAGGGGCTGTTTAGCACAGGGCTAAATCGCTGGCTTTGAAAGCAGACCAAGGCAGGCCAGCAGCACGGTTTGATTCCCGTAACAGCCTCCCCGAACAGGTGCCGGAATGTGGCGACTAGGGGCTTTTCACAGTAACTTCATTTGAAGCCTACTTGTGACAATAAGCGATTTTCATTTCATTTCAAAATCAGGACAGTTTAAAGAGATCCCCTCCTGTCTGTGACAAAGTGTTGTAGCCACTTTATCTTCAATATTGTATCAGTGGTAGGATATTGTATATACCCTAACCCATTTCAAAAGCAATACATATTTCATGGTTGTAGAATGCAGTTTAAAAAATATATATATTTATTAAAGATTTTTAACACAATTTTTCTCCCTTACAAACAATACCCCCCCCCATAACAAAAAAAACCGAGAAATTGTGCAGAGCAAGATATATACATGGCAAAATGATACATTTACACAGCTTTGTACACTGGCCCTCACCCGTACATGCCAGTTTCCCCAACCCTTCATGTTATCCCTTGCTCCCCCCCCCCCCCCCCAAGGTTGCTGCTGCTGCTGACCGACCTTCCTCTAATGCTCCACGAGATAGTCTAGGAACGGTTGCCACTGCCTGTTGAACCCCTGCGCAGACCCTCTCAAGGTGAACTTAATCCTCTCCAACTTTATGAACCCAGCCATATCGTTTATCCAGGCCTCCAGGCTGGGGGGCTTCACCTCCTTCCACATTAGCAAGATCCTTCGCCGGGTTACTAGGGACGCAAAGGCCAGAATGCCGGCCTCTTTTGTAGAATGCAGTTGCCACTCATCTTTCCCCTCATGGTCAACTATCATTCTTTATTGAAAAGGACCATTTTTCTCCTTTCCAATTGATTTTTTTTCTTTAGTCACATATACTCCATCAATCCTTTCTCATCAAAGTTCCACCATTGTGTGAGTAGTGAAAAGAAAATGCATCTGTGGGATAAAGTTGCCAAGATAGTCAATATGCTGAGTAGGTTTGCTTCAATGTATTATTTGGGTACAGAAACTGTTGTTTCAGCTCCAGTTTTGTTTGTGAGTCAGCCGATGAATGAACTGGAAACATAGTCAAGACATTGCAAATTTTAATGTGACATTTACTGTTTTCAGGGTTCATTGCTGTACATGGATTATACGTCATTGTACAGCATTTCAGATTGTAAGTGGATGCAGCTCACATATGGAACCAGCATCAAGCCATTTCATAATAAATGTTCAAAACTTCAATAACATAACATGGATGTATTCCTAACATTCCCCTCAGTATTGACAGTCGAAAATGTAATAAAAACTGTCAATTTTTTTTTCAATCATTACCAGTAGCATTCCAACCACTTTCAGGTCAATACAGAGTGGTAAGGAGATCTTACGGTGGAGATGAGTAAACTGGGGCATTACAGCAATATGCATCGCAAACTGTTGGTTGTGCATGGAGATTGTGCAATTGTTTCACTTGGTGGAAAATATAGGCTACACATCTTATTTTAAACATGACTTTTAGTTGCTCTGAATAAAGGTACTCCAGTGCTGGCTAGCTGAGAGAGATTACATACCGATTATTTATTACCAAACTTGACTTTTTACCTCAATATGAAACTGGCCTTTGTACCGGGCACCGGTAGCAAGTGTACGAACGAACCGGGAGAGTTCAGAACATTTCAGGCTGCATCGGGGGGACGAGGCAGGGATGTCCACTCTCCCTATTGGTCTTTGCCTTGGTGTAGAGCTATTGGCAATTGCATGGAGAGCGTCAAAGAGACTGGCAGGGGATAGTAGCGGGGGGTGGTGGTGGAGCATAGGGTCTCGCTGTACGTAGACAATCTGCTGCTCTACATTTCAAACCCGTTAGAAGGTATTGGGGGGTGCGGGGGGGATTATGATTATATTGGAGGAATTTAGCTGGTTTTCAGGATATAAACTGAATATGGGGAAGAGCAAGGTTTTTCCGATTCAAACGAGGGGGCAGAAGAGGCTGGGGGAGTGCCCATTTAGATTGGCGGAGGTGGGGGGTTGGGGGCAGCTGCACAAGCTGAATCTGGCATGGTTGGTAGAACAGATGAAAGGGATTTTAGAAGATGGGATGTACTCCCGCTGTCGCAGTCGGTGAAGATGATGGTTCTCCCGAGGTTCTTGTGTTCCAGAATCTCCCCAAGGCTTTTTTTTTTAAGGAGGTGAATGTGCTGATTTCGGGGTATGTTTGGGTGGGTAAAGCTCCGCGGATGAAGGTGGTGCTGGGTTGAGGGGGGAGGAGATGGTATTGGGCAGCAAATATAGCTATGGTGAGGAAGTGGGTAGTGGGTCGGTATGGGAGCGGATGGAGGCAGCCTCTTGTAAAGACTGGAGTTTGGGGGCATGAGGTTGGGGACACTGTTGACGGCACCATTCATCGACTTCTTTGAGAACAGTCAAGATGTCAACGTTGGAGGGGGGAGGGGGTTAAAATGGGGAGGTAAGGGAGCTGGAGAGCAGGGTGTTAGTTATTTAGTTGGTTTGGTTATTTGCAATCCTGTCGGTTTCTTTTGTGCTTGATCTGTAAATATATAAATGCCCCTATAAAATATTTTTCAAAATAAAATATGGAACTGGCCTCCTCCAATCTCACCAAAATTCACTCATTTTACTTTTGAGGTGAAATTGTGCCTGGGACAAAGGTGATGCCAATAGAATCAAGTTGTGCTAGGATTTCTTCAAAGATTAATTCCTTGCATTACGTGTGCACCGGAACAGACTAAAAGACAATTCTCACAGCCAGACTGTCTACTTGCTGTCTCAACGATATAATCCACTGGTGTTGGCAGACTTTCATTCGTTATTTATTTTTGACAATCTCTCAGTGACAAGATTTTTTCAGTGAACTAGTTGTATAAAATCAGAAACATGCAATGAAGAGTTATAATTGAATGGAAGAAGGATTTCTTCCCCTTGTTGACTAGTTTCAGATTTTATCAATTTTTTTAAAGCTTCTGTGGCCTATGACAACCGTATCAGGTATTTTCACTTGCTGTTTTCTTGACGATACTGAATGTAACTTTGCTAAACTCTGGCAGTGATAAAAGATGCAGATGTGAATACAAGGATGAAATGGTTGAAAGACTCCATTACAAATCTAAAAGCAAATTACTGCGGATGCTGGAATCTGAAACGAAAGAGAAAATGCTGGAAAATCTCAGCAAGTCTGGCATCTGTAGGGAGAGAAAAGAGCTGACGTTTCAAGTCCGATGACTCTTTGTCAAAGCCAACAAGTGCACCATTACAAATCTACTCAAGTCAAATCTCAGAGGAATTTCATTAGGTCTCGTTTGATTGCTCAGGGTTAGGCTACAATGCATTAAGAGGTCATGCAACTTAGAGGTGCAGTTCTGAAAACAGTCCCAAAAATGTTAAATCTCATCACAGGAGGCAACTTCGAAACACTGGATAAAACAGATAACAAATCAGAATCAAAGATAACCACTTTAAATTGAAAGTGATTATGTTTTATTTGGTGTTTAATGCTACAAATTGCAATGCCTTGGATAGAATACATGTTATAACTACAATTTGTCTTGTATGATCATAATCTACAGTAGTCAGGATAGTTGAGAGGAACAGACAGCAATTAAGTTTTACAGTTAGTCAAATTTAATTACATCCTCAAAAGAAATAGCTGATTTAATGGCACAAGTAATGCGTTGTCAAAAAATTGACAAGCTAAGTCATCCTTTCAAATATATAATCAACTGAATTAACTCCTAAACAGTCATAATCTTTAATCATTCATCTGTTCTAGAAAATGAATTTTAAACCAGATAGAGTTTTATTAAAACATAAAATGTAAGCCATGAATATGGCCCTGAGAAGCTGTTTTAAAAACCAAGGAAAATACATTAAGTCACAAAATACATGAAATAAATTCAATGACGTTGGTTTGCTGATGACACATCAAACAGCAGCATTGGCCCATTTACATAAATGTGAAAATCCCTCCCGCCATGCAACATTTGGCGCGTTATGTCACCCCCAAAAAAGATCATTTAGTACCTCTTTGTTCAATATTTTTGGATTGAACATTTCATTCGCTTAATGGAGTTTTACAGGATAACGGTGACACAAGCAATACACAGGCTGGTGCTTTGCTGAATTACCCCAGCTTTTACAAAGTGCAGAATCCTTAATTGACTGTGTAAAATGCTCACATCACTAGGTCCCTTGTATTAAATTCGAGATCCCTTTGTGTGATTTGGTTTTGTTGGAGTGGGTTCTGTCGAATCTGCGAATTATCCGATGAGTGCACCAGAAATATCTGCCAGTTATCTGACCAGTTGTTTGGGTGTAGGAGGGGCAAATAATAAATTGACAGACATTGTGGGGGTGGGGGGGGGGGGTACATTTACTGCGACCTCCATAGAAATCAGCCAGGGTTTCTCCTCTGTGCAGGTAGTGTTATCTAGGTGTCATCAGTTGCTTTAGTAAAATATCTAGGCCAGCAACCCGCATCTCTAACTTCATCTGCTCCAAAAATTAATTTACTTCAAGCCAGCAGAGTCCAAATGATGGGGATTTGTTGCAACTCCCATTAGATGGCAGAGACTGCCCTTGGAAGAGCCGGAGAATAAAGATATCAGCTTCTCGTTCAACACAATGGGCCAGTTCATAGATGGCCATTGTTCCAACCAGCAGCGTCATTCGATCTGGAGGCACGAGCGAGAGATTCTCGGATTCCTGGAACCTGAATTCAGCATCTTCCGATTCGGAGCCAGGCACTTAACATCTGACCATTCCATGTGTTACAGTTTTGTTTTGTTTTTTTTTAAATTTAAAAACCCTCTTCGCAATACCAGACTTCATACTAAAAAATAACAGAATTGACCTTTATTTCATTCAACACACAAAACAATAGTTTACAGTTTGGGACAAATATTATAAACATGACTTTTGTGAAAAAAATACAGAGGAATGGATCATGCTATTGGTAGGTTCCACAAACATTGTTGTTTTACAAGCAATTCAACTGGACAAATTAAAAACTGCAGCATCATCAATTTCTATTTCCTCATAGACAAATGAACGTCTCTGAAATAGATCAGTTTTTTTTTGTTTGCCCATTTTGGTCCGGATATGTACCAATTTCTCCATTAAGCACTATATTTACTGCCTTGAACTACAACTAAAGCCACACAAAATTACAGTTTTTGCAACATTCTTGTGCGAAAAGACTCGACAGCTGTACAATCTATTGCACGCGCCAGGAACCTTGGCTGATTGGACAACATATAAATCCCTCCGGCTCAGCCCTCCCGAGCAGCAACTCGTGGCTCTGCCAAAGTGTTGTGGATGATGCCGACAACAGAATCCACCGATGCTCCCTTCAAGAACGTCCAATGATCTCCTTCGATTACGTGGATTAAGACCATCCCATCACAAACCTGAAGGTCAAAGAATGAGATGGAAATAATAAATGAAATTCATCGGAATTTTCCACAGAAATATACTTTTGGGTTACTGTAACCGAACCCACCGGGGTCAGAAAACAGACCATATTGGGAGTGAGCGTCAGTTTTACAAACTCCCCCCAACAGCAGTGCATACAATTCTAATCAGTTTGGGCAAATTAGGTAAAGGTTACCCCCATAGAATTATAGTAGGTAATGGAAAAGCAAAAAAAATATAGCACTTTGAGCATCTTTCACAAGTTCAGGACATTCCAAAGTGTTTTACAGCCAATTGAGTATTTTAAGTGTTGTAATGCAGGAGACCCGACAGCCAATTTGCAGACAAGCTCCCACTAACAGGAATGTGATAAATTTGCTTTTGCGACGTTGAATGAAAATATTGGGCAGGACACCAGGGATAGCTGACAGTTTGTCCTCAAAATAATGCCACGGAATCTTTTACATCAATCGGCTCGTAGACGGGGCCAAAGACTCACTTGAAACACAGCACCTCCAACACTGCTACACTCTCAGTTCTGTATTGCAGTGCCAGCCTTGCTTTTTGTGCTCAAATCCTCGCGTGGGACTTGAAATCACAACCTTCCGACCCAAGAGGCCAAGGTGCTACCAACTAAGACATGTTGTGATGTTAGTGCATCGCTGGCTATTTCATTATAAAATGAAGTGGAGGACTGGAACTTGGTTGCATTTATACACAACACGGGATTTAAGTTAACATTAGATTTTTCATTTTGTAATGCACTTCTGACCTAACAGTTCTAACTGGATGATAAAACATCTTGCTCGTCTTTCCTGTTGATAAATATCACGAAGGAAGTCCATCTTCCATGTAGCTATTGCTCTGGACCAAAGACTCCACTGGCAACAGAATACATTCACCTGATAATGACCCAAGTGTTTCCTCAAAAGAAGGAGCTTTATTTTAAGTTTACAAAAGTACATTTTATACAAAGGGTCATAAGCTCAGTACTTCTGCAGGAACCTGACCAAAAATCACTCTCTGGAATGTGGATATAGAGGATCATCTATAAAGAGATTTTATTGCAAAGTACTTTCAAATCTTGCATTCAAAATTAGATGAGGGTAGCTGACATGAGCATTTAGACTTTCAGAAACTAGGGACATATGGAATAACAAAAAGTGAGGAGAAAAAGTGACAAATCAATTTAGTTCTGGCTCTCAGTGGGTTTGAGACCCCAATACACAATATAATGCAGCTGAGAGAGAGGGCCCACTGGACGGCTGGTGTAGGGAAGGGCAAACTAAAAGAGCACACCGTAGCCACCACCACCACCACAGTGGCACTGGTGTGTACTATCTGTACACAAGATGCACAGCAGCAACTCACCAAGCCTCCTTCGACAGCACCTTCCAAACCCACCACCTCTATCACCTAGCAGGACAAGGGGTGCAGGTGCAGGGGAACACCAACAAGGGGAACTCCGTGCTCCATCTTGAGGTGAAAATATAGCACCATTCCTTTATCCTTGCTGGGCCAAAAATCCTGGAACTCCCTCTCTTAACAGTACTGTGGAAGTACCAGTATTGTGGAAAGACTGCAGCAGTTCAAGCAGATAAGTCATAGAATCCCTACAGTGTAGAAGGGGGCGATTCAGCCCATCGAGTCAGCATCGAACCTCCAAAAGACTACCCCACCCAGGCCCAATCCCCTGCCCTATCCTCGTAACCCCACCTAATCTATGGGCACTTAAGGAAAATGTTAGCATGGCGAATCCACCTAACGTGCACATCTTTGGACTGTGGGAAGAAACCAGAGCACCCAGAGGAGACCCCCGCAGACACAGGGAGAATGTGCAAACAGACAGCAAACTCAGTCACCAAGGCCGGAATTGAATCCGGGTCCCTAGCGCGGAGGTAACTGTGCTCCCCACTGGGCCACCACAAAATAATGGGAGGCTGCATGAGAA
This sequence comes from Scyliorhinus torazame, assembly GCF_047496885.1. NCBI lineage: Eukaryota > Metazoa > Chordata > Chondrichthyes > Carcharhiniformes > Scyliorhinidae > Scyliorhinus > Scyliorhinus torazame. Next base: position 133,707,005 of record NC_092724.1, on the reverse strand, counting down.
AGGGAATGACAAGTGTTCCTCACATGATAAAAGTGGAAAGGCCATGCTTTCAGAGGGGTGATCAAGTTAACGTGTGAGGGAGCTTTGTTTTGTATTCCTCACTTGTACCAAGACAAGAAATGCCTATTTGACAGGATGGGGGCAGCACCGGCAAGGCCAACATTTGTGGCCCATCCCCAATTGTCCTCGAGGAGGTTGTAGTGAGCGGCCTATTTGAACCTTAGCAGAGCACAGGCACGCTATTAGGGAGCTCCAGGATTCGGACCCATGAACCTAAGCTGGCTTTTACAAACCAACAGAAAGAGCAATTCAGCCAGTGAGGAACAACATGCATGTATCCAAAGAACAGCAGCTCACCTCAGAGAGTTGGTAATCTCCACCCATACCCTCTTGAAGTTCATGGGTGGTCTTAGCCCGCAGCAGTGTGATGTTTCCACCAAATTTAGAAGTAGGGATGTACTCATCAGCGGCTTTAAGTTTATAGTAGAAAGCGGTCGCAGCAAAATGAAGTGTGTTACGGTTGATGCTTTTAAGTTTTGTGGTGATCATATCAACGACTGCATTGACTCTCGCTTGCAGGTTCTCCAGCGGTAACAACTTCTCAAAGAGCTACAAAAAGAAAACAGATTGGAAGTGATTAATTTTGCGCACAGAGCGTCAGACTTTCACAGAATTCAGCGTGTCGGGATGAATACTGCCAAAATATTTTTGATTCCTGTAAATTTAACAAGATCAGAACTGATCTGTTTATGCTGAGCACATTGCAAAAAAAGTAAAGAAACAACAGTCACCAACAAAATATTTCCTGGTTGCAAACATGTTTAGAAAAAGGGAAGATAAACATTTATGTTGTGGTTGTCTTGCAGGTCATAGAAGGTCCTAGAATCCCTGCAGTGCAGAAGGGGCCATTCGGCCCATCGGGCATGAACAGACCCGCTGAAACAGCACCCTACTTGGGCCCACTCCACCGTCCTATCCCCGTAACCCCACCCAACCTGCACATCTTTGGACTGTGGGAAGAAAGCGGAGCACCCGGACAAAACCCACGCAGACTCGGGGAGAAAGGGCAAACTCCACACAGATGGTCACCCAAAGCTGGAATTGAACCCGGGTCCTTGGCTCGGTGAGGCAGCAGTGCTAACCACTGTGCCGCCATGAATGAACAAAGAACAAAGAAAAGTACAGCACAGGAACAGGCCCTTCGGCCCTCCAAGCCCGTGCTGACCATGCTGCCGACTAAACTACAATCTTCCACACTTCCTGGGTCCGTATCCCTCTATTCCCATCCTATTCATGTATTTGTCAAGATGCCCCTTAAATATCACTATCGTCCCTGCTTCCATCACCTCCTCCAGCAACGAGTTCCAGGCACCCACTACCCTCTGGCCTCGTACATCTCTAAACCTTGACCCTTGCACGTTAAACCTATGCCCCCTAGTAATTGACCCCTCTATCTTGGGGAAAAACCTCTGACTATCCACTCTGTCTATGTCCCTCATAATTTTGTCGACCTCTATCAGTTCGCCCCTCAACCTCCGTCGTTCCAGTGAGAACAAACCGAGTTTATTCAACCGCTCCTCATAGCTAATGCCCTCCATACCAGGCAACATCCTGGTAAATCTCTTCTGCACCCTCTCTAAAGCCTCCACATCCTTCTGGTAGTGTGGCGACCAAAATTGAACACTACGTTCCAAGTGTGGCCTAACTAAGGTTCTATACAGCTGCAACATGACTTCCCAATTCTTATACTCAAAGCCCCGGCCAATGAAGGCAAGCATGCCGTCTGCCTTCTTGACTACCTTCTCCACCTGTGTTGCCCCTTTCAGTGACCTGTGGACCTGTGCACCTAGATCTCTCTGACTGAAGTAAAAAAAATTGAGGCTGCATGGGAAAGGGACTGACAAGTGTTCCTCACATGATAACAGAATATGCGCATATTCAGTGGAAAGGCCATGTATTCAGAGGAATGATCAAGTTAATGTGTGAGGGAGCTTTATTTTCAACTCCTCACTTGTACCAACAAGACAAGAAATGCAATTAAAACCAGAAGCAGACGTAAGAAATTAAAATATATATTTTACAGAATGTGGGCCAACATTTGTGGCCCATCCCTAATTGCCCAAAGTACTAACAACTGTGCAGTTTGAGAGACTACAAGATTTTCTACTCCCGAGCTGCAGAGCCAAATTTACTGACGTGTTTAGTGCAGCAGTATTTCATTTTAATGAAGGAAATGTTTCATATTTACCGTCATTTACTTTGTAATAATCTCATTTCAGCAATGCTGAACATTTCTTCCAATTGCACCTTCAAGAGCCTCTGCTATCACTGACAAAATATAAACCCGTTAGTCTTTAAAGCTTCCGCCTTATCCATCAAGCTAAGGGAATAAATTCCCATGCTCACGCATTCAGCCGAGGAACCATGGAAACCTCGGGGGGGGGGGGGGGGGGGGGGGGGGGGGGGGGGGGGGGGGGGGGGGGGGGGGGGGGGGGGAGAGAAAGACAGCTTATATGCCATTTTCCCTGGGTTTCTATTGCTCTCCTGCCCAAATACAGGAAGATGAGGTGTCGCCCATCAAAAAGGTACCCCCTAAATATTGCTAATGTGAGTGGACTGCAGCAGCAACAAATGGCACTCATTGGAACACAGATTGAACCTGATGTGTCTTAAACTACCAGCAAAGAAGCAACTATTGGAGGGAAGGAAAATCACAGTGCTTCATAAATAAATTGTGTTGGAATAGTTGTGACATTTCACTACATCTCTCAGACTGATTTATCAACCTCCTTTCTCCAGTGATTTATTTGCACCCCCCCCTCTGAAATGCCCCTACCTTGTTATGTTCTGCGTTTGCGAACTGCCCAACAAACGCACACATTGCTGTGGTTTCTGCTTCAGCATCATTTCCAGTCGTCAGTTTTGCCTTGTAACTCTAGAAATCGAGGGAGAAAGAAGAATATCAGTGCTGATCTCAGCAGAATAAACAAGGAATCTGGTGGGAGATGATGGCATCGTCACTGGGCTAGTAATCCAGAGGAGCAGGCTCTGGAGATGTGGGTTCAAATCCCACCACGGCAACTGGTGGAATTTAATTTCAATTAACAAAGTCTGGAATTGAAAGCTGGTCTCAGTAATGGCGACCCTGAAACAATCATCCATGGTCATAAAACCTGATTCACCACCTCCCTTTAGGGAAGGTAATCGGCCATCCTTACCTAGTCTGGCCAACGTGAGACTCCGGTCCCACAGCAACTGCTCCCTGAAATGGCCTAGCTCAACAAACTCGATCCTTTCCAGCAATACCCAAATCCCATCAAAGAATTAAAAAACAATTAGAACTTTGTATTTCATTTAGTGGAGGGCCAAAGAACAACGATCATCAATTAAGGAAGCGATTTTTGATCTTGACCATGCAGCCCCCTTTTTTAAAAATAATTTTTATCAAAGGTTTTCATAAAATATCAATAACAAAATGAAAAAGAAACCCAACAGGGTTAAGTACAAAACGCAGTCCAGAAAAACCCTCCATACCCCCCCCCGTACATAAATAATAAATTAACATTAACACCCCGACTTAATACAACAAGTATATACACCCCCTCAGACCCTCAAGTGTAAATAACGAAAAAAAAAAATAAAGTGACCCCCCCCCCCCCCCGAGTTGCTGCTGCCATTGACCAATGTCTATCGCTCTGCCAGGAAGTCCAAGAACGGTTGCCACCGCCTAAAGAACCCTTGTACCGACCCTCTCAAGGCGAATTTCACCCTCTCCAACTTAATAAACCCTGCCATATCGTTGATCCAGGATTGCACGCTTGGGGGCCTCGCATCCTTCCATTGAAGAATCCTTCGCCGGGCTACCAGGGACGCAAAGGCCAGAATTCCGGCCTCTTTCGCCTCCTGCACTCCCGGCTCCTCTCCCACCCCAAATATTGCGAGCCCCCAGCCCAGCTTGACCCTGGATCCTACCACCCTCGACACTGTCCTCACTACGCCCTTCCAAAATTCCTCCAGCGCTGGGCATGTCCAGAGCATATGGGTGTGGTTTGCTGGGCTCCCTGAGCACCTAACACACCTGTCCTCACCCCCAAAGAACCGGCTCATCCTTGTCCCGGTCATGTGTGCCCTGTGCAGCACCTTAAACTGTATGAGGCTGAGCCTCGCGCACGATGAGGAAGAGTTCACCCTCCCCAGGGCGTCTGCCCACGTCCTTTCCTCAATTTCCTCTCCCAACTCCTCCTCCCACTTACCTTTTACCTCCACCACCGAGGCCTCCTCCTGCATCACCTGGTAAGTTTCGGAGATCTTCCCCACTCCCACACACCCCCAAGAGCATCCTGTCCTGTACTGCGTTTGGCCGTAGCCGCGGGAATTCCGCCACCTGCCGCCTGGCAAACACCCTTACCTGTAAGTACCTGAAGGTGTTCAACGGGGGGAGCCCGTACTTCTCCAGCTCACCCAGGCTTGCGAACTTCCCGTCCACAAACAGGTCCCCCAACTTGCGTATCCCTGCCCTGTGCCACCCCGCAAACCCTCCACCTGTTCTTCCTGGGGTGAACTGGTGGTTCCCCCGTAATGGGGTCCCTGCCGAGGCCCCCACTTCCCCCCCTGTGCCGTCTCCACTGCCCCCAAATTTTGAGGGCAGCCACCACCACCCGGCTCGTGGTATACCTCCTTGGTGGGAGCGGCAGCGGCGCCGTTGCCAGCTCCCCCAGACTCGTACCCACACAAGATGCCGTCTCCAGCCTCTTCCATGCAGCCCCCTCCCCCTCCTTCACCCACTTGCGCACCATCGTCGCATTGGCGGCCCAGTAGTACCCACAGAGTTTGGGCAGCGCCAGCCCCCCCCCCATCTCTACTCGGCTCCAGGAACACCCTTCTCACCCTCCTAGTCCCTCGCGCCCACACAAACCCCATTATACTCCTGTTAACCCGCCTGAAAAAAGCCTTTGGGATAAACACGGGGAGGCACTGGAACAGGAACAAAAACCTTGGGAGCACCGTCATTTTGATTGACTGCACTCTACCCGCCAAGGACAGCGGCAACGCGTCCCACCTCTTGAACTCCTCCTCCATTTGCTTCACCAGCCTTGTAAAATTAAGCCTATGCAGGGCTCCCCAGCTCCTGGCCACCTGGACTCCCAGATACCTGAAGCTCCTCTCCACCTTTTTTAGTGGGAGCTCGCCAATCCCCCTCTCCTGGTCCCCTGGATGAACTACGAACAGCTCGCTCTTCCGCATGTTGAGCTTGTACCCAGAGAAATCCCCGAATTCCCTAAGGATCCTCATTACCCACCGGCATTCCTCCCACCGGGTCCGCCACATACAGCTGCAGGTCGTCCGCATAAAGTGACACCCTATGCTCCTCCCCACCACGCACCAACCCCCTCCAGTTCCTTGACTCCCTCAGTGCCATAGCCAGGGGGTTCAATCACCAGTGCGAAGAGGACAGGGGACACCCCTGTCTCGTCCCTCGGTGCAACCGAAAGTACTCGGACCTCCTCCTATTTGTGGCCACACTCGCCATTGGGACCTCATACAACAGCCTAACACACCTGACAAACCCCTCCCGAAACCCAAACCTCTTCAGCAACTCCCACAGGTACCCCCACTCTACCCTATCGAAGGCTTTCTCAGCGTCCATCGCCACCACTATCTCCGCCTCCCCCTCCCTCGCCGGCATCATGGTAACGTTCAAAAGCCTCTGCACATTCGCGTTCAACTGCCTCCCCTTCACAAACCCCGTCTGGTCTTCATGGATGATCTGCGGCACACAATCCTCAATCCTCGTGGCTAAGACCTTCGCCAGCACCTTGGCATCTACATTTAGCAAGGAAATCGGTCTGCAAGACCCACACTGCAGGGGATCCTTGTCCCCCTTCAGGATCAAGGAGATCAGTGCCCGGTACATCGTCGGGGCAAAGCCCCCCACCTCCCTTGCCTCATTGAAGGTCCTAACTAACAGCGGGCCCAACAGGTCCATATATTTTTTTATAGAATTCGACCGGGAAACCGTCCGGCCCTGGTGCCTTCCCCGCCTGCATGCTTCCTATCCCTTTGATCAGCTCCTCCAGCCCAATCGGGGCCCCCAATCCCGCCACCAGTCCCTCTTCCACCTTTGGAAACCTCAATTGGTCCAGGAAGCGGCCCATCCCTCCCTCCTCTCGTGGGGACTCGGATCGGTACAATTCCTCGTAGAAGTCCCTGAAGACCCCATTGATGCCAGCTCCACTCCGCACCACACTCCCTCCCCTGTCCTCAACTCTCCCGCTCTCCCTAGCTGCATCCCGCTTCCGAAGCTGATGCGCCAGCATCCGGCTTGCCTTTTCCCCATACTCGTAAATCGCCCCCTGGGCCTTCCTCCACTGCACCTCCGCCTTGCTGGTGATTTAGTCCTTCTTATTGTTCTCCATAATGATCGCAGTTACAGCAGTCAGACTTAAGAGTCAGTTCCATTATACACTGCGATCACGTGGACTCTTAGCTTCAATGCCCAAATGATCAACGGAAAACAAATGAAGTGAACAGACAAGGAAGTCAGGTAGGGCATGCATTAGGGAAAAGGAGCATAAAGCACTGCAAATGCTCAGCAAGTCGATCAACTTCTAAAGGGAAGACATTTCAGGCCAATACCCTTCATTACTACAATGGATGAGCAAGCCTTTTAATAAGTTGGGACACACACAAATGAAAGCGGATGGGAAAAGAATAGTTTCACCATGTGACTTGTGCTCTGTTGAACACACGACAATGAGCCAATATAAAAGAGATGCATTGTAGACGGTATAATACCTGGGTGTATGAAGCCACATATGAATGGGAGCCATCGAGTAAGATCAAGCAGTCAACAGGACGAGGCATGTTAGCCTGGGTTTGCAGCTGTGTGCAAATTTCAAACGCCACACACGCCCCGAAGGAGTAACCAGCGACTCTGTAGGGCCCTTCAGGCTGGACCTGTTTAATACAGCCAAGGTAATAGGAAGCCAGGTTTGGAATGCTATCCAGTGGGGCAGCTGCACGAAAAATAGGCAAAGTCAGTGCAATGTAATAATCTACAGCGCTCAAACCCAGTCTATTTCACATGAACATTCTCAAAGAGCACGATCCACGATGGTCCCTCTGTGGAACAAAGTTGGGTAGGGGAATCTGACCGGGACACTGGGCGATTCTCCGATATTGAGGCCAAGTGTTCGCGCCGTCGCGACAATGCAAACAAGGCCCGGACACGACCTATTCTGGAGCGCCAACCCGCGCATACGCAGTTGGGCCACGCCATCCTGCGCATTGGCGGTGAACGTCTTACGCACGCCGGCCCCTCACCAACATGGAGCCGGGAGGGAGAGGCCGGCCCACCGATCGGTGTGCCCCGATCGCGGGCCAAACCCCATCGGAGGTCACCCCAGTGAAGGAGGCCACCCCCCAAGCGTTCCCGCCGGCAGCGACCAGGGGTGGACGGCGCCGGCGGGAACCTGTCGTGTCGTAGCGGCCGCTCGGCCTATCCAGGCCGGAGAATTGGGGCTCGCCGGTTCTCCGAGCGGCCCGGTGCGAATCGCGCGCTGCTGGTTTCCACGGGGTGGGAGAATCGCGTGCGGGGGTCGGGGCGGCGTGGCGCGATTCGCGTGGTGCCCCGGCGATTCTCCCACCCGGCGTGGTGGGGGGGGGGGGGGGGAATAGCGCCCTGGATTTTTTTTTGTTGGCCCCCTTCAAAGCAGCATTTCTTTTTTTTTTTTTTATAAAAACATTTATGGGACACGGGCATCACTAGCAAAACCAGCATTTTATACCCATTTTTAATTATAGAATCGAATCCCTAAATGCCGAAGGAGCTCATTCATCTACACCATCCACCTGAAAGAGCAACCTAGCTAGTCCCACTTCCCCGCCCTATCCCTGTAACCCCATAACTCCACCTAATCTTTGGACACTAAGGGACAATTTAGAATGGCCACTCCACCTAACCGGCACACCTTTGGACTGTGGGAGTAAACCAGAGCACCCGGAGGAAACCCACACAGACATGGGAGAGAATCTGCAAACGCCGCAGACACGACATCCAAGGTCGGAATTGAATCCAGGTCCCTAGCGCTGTAAGGCAGCAGTGCTAACCACTGTGCCACCATGCTGCCCCTAATTGTCTAACCCTAATTGCCCCTGAAAAAGTGGTGGCGATCCACCTTCTTGAACCACTAAAGTTCATATGGTGTTGCTATACCCACAGTAATGTTGTAGTGTTTCAGGATTTTGACTCAACAACAGTGAAGGAATGACGATAGTTTAAAGTCAAAATGTTTTGTGACGTGGAGGGTAACCTGCAGGTGATGATATTCCCATGAACCTGCTGCCCCTGGGATAGGGGTTTAGTTAGGACAAGGGAAATACATTATTTACAACCCTGGTTCCAGAGGGACACCTGTTTGTCTTTAGTGTCTCGCACTGCAAGGGCCATTTTACACAAAACTCTGGAAAACACCAATATTCTTTTCTAAAATTCAAAATTTGACTGGTTTCACAGTAATTACTGGCACAGCAACACCAACGAGATTGACCTCGATTCCCCAGTACAGATTTCCAACATAAAAATATCTGCTCTGATTTTCGTAAAGTGGAAAATGTAGGCCCATGTTTACTTGTGTTGTGTTGGTCCCGGCCCAATTTTCAAATTTGGATCTTTTTTTTTAAAAAAAGGAAAAGTTAGATAAAGCAATATGCTCCACAAAATAACTTCTGTAGCTGAAGCTGCAGATACTGTAGCTGGAATCGTAACATTTTTTGAGTGAGCTGTATTCATTTAGTTGCTCCCCAAGAAGTCCCCAAGCTGATTGTGATAGAACACATGGAGACAGCGGGCAGCCCATCCCATACCTTGTGTGCACTGCAGACCGTAGCAGGGAATGCTGACTTTGGATGCAAGCGCCTTGAAGGCCTCAACGGAACCCTCAATTGGGTGGACAAAGAAGAGAGGTCGTTCATTGCCCTCCACATTGTTCAGCTTGGCAATGGTTGATCCCTCTGGATTAACAAGTAAAACATTAAGGTCCAGATCTTTCAGTGGTGAGTCTATCGGTGACAGGGGTGCAGGCTTTGATTCTGTACAAGAGATAAAAGAGTGTTTTAATTATCCAGAGCAAGGGGAGGCCATACACATTGCTTCTTACAGCCTAAAGTTACTGCAATCGTCTAAAAGACAAACCTGTAAGGTTAAATGTTAATAGTATTTACAATAGCAATGATCAATGAATATTTTAATAAAATTGAGCATACTTTTCTCAAAGAAAGGCAGAACCCTTTTATATGACACTAAAATACGAGTCATAGGATTTGTTATTTTAGTTTTCAAATAAATGTGTCAAATTATGATTTCATATTTATTACACTGTAGATGTTTAGATGCATCCTAATCGACCATTTAATAATAATAATAGTAATCTTTATTGTCACAAGTAGGCTTACATTAACACTGCAAAAAAAGCCCCTAATCGCCACATTGCGACGCCTGTTCGGGAACACAGAGGGAGAATGCAGAAAGTCCAAATTACCTAACAGCACGTCTTTTGGACCTTGCGTGGAGTGATTTATTATTCTTTACCATTGTCTTCCAGGATAGTGTGCTATGCAGGGGAGGGACAATGAATGCACAGGTGAAAAAGAGCCATTAGTTTTTCCCCGGTGCATCACGTGCCATCTCCCAGTTGCTGAGGCCGCTCCATTCTCAGGCCACTTTGATGGCCCCCCCCCCCCCCCCCGGAGAAATATGTAGGGAGCATGCTCAGCTTTTCTTCCAGGCCAATGAAGAGTGAAATCAGGAAACATTCTTTTCACACACCGGGTACTGGAATTCTGGATCGCTCTCCGACAAAAGGGAATGGGTGCTGGGCCAATTGTAATCTTTGAATACGGAGATGGACAGATTTTCTTTTATTACATAGAAGTATCAAGTGTCATGGAGAAAGGACAAATAAATGGAATGGAGGCACAGATGAGACATGATCTAATAAATTGGTGGAACAGACTTGGAAGGCCTAATCCTGCTCCTCAGTTCTCCTTGCTCATTGTCCATCAAAGTGCTTTGGAATGCCCCAAGGTGCTGAGAACCAATACAGAAATGAAAATGTATTTAAATATCAGCGGATATACTTGCAACTAAGTGCTAGGTAGCTGAGAGACTACATTCACTCAGCAACCTGTTTTCATTTAGCTGGCAACTGTGCTTTTACTGAAGGATGCCCTAGCCCTGCTTTGATGCAGTTCCTAGAACAGAACTTCCCGACTGAGTCGAGATTAAATATTACCTATTGCTATCCCATTGCTAAGAATTTATTTGCCAGCACAATGTCTCCCTTTTATAGCAATCTGCATGCAGTTCATTAAGAGTAGCTATGTTGCCTGAATTAGCATTTCCCAACCAAGTGTGTTATTGGCAAGAGGACCAAATTCTCAGCCTCGTGCCGCTGGTAGTACTGTTACTGATGAGGCGAGAATCCAGCGGTAGTGAATTAAACGGATCAGAGCCGGGCGGCGACCCATTTGTGATGCTCCAGCCCCCACTGGCGTCGGAATCGAGGTTTGACCCCATGTCAGAGGGAAGATGCAAATGGGTCATTATGACACATTTGCATCCACGAAACGGACCGGGCACCATATTCTCCAGGCCCGTGTAATTCTCCAGTCCTCTGTGCCAAAATAACAGCAACAGGAATCACGACTGGTCCTGGCAAACGTGAACCTGGCATGATGGTACGTGCGGTGGGCCATGGAGCTAACTCTTTAAGGGAGTTTCCCCCAACCCCCCCTGGTCAGGAAGCCTCCCCAGAAGAGGGACCTCAATCAGGATTCCTCCACAGAAGAGAGTCATCTGCCTGGAAACTAGAGAGCAATACAAACAGAGGCAATGAAAAAAAAAAATCACTGCTCCAATCATCTTCCTTCATGGTTGAGTAACTAGTGCTCTAACTGCAATATTTATAAACATCAGGCTTTGATTGACTGCTCCTGGACCACTTCAAACAAAATCAAGTGCTGTCAATTTCTAGCTGACCGCTTCAAAATCACTCAACTGTGAAGGGAGGTGATTGGAGCACTTCATTCTATTTGAAGTGGTCCAGGAGCTGTCAAAAGTTTGATGCTTCTAAACAATGCGGTTAGAGTGAAGGAAGATGAATGGAATGATGCCGACATCGGTGGCGAGTGGAAGCTGTTAATCACAGCCAGGTAAAATCAATATTAAAGAGAAATGAATGAATGGCTTGCAGTTCAAAGATCTGAGGGGCTGACTGGTTTTCTCTTTGGATGAATTGACAGGTGCTGCTTCCTGTGTCTGAGCCAGCAGGTGTATTGCACAGGTGAGTGTTAAAGCAGTGATTTTTTTTTTTCACTGCCTCTGTCTGGACTACTCTCTGGCTTCCAGACAGGGTCTCGCTTTTGGGGGGCTTCCAGACAGGAGTCTGTGGGGAGCAGGGGCACCCTCTTTATTCAGGAGGTCTCAGGGAGCTGAATTACACTGCGGGGGGGGCTGGCTGTGGGACCTCGCTATCAGGTCACCCGTAAATGTACATGCCGAATGACTGGGAATCACTTCTTCATTTGCGCTCCCAGCAGGAGTGTAAATCAGGGGCAATTCAGCTCCTGTGGGAGGACATAGTCGCCCAAACAGACAATTTCACCCAGTCTTTCCTGTGCATATTCAAAATTAAGGGTTGGACACTATACAGTAAATTTTGGCAACACCAGACTATAGGCACAGAAATATTCACACCACAGGTATGTAGGTTAGTGGTATACTAATTATATTGTTAGGATACTTAGATGAAAGGCATGGTTTCATTTTTATTTAAAAAAAGGAGTATACGAAGGAAACAGCTGGGACAGAGGGGGTGGGGAAGAGTGCTGCGAGACTGAGCAAAGTCAATAAACTCCATCCATAAAGAAAAGCTCTGCACCTTGGTTTCTGATTCACAACCGGCTGGCATCCGGTTAAGAATGTACAGTCGCAGTTTTGCCAGAGCAGCAAAATCAGGGTCGGAGAATAGGATATCTCAATATTTTTAAATTCCTACCTCCAGTACTGCCAGATTTATTCACAAGTTCACGTAATTTATTGATGGTGAGTTGTCGAATTTCTCTCATCGTCATGACTATTTCATAATCCCTCTCCAGTGTTTGTCGTACTTCCACTGCCATCAGCGAATCCAGTCCGAGGTCAGCAAGTGTTGTATCTGGGCTCAAAGCATTGACGTCACGTGCACCTTGGGGGGGGGGGGGGGGGGGGGGGGGGGGGGAGCACAACATTAGGACAAAGCCGGTGGACACACAATCTCTGCCAATTCATTCTGATTCCTCAACTTTACAATAGTAAACATCTGGTTCCCGATCAGGACTTTCCTTTATTCCATTCCCAATGATGACGGTGTGTGTTTCTGTAAATCAAAGTGCTCAGATAGCACATAACATATGGTGCATGGGCTCACCAACCATGTCACACATCATGCATGAGCTCACAAGTAGTGTATGTTTACTGTAGTTACGAATAACTAGTTATGGGCAGCAAGGTGGCACAGTGGCTAGCACTGCTCCCTCAGTGCCAGGGACCTAGGTTCAATTCCAACCTCGAGTGACTATGTTCAGTTTGCACATTCTCCCAGTGTCCGCATGGGTTACCTCCAGGTGCTCTGGGAGTTTCCTCCCACAGATCAATGATGTGCAGGCTAGGTGAATTAGCCATGCTCAATTGTCCCTTAAGTGTCCAAAAAGGTTAGGTGGAGTTATGGGGTTACTGGGATAGGGCGGAGAAGTGGGCACTCTTTCAGAGAGTCGGTGTAGACTCGATGGGTCGAATGTCTCTTCCTGCACAGTAGGGACTCTATGAATAACAATACTTGTTGTATTAATACAACACTTGTGAACAGTATGTCCCATTATGTATAGCATTTACACAAATATTTGTCAGCTGCCCCTGATGCAGGTTTACCTAATAAGTGCAGATTAACAGAATCAATTCCTCTGTATGGTGCGGAGTTAGTTGATCTAAGCTTGGGTGGTGTAGAACAGAGATACTATAACTGGTCTCAACATCACTGGTTTAAAGGAATGAACCTTAATCATTGCTGGAAATGCACACCTTTGGATGCGGGGCGAGGAAAAGTTAAGTCAGTGATTAACCCAAAGAGCTTAAAGCCCTGCCATGACTTATTGTAATATGCTTAAACAGGAGTAAAGCTTATAGACCACAAATATGCCCAGGGAACCAGATTCCATCTTCAGCTGGGCACAAAATGGATGGCAGTGAATTGGCTGAAGGTTACAGATTTAGCCTGTTTCCCCTAAAGACAATTGGATAGGGTTTATAATGGGAAGTCAGTTCCCATCCATTTTGTGCCCAGGTCAAAGTTGAATGTTACCCCCAATGTCTTTTGAGATGAGCGGATTGGAAAAATTGGGGAGACCATTTTTGTACAAAAAAAAATGATTTTGGATGGATTACACCTGATCAACCTTCATGGGAAGCTATATTACAACGTTTTGTACCTGTAACTTATCAAAGCAGTCATTGTAAAATGTTCCCAAAACACGAAAATATGATGCATTTTATAAATTTAGAACTACTGAAACACTGAGATTACAACTTAAATCAAGATGACATGAAATGAAATGATCTCTTGCTACAAATGATCACATGCTACTATATAAAACAGCTGACTGCTCTCTTGTAATTTTGTTCAGTATTCAAATAGAAGCAACGTTTCTGCTGTATTATTTGCGTACAATGAGTTCTACAGACTACTACTCCAAACTTCAACTTTAGAAACCATTATAATCGGCTGTTCTGTGGTGTAAGCAAACCGGAGCAAAGGCATGGATGGACACAGTTTTGCAAAGCAACAGAACAAGGTGTTAAAATTACCACTTAATATTGAAACAATAGCAACAGATCCCACGTTATTCTTCAAAACCTCCAAGCCATCAACGTTCACTGGCAGGGCTGAACAATATGGGATGATGATAAGGATATTTATATCAGTGATGCTTACCAAGTATGTGGGCAACAGCCTCGATGAGGTCCCGCTTGCCACTGCCATCAGCTTTCTTAACTACTGCCTTCTGCGCAAGGACGAAGCTGCACATAACTGGATGAGACTGGTTCAGGAACTTGTCCAGAATCTCTAAACAGGAGCTGATCTTCTGAGGCAAAGTTCCACCGATCACAGTGTCATTATCACCCATAGTTTCCAAGATGATACCCACATCTCCAATGGCACCCCACTGTATGGCTAGGCCTAAGACACAGATCAAAAGGCATTCTTCTGTAAGTTAAGAGGAAATGCTCAAACGTTCTTACATATTTTCGCAACCTTTTATTCTTTTGAATTGCCTCGGAGGTGATTTCTAGAAAGGAACTATCCATTTTTACAATTTCAAAGTCTTTCCAGTTTCATGCCCAAAACATATTTGGTTTTTCATCTTCCTTCCATCGAATCCCAGAAACATTAGCCTCTCAACTCAAATGCTGAATGCATATGCTATGTATTATCAGTATTTCCTGTTGGGTTACAGGAAAGGCCGCACAAGTTGCTGCTCTATTCATGCAAATGATGATTACTGGCATGTTCTTACGGAGGCAAAAGGGGCTGCCATATTGTTATGTTGAAGGATGGGTAATGGATTGAAGGAATGTCCTTCAATATAGGGAAGACGAGAGACAGTTGATTGCATTACAGAGAAGAGAAGACTTGATTGATGAAGTGCCTTCTGACCTATCTTGCAGCAGTCACTGAGGCGTCCCCAGTTTATTTAATGACGTTCTCGTTCATTTCCTTCTGCGTTCTGCCCAATTTTCTTGCTTCAAAAATATTATTGCCCCAGTTACATATTGCTACTCCCAACAGGAGTGAGGAAATCCAATCCCAAGGCTACCCTTGGCATGTGAAAACTAAATAGCAGGTGAAGTCTGGTACTATTGCGCAACAATAATCACATGGTTGCAAATTAAATTGGTTGATATTCTGCTCTCCTTTTGCGATAAAACTATTTTCAAAAAAACAATAAAACATTTTTAATGAGTTTAATACAAACAAAAAGAGCTAGGAATTTGATCTTTAGGGTGGGGTGGGGGAAGAGAGAGAGCGAGAGCGCACGAGAAAAAGAGCGCGTGAGAAAAAGAGGGCGCGAAAAAGAGAGAGTAAGATTAAGGGACAGCGAGGGAATAAAAATTTCAAAAAGCTGTTACCAACTTACTACCTGCAAGAATGAAACACCACAGTTTAAATGGTTCCCCTTCTGGGCTGGAGAGATTGATTGGCAATGCAGGAACATAAATCCTATTGTAATATACTTCAGTTGTTAAATACCAGCCCTAACTTTCACCAAAAGTTTTAATAATTATTCAGGAAAGGCAACAACTTCATCCAACTCATGGGGAGGCCTTTTTTTTTTTTAATATACAAGTTAGGCTAATGGCTAATCACCCAGCAACTTGTGGGCAGTTCATTCCCCACCACAAGTCTGAGAATGACACACATTAATGATAGCGAGGGCTGAAAATTCCAGGCCAATAGATTTACTTTCTGATGGGCCGGGTAGAGCATTCAAATTAAACCAACTTAACAAAGAACAAAGAAAAGTACAGCACAGGAACAGGCCCTTCGGCCCTCCAAGCCTGCGCCGACCATGCTGCCCGTCTAAACTAAAATCTTCTACACTTCCGGGGTCCGTATCCCTCTATTCATGTATTTAAATGTTCAAATGCTTTCAGAGCCAGGACAATTTCCAGACGAAAACGTTGGGACAAATTTGCTTTGGTTGTATACACCTACCTGCCAGGCCGTCACGGCATCTCTGCTCACAGATACGTTCCATGGCAGAATTGGCAAAACCATAGTTACTCTGGCCAGCAACACCATAGCCACAACTCACAGAGGAGAAGACAACAAAATAATCCAGTGCTGTGCATTTCTCCCTACTGACCCTAAAGGAAAATTATGAGAGACATTACTGATTGTATTAATCATGCATGAAAATCAGATTTAGTAAAGTTGAATCAGGCAGAGAACAAAAAAAGTGTACAGATGCTAATCAGGTTTATTGTACATTTTAAAATCACAGTAATATCTCCAAGGAGGATAATTGATTAGAATGGATCATACTGCATGTACTGGCACGATTTGGCCTTTGAGTTTTCAAATAAACACTATAGAATGCAACTGTCATCTCTTTTCAATTGAAATGAAAATGAAATGATTCAATTTACAAGTTTGCGTGTTCCATTCTTTTCAAAATCGCAAAATCTTTTGAGAAAAAAAAACTTTTTGCAGCTTGTAAAAAGATGGTTTGTGACATGTTCTATTGACTATGAAGGCCAAGCAATGAGAGACAAACTACCCCAGTGCCCTGATGGGAGGGTGGGGGCAGGGGCCGAGATCCTGTGCTCGGAGGCTGGTGAATGGGAGGAAAGAGCAGGACTGGGAAGAGCTGCCTTCGTCATTCAGAGTGAAAAGTACCATCTGGTGCCTATTACACCATTATGGCTCAGATGAAAGAATCAATAAGCACACGGCCACATTAACTCCACCAACCAATCAAATTGGTGGAACATAAAAGTCTGGTTTGCATGATCTTTGTCGGTCAGTTGGATCAGGAGATGGCAACATGGGAATGAATGAGGGAATCAGATGTTCAGAAGGAATTCAAACTTATTTTCAATAATAACCAGGAACAGATTTTTTTAAAAAAAATTTTTTTTTTTTTTTTTTTTAAAAAAAGATCTGCTATAATCATTTGAACACTTTTCCCAAATATCTTCACAGTTTACTTGCCTGTCCAGGTGAATTGTGCCATTGTACTTGGGCTGATTAACAGCCTTGAAGAGGTCAGGAGTCAAGTTTTCTAACATACCATCTTTTAAAACCTGTAGGGAAAAAAAAAGATTTAAATGAGACTACAGCAACATTTCCAGGCACGCTAACATGAACGATCTAGCTACCATCAAAGCGGAATCAATTCAAATAGAAGCAGTGGAATTTGAAGGAGCAGGATTCACTTCAGATCCCAGAGTGGGACCCGTGAAAGTAGTTACATTCCTCACTGATACAGCAGTTAAGATTTTAATTTTCTAAACTTAGGTTACCACACATGGGGAAATTTGCCACAACTATGTTTAGCATTACCCTCGAAGGAGATTTTTAAATTAATTATTGGGATGCGGGCATTGCTAGCAAACTTAGTATTTGTTTTTATCCTCAGCTGCCTGATGGTGGTGGTCAGGCACCTTTTTGAATACAGCAGGGTAGGTTGGAAGGTCATTTCTGAGGCAGTTAAGAGGCAAGCACATTGCTGTGCATCTGGTGTCATAAAGAGGCTAAATAAAGTAAAGACAGTCGATTCCCTCCCCCAAAAGAAATCTGTGAACCAGATGGGGTTTTTACAACAAGCACTAATTTAGTTTGTTAGTCAATGGAATTTAAATTCCCAATGGGATTTGAACTCATGTCTTTGGATTGCTCATCCAGTAGATAACCACTCTGCTACTGTGTCCCTGAATAGTCAACAAATAGCTCTCATGGAATGAGATAATAAGTAGCTAACCTTTGGCGAATGGGGAAAAAAAGATTGCAAAGTGCTTCTGGAGACATTTTGTGGGATGGCAGGACCAGGTGGAACTGGATTTCATTTCATTTTCTTTCTCTTTCATCACAGATAAATCCGGGTGAAACTGGGATTCACATATGGAGCACATGATCATGTCAAATATTCGTAACTTTGAATGGCCACAGTGGTGCTCATGTTCCCATCTCTGGTAGCAGAGGGTGGAAGGTATTACTACTCACTATAATAATGTAGAATCTAAAAAAGGCAGCAGAAACATCATCTGTTGCCAAATAATGTTCCCTCAGGTCTGTTGCGTCCAAGGGAGTTAATTCCCAAAGTCGTAATTATATAATCCTCGACATAGCAATTGTCAATGGCATGTTAATTATGTTGTTAGGATACACAGGTAAAGGGCATTATTTAATTAAGTATGTTGAACACATTAATAGGGGCAGCTGGGACAGTGGGTATGTGAGGAGAGGAGACTGAACAAAGACAATAAACTCAGAGTAAAGAACAGCTCTGGAACATAGGAACAGGAGTAGGCCATTCAGCCCCTCGAACCTGCTCCACCAATCAATAAGGTTATGGATGATCTATGGCCCAACTCCTGCCTTTGGCCCATATCCCCGAATACCTTAGCTTAACAAATATTCATCTACCTCAGATATAAAACTAACTGATCTAGTCTCAATTGCCATTTGTGGGAGAGAGTTCTGATCTAGCATCAATTGCCGTTTGTGGAAGAGAAAGTTCCAAACATCTTCCAGCCTTAGTCTGCAGAAGTGTTTCCTAACATCTCTCCTGAAGACGGTGGCCTTAATTTTTAAGTTACAGAATCTCCAACTAGTGGAAACGGTTCATCTTCATCTACCCTGCCTTTTCCTGTTAATATCTTAATGACTTCAATCAGACCACCCCTTATTCTAGAGGAAACTGGCTTAATTCGTATAATCTCTCCTCATAACTTAACCCCTGAAGTCCAGCTATCATTCTTGTACAACTACGTTGCACTCCTTCCAAGGCCAAAATAGCCTTCCTACGGTGTGGTGCCCAGATCTGCTCAGTGCTCTAAGTGGGATCTAACCAGAGGTTTGTAAAGCTGCAGCATAATTTCTGCATCTTTATACTCCAATCCTCTAGACATAAAGGCTAGCATTCCCTTATTCCCTTCTGAACTTTTGTTTGTGGCTTATTAAAAATCTATGCACCTGAACCCTCGGGTCTCTTTGGACATCCATTGAATTTAACTTCATCTATCCTTTTATTGGTCCAAAATGGATAACCTCACACTTGCTTAATTGAAATCCATCTACCACCGTTTTGCCCATTCACCTAGTCTATCACCTAGTCTATCAATATCAACGCTGGTCTTGAAAGATCAGTGGTGTTTTTGGCATTTTTCTCTTATTTTTATATTGTCCCTTATCTCTTTTGTTGTCCATAGCTGGGGGGGTTTCCTGTGAAGAGGAGCTTTTACCACTAGGGGGCAGAAACTGTTTCCATATTGCATTAAATGTTTCTTTAAACATCTTCCACTGTTCTTCAGTTATTTTACCCATTAGCAGCTTTGACAAAGAGTCATCGGACTTGAAACATTAGCTCCTTTCTCTCTCTACAGATGCTGCCAGACCTGCTGAAATTTTCCAGCATTTTCTCTTTCGTAGCAGATTTTCCCAGTTTACTGTGGACAGTCTCTGTCTCATCTCATTAAAGTCGGCCTTACCCAAGTCTAAAGTTCTAGTAGCGGATTTGTGCTTTCAAACGTTCACTTTCAAACATTACACTGAACTTGGATCATGTTATGATCACTATTTGATAAATGTTCATACACAATCAGGTTACTGATTAAATCCAGCTCACTACTCAATCCAATATTGCTTCTCCCCTTGTTGCATCCAGGACATACTGCTGTAGGAAATTATCTGTCACCAGAAATTCACTAACAGTTTGAGCGAGGCAGTCAAGCACCTGGCAGGAAGGTAAAGTTAAAATCCCCCATTAATACTTCTTTGCCTTTGCGAAACACACCTAATTTCTGCATTTATACAATCTAGCACTGCCGAGCTGCTACCAGGGGGTCTAAAGATAACACCCATTATAGTTTAAATCCTTTGCTGTTCCTTAGTTCCACCCACAAGGTATCCTCTTCACCCTCATTATATCCTCTCTCACTAATGAATTGATTCTCTCTTTCTCTCTGCCGCCCCCACCCTCCGGCCATTCACTTGTTTAAAGTGCTCCTGACCGCCCAGTTAGCCTTTCCGCTTGGACACCTCTACCCAGACCCGTGTCCTGGTTTCGGATTACACCGACCGGCTTGGATTCTATTAATAACAATGACCTGTTTTAATAATAGGCACAAAGCTATAGTCTGAACTCACCATGGCCAGGTGGAAGATGCCACCTACAGGGCCAAGACCAGAGGCCTCTGCAATAAGACGTTGCGTACCCTCTAAAGAACAAACATCACTGGTGGAAATGAGGACTTTTATGCCCATTTCCCTCCACTCACGTACCCGCTTAGCCTGGTACCCTGTAACAGAGCAGGAATTAGCATTAAGTCACAAATCAAACGGTCCATGGCAGTGCAGCCAGTAAATAAAACGCAATTCAACAACGGCTAATAATTTGTTGTACTGTTTGTACCATTTCCTCAAATGGTCATGAGTGATAAAATGAGTTTAAAGTTCTCACAGATGGAGTATCAAATTGCATTAATGTCAAATTCTGTGTTCACTGGATGAAGGGACTTTACAGTTACAATATGGGACAAGTAGTTAAAAGATTATGATGCAGGACATGAATCTATAGTGTTCAGGCATCACACATTATGGCAATTGTTTGCGTACTTTCGTTCCAAAATCCACTCACAAATGGAGATTTTATTCCACCCAATAGAAAACGGAAGCCAGACTTATAATTCCTCTATAACACTACAATCATTTTACACAGGTTCAAAACAAATAAAGATTTTTTAAAATTGCAACCCAAAGGTAAGATTTTGCTGCACTAAACTGGATCTACAGAAGATGCAATAACAGAGTTGATTTTAGCCAATGGACAGTGCTAGAAATGTTAAAGAATGGATTGCAACATTTAAAAGACACACATTTCATGTCATTGACTTTAGGCAAACAAAACACCCATATTCTGCACAGCAGGTCACGTCACGGTGACTTAGGTAGGCAAACAAAACACCCATATTTTGCACAGCAGGATCCCAAAGATCCCACAATCTGCAACAAATTTGATCACTTACCACTGCGTATTCCAGAACGGGATGTCAGGACCAGTTTCTGAGCACCTCTCTCAATCAGCCAATTTGCCAGTTCCAAACCAAAACCTCCGAGACCTCCAGTGATGATGTAAGACTTTGCTGCTGGACATGCAGTACGGGGTACAGCAGCAATGGCGAGCTGCTCAGAGTTTGCAGAAGGGGATTTACCTTCCTCCTCTCGAACCTGTTGGATGACCACGCAATGGCATTTTGTTAAATGCGGTGTGACCATTGTCCTCACCAAACCACCACAATCCTCACCAAACCTGCTTCACGGTCAGCCAGCATAAGAGGGCACCGTGGACAATAAAAATCGTTGCCCTCCTTTCAGTCTCCCTCATCCAAATTTCACCTCTCAACCCAGATAATGGTAAACAAAACTCATCTACCCGAGGCTACTGCCTTCAAGTGCTTATCCCAGCAGGGGCTGAATTTCAATCATGTAACTGAGAAGCTAGAATGCTTACAGGCTGCTGTGATATGGGATTGTAGAAAAATATATTTGATTATGTATAAACACCGTTAACAGAGGTTGGATAGCAATGTGGGCAACAGGGGAAATCAGAGGTGAGATAATGAGAAAAAAATAATAAGAGTGGTTAGCAAAAATATGGGGGGGGGGTAAATATAGTTGAGGAAAATAGGTGACCAAGGGAACGAATGATCAAGGAGTGGAAGATGTCTTTATTGACTTACTTGTATTTACAAATTAATTTGCATGCCATACAAAAATTGCAACTTAAAAGAGGAAGAGAAGGTAGATATAAAAGTTGCTCACAAAGAAGGTAGAATAATATTGTAACGGAGAGCAAGACACGCAACCTTGATGTGCTAAAAGGGACTCAAATTAAACTAGTCACATTCTGATGGATATCTTAAGGGCAATCGCTAAATATGGAAATGTTTCTTTCATGAGCTTGGAAAAGCAAATCTGCTATCAATAGACATTGACAATAGACCATTATAGCGCAGTGCAGGCCCTTCGGCCCTCGATGTTGCGCCGACCTGTGAAACCAATCTAAAGCCCATCTACACTATTCCATTATCATCCATATGTTTATCCAATGACCATTTGAATGCCCTTAATGTTGGCGAGTCCACTACTGTTGCAGGCAGGGCATTCCATGCCCCTACTACTCTCGGAGTAAAGAACCTACCTCCGACATCTGTCCTATATCTATCTCCCCTCAATTTAAAGCTATGTCCCCTCGTGCTAGCCATCACCATCAGAGGAAAAAGGCTCTCACTGTCCACCCTATCTAATCCTCTGATCATCTTGTATGCCTCTAATAAGTCACCTCTTAACGTTCTTCTCTCTAACGAAAACAGCCTCAAGTCCCTCAGCCTTTCCTCATAAGATCTTCCCTCCATACCAGGTAACATCCTGGTAAATCTCCTCTGCACCCTTTCCAATGCTTCCACATCCTTCCTATAATGCGGCGACCAGAACTGCACGCAATACTCCAAATGCGGCCGCACCAGTGTTTTGTACAGCTGCAACATGACCTCATGGCTCCGAAACTCAATCCCTCTACCAATAAAAGCTAACACACCGTAAGCCTTCTTAACAACCCTATCAACCTGGGTGGCATCTTTCAGGGATCTATGTACATGGACACCGAGATCTCTCTGCTCATCCACACTACCAAGAATCTTACCATTAGCCCAGTACTCTGTATTCTATCAGTTTATAAAAAAAAGGAGAGAGAAGGCAACAAATAGATTTGGAGAATATAAAGTAAAGGAAAGAATAACGAAGTGTCTGAAGAAACATAATAGGATAATAATAGCCAGAATGGCTTTCACCTGCCCTTCCTCATTTAAAGACTTTCCATTCTTTTAGTTAATCTTTTAACCATTTCACACAAGGTGATAAACATGTAGAATAGCAGACCTCAATACTTGTATCCTTGATATTGATGGATAAATATTTGACAAGCAGGGCTATTAAAAATCTCATCAGGGACATAGTGAAGTAAGAAATCAGAGATATTTCTGGTTTGCTGGTGGATGGAGGTGGCCATTTCTCTCATGGACAATCCTACATTGTTAAGAAAACTGGTAGATGTGGGAAGAGGCAAGTGTAACACATCATAGTCTCCTGGAGGCCTGTCCGGCAAGAGTCGGGGAGGAATTTCCCAACGATCTTCCCAGAATTTATCATGGGTCACGTCTCTCAGGCATGAATAGTGCTGGTAGTTTCAGAAGGTGGGCATAAGGGTTGCACTCCCCAGCAATGCTAGGTCTGGTAATCTAGGTGTATATTTGTGAGATGGTTTAATGGTGTTCTTCAGATTGATATTGCATTCACGAAATTGCAAAACACTGGCCAGGGATCAGACAAGATTGGCTGCAAATTTAATTTGCAGGTTCCCTTGCTATTTCCTTAATGATGAGGAATGTTCAGGCAGCAGAAGAACTGCAAATATTTAAAAATTAATTTAATATCAAAATGCATTTAAATCACATCCCACAGGAAGTATTAATGGTTTTTATTAATAGTCTATAATTATCTGATACGTGGAGTTGTTTTTCTAATGACTCAATGGGCTGCATTTTATTTTTTTTAAATAAATTTAGTGAACCCAATTCATTTTTTTTCCAATTAAGGGGCAATTTAGCGTGGCAAATCCACCTAGCCTGCACATCTTTTGGGTTGTGGGGGCAAAACCCTCGCAAACACTGGGAGAATGTGCAAACTGCACACGGACAGTGACCCAGAGCCGGGATCGAACCTGGGACCTCGGCGCCGTGAGGCCGCAGTGCTAACCCACTGCGCCACCGTGCTGCATTTTAAAAGGCTCTTATACCCTAACTGCAACGTCAAGGAGTGGGGATGAGCCCACCCACCATCCTGATGGCTGCCCTGCACCAATTTAACGCTGCCAGCATTAAGCAGAGACTTTCACTCCTATTACCTTAGAGAGCTGCCAACCAATTGGATGGCCGGCAATCCTCTCATCCCAGCAGTGGCGCCCGGGAGTGGTGGCCAAGGTTGGAATTACAGGCAGTCGTCCCATGATGAGGGGTCCAGGAAGCCCAGGATTTTGGGGTCTCGGTGAGGAGAATGACACCCCCTCCCCCAGCTGATGGTAAAATACCATGGCGGTGGGGTGAGGCTCTTAAGTGGCCATTTAGACCAATCGGCCTACAGGCAGTCAGGCCTCCCAACACCGCCTCACCCCTCTAAAATTTCAGACAGGTGGGTAGGTGGTGGGTATGCTGCCTGCTGGATTTTATATTCCTCCCCTGCCTTCAAACCTGCTGTCAAGGGAGCAGGATAGCCAGCCCAACAGGTGTTTTTCGACTTCACCATTTTCTCCTTGAGGTATGGCCGAAGGTAATACAGTACCATGAAAGTATTAAACGACACCCAAGTACACAAACTGCATTTTGCGTCACAAACCTGCATTTCCAGATTCAGGACTTGGCGGTTTGTTCCACACCCAAGTATTTAGCTACAAGCCATACTCTTTTTGCCAATTCTTGTCTTGGGATGTTGGGTGGGGCGATCAGCACAGAACTGCCTCAAGTCAGAGGTGGACCCGGTCTATCTGACACACTGCAATACTCGCTGATGGCCCTTCAAACCAGGCCTACTTTTATAAACTTTCTAATCTGCTTATTCCCCCAGTTGAAGGCAGCTTTCCGAGTCGACCTTCCTTCAGAAGAAGCAAAAAGACAAAGTGACCAAATGGTTTTCTGCCCTCACCTTCAGAACAACTTTCCCAATGTGTTTGCCCTGTGCCATAAAGCGAAATGCAGATTCCACATCATCTCGGTCGAAAACCGTGGTCTTCAGTGGTTTGACCACACCGCTGCATATTCCTTCCTTTAGGAGCTCGGATACTTCCTCCCACTCCCTGTTTCCTTCTTCAAACAGGGCATCCAGCAGGATTCCGTGGAACGCAATATTCTTCAGGAAAACGGACATACCTGAAAACAATGTATATTCATTACAAAAGGGCGTCCGACATTGAGCCCATGACCAAAAAATAATGTGCAGAAAGACGTGCAAAATATTGGAAATTCTGGTTCAATTCATCGCAGATTAAAAATGAAATTCAATGTCAACATACAAAAACCTAGTCACGGTTTGGAGGCCATTGTTTTATTAGTAGTTACTCCATTTACTTTTTACTGCAGCATGCTTACCAAGTGGATTGTTATTAGAAAGGTCATATTTGCCAATCTCAAGAAAGCGCCCGTGTCGAGCCAGGCAACGCAGGCTGGCCTGCAGTTTTTCTTCAGCTAACGAATTCAGCACCAGGTCCACTCCTGTTGGGCAATGGCATCACATAGTTAGACAAACTATACTTCACAATCAATACTTCATGTGATAAATATCATGGAGCACCTCATGGCAGCATTCACTATAAAATGTACAACTCCGTTGTTACCTCACCACAGCGTGGATTACATTTGACATCAAGCGGTGTCTGATGGGAGGTACAGCCAATCCTCGGGTTCCTACTTTTCTAATCTGCTATAGAGGGCACCTATGGTTGGAAGTGATGGAAGGACCAACACAAGAACCAGTATCTAGTCAGACAATTTGACATTCTAAACATCCAAGTTCATTGCCATGGTTTCCTCATCATCCCCTTTAATCCAAATCATCCCATGAGCAGCTTTATCAAAGAGACTCACATACCATGAAGCTGATTCCACCTCCATGATAGTTCAAACAGAGGCCAGAATCCTTCCTTCCCACAACAGTTTTTCCTCAAGTGCCCTTCACAGCTAGGAATCTGACATTTCTGAAACGTGACTACCTGGGGCATCTTTACTTGCACAGGGGGCTTTAATGTCACTTAAGAAAAAAAGATAGATCCAGGCTCATTTGTTCTTTTCAAGCATAGTTCCAAAGGAGTTTGCCAAGATTGAAGTGGGCCTTTCTACGCTCCACAAACTCAAAGTCAAAACAATCTTCAGGGGATCAAAATTCGGATTACTTTGGTGAGCCTTCAAAGCATCTGATACATGTCTTGAAAGAAACACCTCAAGAGGAATTATTATCAGATAGAGAATCATTTTTAAGTAATTGCATGTTATTGTGAGTGCACCAACTCGCTGATCCCACGTCTTCTCCTTAACAAACCTCCGTACTTCATCTAGTACATCACAATCCATCTGTTAAATACTGTTTTGAAGGCGGTCTACATTTTTGCAATAGTTCTGTATGATCTCAACTTTTTAAAAGGAGTTCAACCTCCCAGTTATGCCACTAGATCGTTTTAAATAAAAACATCTTCACTGTACAAGAGTTAAACAAGTTATTACTGACTTAACACTATTTCATAAACATTTATTCTTTAAGCCTATTCATCTCATGGGACACTCCCCATTTCTACTTTTATTTCCACCCAAAAGTTCCCTTATATTTTACAGGATCTTGAGGATTCCCTCACTTCACCTGGAACCAAACCAAGGGTGGCACAGCTCTCAGGAATTCACCTCGATTTTCCTCAGTATTCCCGCTATTCTCCAAGGTGTGAGATTTCTTGGGGTCCTTCCACTAGTATTCAGCTAAGCAACCCCCCAACTTTCCTTATGCACCTCATGATTGGGAGCATCCCAGCTCACGCTTTCTTATTCAGTAATTCCAAAATCAGAAAATACCCTCGTTTCTAATGGCGCTTTGCTTCTGGTCTACCATTGGTGGCAGCTTGCTTTCTCTGCTTGCTCCAAGCTGTTTGAGCTCCAGATTCAAATTGCCTACTTCCTATTTTCTGTGAAAACAAAATCACAGCTAAACCCAAACCCAAAACACAAGAGTATCGCCCTGCAACCACTCCCCATGGTAATGTGGCACACCAGGGATGTCCCAGATAGAGATTTCAACTAGTTAATTTCAATTTCCAAACATGCCCTTTGATCTAAACTGTATTCGGATACCTCCTTGATTATCAGTTGTTTTCCAACCTTTCTTTGATCTGGGGAATTACATGAAAAACTTAAATCCCTTATGAAAATCATTGTAGACACCAAAACTCCCACAACAGGCCATCCGGGAGATAATATTTTCCTATTTCTAACTCGGATTTTGGGGAGGTCTTGCGGCATAGTGTTAGCATCCCTGATTCTGAGTCAGTAGCTCCAGATTCAAGCCCCACTCCAAGATTCGATGGGGTGTTTCTAATTCACCGAAACAGGCTGAGCACCAACTTGCAAATCCTTCCCAACATATGCCTGTCACACGCGGTGCTGGTCAACCATTTGCAGAAGGCAACAGTAAACTACTGTAGTATCTTGTATAAGCCATGGAACAACACATGGAACTCCGTGGTTGCCAACACCAAGCCAGAGCGAGCTCAACGCCAGCAAATACTTCTATCATTTTACATTTAAAACGTCAATCCCCACCGAAACACAGGAATCATGAAATTAAGTATTGCTGAAATAGGGCAATTCAGTCAAAACTTTTTTGTCTTGCACTCATCAGGAACATCACAAAAATACCAATGTCAGGGGAACAAACAACTTTATACTGTATGATTGGTTGGTAAAGTACCGATTGCTAGAGGCATTGCCATGGACAATGTGCCCATTAAAGAGGACTGACCGTTCCCTGCTAAGCATTGTTTGACAATTTAAAACCGGTTGTTTGGCTTGATTGGTCAAGGCATTTCCCGGAGGAACGAGCCAGTTTCCCGGAGGAATGAGCAACTAGTTTTCCTGATGCATGATCCAGTTGAAGCTTTCTTCCAAGCCCATGTGGGAAGGAATTAAAACTTCCTCCATTAGGCCATTCACCTCCAAAAGAGCAGAGTGCCAAACCAAATTTGAGCTCACCAACCAAGACTCACGGTAGGTTCTCTTTTTCGCTCCTTCAGGACTTACGACTCTACAACATAGTAGCAGCAGTGATAGAGATGACGAGATTTTAATAGACTAGATTCAAAGTGTTCTAAAGTACATGAACCCCTAACTCTAGGTCATTTAAGCATGTCTGAATTTGCCTAAAGCATGCTAGGCAGGCCAGTTATTTAACCAATGTTCTCTGGATTGTGAAGCTAACAAGGCTTTCTTACCACAATGGTACTGGACTATTTATTATGCAGCTACTCTGGTTAAACAAGCATCCAAGAGCTCACCTCTGCCGCCAGTCACACGCAGCACATGCTGCTCAAAGGAAATGTCTCGAGAATTAGCAAAAGATTCATCATTCAACTGTGGGAAACGCTGCTGAAGGTATATGCGTTTCTCTGTGGAACCTACGGGGAGTAAGTAGACAACAAATCAGTCATTGCCCGATTGATTACAATTTTAAACCGGTTATCCTACGCATATTAAGAAGGAGCCTTGCAAATACTTCTTGATTGATGTTTCTCCATATGCAATAGCCCCATCCTTAATGTATCAATAGCATATGATGTAGATTGTGTAAACTCGCAATTGTAATTGAAAAGCACACAAGATATATTTACCACAAAGCAATTACTGGTGTTCTTCAGCAACAGCGTGAAACACTAAAAATCCCAACATACAATGTTCAGAGACAAAGTATTCAGAGACAAAGAATTTCGATTGGTCCTGAACAAGCTAAATTAAATAAATAATTTGAATGTAAACTTAACATTTATTCTTATTTTATTTGGTTCCTGCTATCCAAGTTGGTAAATCACCGACATTTGCATTCAGAAAGATTTATCTTAAGACATGTTTTTGATTACTAGGCAGCACATCAGGGCAATACGCAGATAGACCAAGTCAAAAGGTGGATTCATTCCCTCGTCATATTATTGCCGAATAATGGGCACCCCAGAGGAGAACATGCTGCATGGAGTAAAGTTAAATTAGAATAATAGAATCCTTACAATGCAGGAGGCCATTCGGCCCATCGAGTCTGCACCAGCCCTCTGAAAGAGCACCCTACCCAAGATTACTCCCCCACTCTAACCCCGTAACTCCACCTAATCTGCACATCTTTGACCACAGAGGGGCAATTTTTTTTAGCATGGCTAATCCACCTAACATGCACATCTGTGGGAGACTGTGGGAGGAAACCGGAGAATCCGGAAAAAACCCATGCAGACAGGGGAAGAATGTGCAAACTCCACACAGGCAGTGATCCAAGTCCGGAATCGAACCCGGGTCCCTGGCGCCGTAAGGCAGCAGTTCTAACCACTGTGCCTCCCCATTTAATAAACTCTATAATACTTTCTCTAATATTTCAATTTGATACACTTTAATATTCAGGTTGCTTGCTCAACAGTATTACTATTGTATAGAACCAACTCAAGTGGAACAATGTGTGGAGTCAAATTTTATTGCACATCCAAGTTGAGATTTTTTTTGTATTGCACCTATACAGTTTATGAAGAAAGTATATTTTGGAAAAAAATATTATTGCCTAATAACCAAAAATAAAAATGTTACCTACCGACAGTAGCAAAGACACAACATCCCAAGCTGAGGGCAATGGAAATGGCAGCCTGCCCAACACCACCAGATCCTGAATGGATAAGTACACTCTCACCCTTCTTAATGCGACCTCTCACCACCAGTGCATAATATGCGGTTGCATAAACAACAGGCACTGAAGCAGCCTCCTCCAAAGTCCTGAAGCGAGCAAAGAATGAATAAAGTAGCAATGCAGTTTTTCATACACCAGTCACAAAACTATAAAGAAACAACCAAATGTCAACTCCTTGCACTTAAGTTGTTCTGACAAATATCGGACACCTCTGTTGGGCTGGAGGTCTGTAATCATGCACCAGTAGTGCAGGTAGAACAATTACAGACAGAAATCACACATTATGTGTTCGTGAGAATATGAAGTTTCCCTACTGGATTAATTGGTTGTATTGGACCCAGGCATATCCCTGCTTTGTGCTGAGTTAACTGATCTAAGGAGGGAGAAAGAATTATAATTAACCTTGGTATCTGTTGAGTACAGAATGTATTCAATAGTGTTCCGGATTCTAATGTCCACTCAATAACTCCTGCTGCAAATTTCACAAAGTATTAGCATTTTGCAACAGGATGAAGCCTAATAATTATAACGCTTTATAAAACCCATTGCCCAAGTTTTTGCTTGAAGGAGAAAGACTTTGAAGGAGGACAGAATAGGCTTCAATTGCGCAGCAACTAAACAGCTGAAATATGAAAGTCGCTCTAGTCCCCCCGGACCATAGGCCGTTCTCCCTTTTTTGAGAGAGAGAGAGAGAGAGAGAGAGAGAGAGAGAGAGAGAGAGAGAGAGAGAGAGAGAGCGATATCATACATCAGGTGAGTGGACAAGGTTGAGAATAACCTCAGCTGGCACGGGAATTGAACCCACGCTGTTGGCGTCGCTCCGCATCACGACCCAGCCATCCAGCCAACTGAGTTAACCGTATAAATGGCTCGCCTGAAACCCACAGGAGTTAGGAGTGGAGTTATAGGAGGACCGAGGTTGCCACTCAGAAGTGGAGGAAAGGGGGGGATCTGAAAACAGGGTACAAGTGTTTACTGACCTGTTCCAAGTTTCAGTGAAAACCAAACAAATTTAAAAAAAAAAAATTTAGAATACCCAATTATTATTTTTCCAATTAACGGACAATTTAGTGTGTCCAATCCACCCACCCTGCACACCTTTGGGTGGTGGGGGTGAAACCCACGCAGACACGGGGAGAATGTGCTAACTCCAGAAGGACAGTGACCCAGGGACAGGATTCGAACCCGCAGTCCCAGTGCTAGCCACTGCGCCACCCGTGCTGCCTTAAAACCAAACAAGTTTTAAAGAAACGTCATACCACACGGGACAACTAAGCGAGTGTAGGCGACACACTCCATTGCGGCAGAGAATACAAATGTGGGATTACTTTTGATATCGTGTTCTACGCGGATGTGTCAAATGTTAGGTTTTCAGGCCCTGGTAGTAGTACTGGCAGGAAGGATATGAAATCAAAAGATTCAACATTCAGATCGCAAACTCAATCCAACGCTGCAGATCCGTTCACACCACTAGAGGGAGTACTACACTGGAATAAAACTCACTCTTTCAGCTTTTAATGAGCTAGTCCCAAAATTATGACAACATTGAGAGAAAGCCATGAGTGCTAACAGAGAGAACTAAAAAAAAAAAGAGGAAGAGGAGATTGTAAAAACCTGTTTTTGTAGATTTGTTTTGTAATCGGAGCATAATGGCTCAGATCTTCCAGCCCATTAAAGACTGGACACACCCTGAAAGACACGCCACGGGACCCCACGGAAGTCCCAATGAACCAACTCCATGGGACCTGCCCAGGAAGTTTGAACTTTCAATTGGCAATTCCCTTGCCCCTTCTGCGGGACCCTCTGAAAAAAGTCCCCAACTCTTGAGTTAGAGACGGAGGATTGTTCAGACTTACTTACCTGGAAACAAAAATCCGAATATAACTCCTGGATAACTGTTCAACGGTCCCTCCACCCTCCCCAATTCGGAGTAAAGAGTTTAAATGTCCCACAGCTGGGTGTGTGTGTGTTAGTGTGTATGTTATAGGGTAGCAGCTGGGTAAGGCAGTAAGCCTGACTGTTCCACCCACTTGATCGCCCGACTACCCATCCTCGATCCCCCGACCCGACATCTCCCGCACCCTTATCCAAGCTAATTCACTCCCACCAACTCATTCCCCTATGACCAGACCAGCTCCTGGTATGTACCCCTCCTGACCAGGCGGCTCCCACACCCGCCTGCTTTCTGCATCTCTTCAAAGCAGCTTCCGGGACATTTAAATTCTTTCCTTACAGAATATGGCAGCTAATGGCGTAAAAATCATTGTGGCGTCTGCACAGATTCCCTTCGCTGATGTTTCAGAGGTTTTATTTTTTATTTTGCACAAACTTACAAATGTAATTCCTGTCTCCCTTTTCAAGCAGAAATGGAGGCATTATTAGCCTGTTGGGTTCAATGTTTCAGTTCAAACCGTCTAATTTCAAGCACAGTGTTTCAGAATCCATAGAACCCCCAAGTGCCCATTCGGCCCATCGAGTCTGCATCGAATCTCTGAAAGAGCACCCGACCTAGATCTACTCCTCCCTCCCATCCCCAGTAACACCACCCTATGCTCGAATTGAGGGGCAATTCGTCATGGTCAATCCACCTAACCTGCACATCTCCGGACTGTGGGAGGAAACTGGAGCACCCGGAGGAAACCACTGTGCAACCGTTTTCCGATCTTGTATCCCAACACTAAGGACTGGGGCGGCATGGTAGCAGTGGTTAGCACTGCCGCTTCACAGCTCCAGGGTCCCAGGTTCGATTCCCGGCTTGGGCCACTGTCTGTGTGGAGTCTGCATGTTCTCAGAGTGTCTGCGTGGGTTTCCTCCGGGTGCTCCGGTTTCCTCCCACAGTCCAAAGATGTGCAGGTTAGGTGGATTGACCATGCTAAATTGCCCTTAGTGACCAAAGGGGTTGGGTGGGTTACGGGGATGCGGGGGTTAAGTGGGGTGCTCTTTCAAAGAGCCGGTGCAGACTCGATGGGCCGAATGGCCTCCTTCTGCACTGTAAATTCTATGACTGGCAATGTTATGGTGCCCAAGCCACATTGGTCAAACAAAATGCAAATTCGACCACGTTAATGAATTTTCTGTTCTTGATAAATCCTGTTAAATGTGTACCAATTATCCGGAACGTCCCACAAGAATCGCATATCGCAGTCCACCACTGTCGCCAGTCCCTTGGCGGGAAGCAGTCCCATCACTCTCCTATCGTTGGGGTCACGGCCTGAAAATTCCATTCCCAAGAGGCAGTGCTGCAGAGCTGCATCACCTAGGGAACAAGGAACAAGTTCACAGTGCAGTGGACACGAAACCCATTTCTGGCCACCTGATGGAAACGGTGCTCGAGGAGGAGCCTAGAAATAAAAAAAACCTGACTATGCTGACAACTTAGTAAGCAGAATGTTTATTTTGGAACTCAAGTCAGGGAGGGCAGCGCAGGATTAAGCAGAGACCTGTTGGGATTGGCTAGGATGCTGCTTTCACAGGCCACCCGATCTTATTTTCCATTCAAGTCAATATGGAATAATATTGGGCAGAGTGCAAAACTAGCCCCTCACCCAATCTGGAGGGTTCCTGGCAGACTGGCTCAGTTAAAAGTACCCTCCACATTGCTCATTCATTTCAACGTGAAGCACAGTCCTATTCATGTATAACCCGAGCAGTTTTCCCTCTCGATGGAGACCCAGAACATGACATTTCCCAGTACAACACTCAAATGGCAAACAGTGAATTGCTGGTAGCTCAGGCAGGTTTCATAGAAGTTTCATAGAATTTACAGTGCAGAAGGAGGCCATTCGGCCCATCGAGTCTGCACCGGCTCTTGGAAAGAGCACCCTACCCAAGGTCAACACCGCCACCCTATCCCCATAACCCAGTAACCCCACCCAACACTAAGGGCAATTTTGGACACCAAGGGCAATTTATCATGGCCAATCCACCTAACCTGCACATCTTCGGACTGTGGGAGGAAACCGGAGCACCCGGAGGAAACCCACGCACACACGGGGAGGATGTGCAGACTCCGCACAGACAGTGACCCAAGCCGGGAATCGAACCTGGGACCCTGGAGCCGTGAAGCAACTGTGCTATCCACAAGGCTACCGTGCTGCCCCACGGTTGTGGCAGTATTCCCAGAGGTAACCTCTACCAGCAATCAAAGCTACGGCAAGTGTGGTAGATCCAAGACGAACTTTGATTTACAACGGAGTTCCTACACCCTGCCGTTTTGAGTGTTCTATTCCCCACAGAATCGCATTCAGTCAGTCCACCTCCATTCAGCATCTAAATGGCCAGCTGAATATCAAAAACGCTAGCAGACACGGCAATACAATGTTTTCAAAGCCGACAAGAGCAAAATCTAGTGGCCTTACCGGGGATGGCATCAGGTGGCAGCTTGCCAGTTGCCAGCATGATATCACGGAAGTTGAGAGATGCATAATACACCTTGCATAGCTGAATATTCGGATCGTTGGAATGGAAGTGTTGCAGTGGTGATAAAATCCAACAGAGGGATGACAAATCCCCACGGGTCAGCACATTCACGTAGGCAAACTCGGTCTGTTCCTTGTTTTGGTCTGCAAGGACAAAACTCCATTTAGAATAGTAATAATAATAATTGTCACAAGTAGGCTTACATTAGCACCGCAATGAATTTCACCCAGCTTCTAGTTTAATTTGAAAGCAAGCGCAGCACAAAAAAGGTCAGGACATGTGACTTGAGTAGCCTGGCATATGATTCCTTAGATAACCAGTCTTTAATGGAAAGGAAACTAAAATTTAGTGTGCCCCCCCGCCCCCCCCCCCCCCCAATCCTTTTCCTACCTACATGGCATCCCCACAGTCAGACCTGTGGTAGAGATTTGCTTCCAGGGTCACTAATTGTGGGTCATTCAAGATGGAACATCAGACAAGGACTCTTAACAGCACGGAGGCAGTGGATGGGTCAGGAGTGGTCTTGGGGAGGCAGAGGTTGATGTCACCTTGTAATGTTGAAGCCAACCCCCATGTCAGTGGACGGTGTTACCAAGCGGTAGCATAAATAATAATTATTAGCGTCACAAGTAGGCTTACATGAACACTGCAATGAAGTTAGTGTGAAAAGCCCCTCATTGCCACACTCCAGTGTCTGTTCGGCTACACGGAGGGAGAATTCAGCACGCCTTTCAGGATTTGAGAGAGGAAAGTGGAGCACCCGGAGGAAACCCATGCAGACACGGGGAAAACGTGCAAACTCCACACATTCTTCCAGTATCTGTGTGGGTTTCTTCCGGGTGCTCCGGTTTCCTCCCACAATCCAAAGGTGTTCAAGTTAGAAGGATTGGCCATGATAAATTGCCCCTTAGTGTCCAGGAATGTGCAGGTTAGGCTAGGCTACGGGGTTAGGGCAGGGGAGTTGGTATAGGTAGGGTGTCCTCTCAAGAGGGTCGGTGGTGTAGACTTTGATGGGCCAAATGGCCTCCTTCTGCACTGTAGGGATTCTATGATTTTATGCATTACGGTTACAGCCATGGAAGATGTCCTTTGTGACATTGATTATAACAAATGGAGAGCTGCAGCAGGATCGGAAACCTGATCAGAAAGGTTCAAAACACAAAATAATTGGCATACAGGCATCCTGCTTTATTAATAATACATTGCGGATACTTAAAAGGCTAATCTTCAGGTCATTATCATGTCTCATTGCCGGAAACAATCCACATCGTTCGTTGCCATAATATTGGTGAGATTCAATTCCAATCTCACTTTCTTTTTTAAAAAAAAAGGCTATTTAAACAACTTGAGCCACTATCATCTTGCAGAATGTGCGAAGTCATCTCGATACGACAGGAAATCTGCTCAATGTCAACTGTAGTCAATGGAAACTGAAGCTCGAGATTGGAGAGGTTTGTTGCGGAAAACGTGCTGTCCTCCTATTGCAGCGTAATGAAGCAAACAAGGAAGCAAGAAAAGTCAAATATAGACCTGACTTGCCCTTTCTTTACAACGTTACCGTTCCCTCTTTTGCCCCAGTGTTTTCTCATCTGCCCGTCAAATCCTTTCCCGATAACAATACAGTACTAATAGATAATGTGCTACAAAAGCAAAAGAGCCCGGTGTTTTGTTACCTGTGTGGTAGGTAACATGTGCTACTCAATCCTTGGTTAGTGATGAGGTATTCTGAATCTCGATCAAGAAGATTCAAACTCTTCCAGTAGTAACAAAAAAGGTTTATTGAGTAACTACAACAATATTCACACGAGTTCTTTATTTTAACTTTGATACTAGTGATAAGGTTAACAAGAACCAACTACGGTAAACACGTAACTCCACTAGCCATCTGAACTAGTCTGCTGTTGCTTTGATCACAGCGCACCCAAGAGAGAGAGAGACCCAATGTGGCTGCCTTTTATATCCCTGTTGGTCCGGCCCTCTAGTGATCATAGAATTTACAGTGTGGAAGGAGGCCATTCGGCCCATCGAGTCTGCACCGGCTCTTGGAAAGAGCACCCCATTAAGGTCCACACCTCCACCCTATCCCCATAACCCAGTAACCCCACCCAACACGAAGGGCAATTTTGGATACCAAGGGCAATTTATCATGGCCAATCCCACCTAACCTGCACATCTTTGGACTGTGGGAGGAAACCGGAGCACCCGGAGCAAACCCACGCACACACGGGGAGAACGTGCAGACTCCGCACAAACAGTGACCCAAGCCGGGAATCAAATCTGGGACCCTGGAGCTGTGAAGCAATTGTGCTAACCACAATGCTACCGTGCTGCCTGCACGTGGTGCTACTGATTACACATTAACCCCTTGCGTATATGCACACATAGAGATCACAACACCCGCGATCACAAAAGGTTTCCCTCACAAATCAGCTACCAAATGAAGGCTTCAATAGGAGCAGTGTAGATCAAATGCTCCTTTCCCACCAGAACCTGCTCATAGGGAATTGCTATTGCCCACTCCCAGAGTCTGAAGAAACAGCCTCGTCTTGAATGGCAAAGAGCTGCCAAGATTTGATTTTACCTCCTCCATTTTGATCAATGGGGTCACTTGGATGGGGACAAACACAAATATTGAGCTGGAATCAGTTTAAAGATCCCCTCACCCCACTCTGATAAACTCCTGAAGTAGCTAAATGGGTCACCAGTTGGGTTTCCTGTACCTCCCCTCGCCTGCCAGCACTTGAAAATTTAAAACCGACACAGACTTGGAAATCTGAGACAATCTCCACACCAACGATTATGAAATCGCACGCGCACCAGGAATTCCACTGGCATTTGAACATCCGGATCACTCTCGCCCAGGCAAAGCTTCCAAATTTCTCCATCTTTCACCATCATTTCCAAAATGAATTCTCGCAGTTGGGAGAGAGATCAGGTTAGTTACTTCACTGCGGTGAGGGCGGAAAACCTTAAATTGGTGCAAGATACATTCATCCCTAGGTGGATTAGGTTAGGTGGATTGGCCATGCTAAATTGCCCTTCGTGTCCAAAATTGCCCTTAGTGTTGGGTGGGGTTACTGGGTTATGGGTTACGGGGGTAGGGTGGAGGCTTGGGTAGGGTGCTCTTTCAAAAAGAGCTGGTGCAGACGCGATGGGCCGAATGGCCTCCTTCAGCACTGTAAATTCTATGATGATCTCCTATGATCTTTAGGTATGGCACAAATATGGCCAGGTGAGTCTTTGTTAAAAAGACCGAATTGATTTATTGATACTTCCATAGAATACAGGTTAAATACCTTGTAAGAAAA
This sequence comes from Scyliorhinus torazame, assembly GCF_047496885.1. Classification (NCBI taxonomy): domain Eukaryota; kingdom Metazoa; phylum Chordata; class Chondrichthyes; order Carcharhiniformes; family Scyliorhinidae; genus Scyliorhinus; species Scyliorhinus torazame. Next base: position 133,669,939 of record NC_092724.1, on the reverse strand, counting down.
TGTGTCGGAAACTCCCCCAGTGTCCATCGCGATAAACATTCATCACCAAGTCATTGCGGAGAATGGCTTTCATGTCCTTTCCACAAGCGTCCAGAGAGGGAACAGGCGAGGAAGAGGTCAAATTTGTTACAAATGCACACCTGAGGACAGATGATTGATAAAAAAAATTAACATGGGGCAGGATCAAGCCAATGTGCGGCAAAACCTAACAGCACAAGAACCTAAATGACCAGAACATATTTCAAACATGGTTTCTTTGACCGAGCTCCTCTGCTGTTTGAAGCGGTTTTACAGACTGAGCCATTGTAAGCTTCATTATTAAATCAGAAAAAAACAGGCGAGATGTTAAACGGCCATTCAATTCTAAATTACCGTTTTTCATTTTGTGTTTATTCATTCAAGGATTGCAGGCTTCGGTGGCTAGGTCAGCATTTATTGCTTTTCCCTAATTACCTTCAAGAAAGTGGTGGTGAGCTGCCTTCTTGAACTGCTGCAGTCCATGTGGTGCAGGCACACCCACAGTGCTGTTAAGGAGGGAGTGCCATGACTTTGGCCCAGCGACAGTGAATGAACGGCGATCTAGTTCCAAGTCAGGATAGTAAACGACTTGGAGGAGAACTTCCAGGTGGTGGTGGTGATGATCGCATATACCTGCTGCCCTTGCCCTTCTAGATGGTGGTGGTCTTGAACAAGAACAAAGACCAAGGAAAAGTACAGCACAGGAACAGGCCCTTCGGCCCTCCATGCTAAACTAAAATCGGATGGACCATCTAAACTAAAATCTTCTACACTTCCTGGGTCCGTATCCCTCCATTCCAATCCCGGCCAATGAAGGCAAGCATGCTGTAAGCCTGCTCGACTACCTTTCTCGGACTTTCAATACTCTGGAGGGTTCTACCATTCACTGTATATTCCCTACCTGCATTAGACCTTCCAAAATCCATTACCTCACATTTGTCCGGATTAAACTCCATCTGCCATCTCTCCGCCCAAGTCTCCAAACGATCTAAATCCTGCTGTATCCTCGGACAGTCCTCATCGCTATCCGCAATTCCACCAACCTTTGTGGAGTCTGCAAACTTACTAATCAGACCAGTTACATTTTCCTCCAATTCATTTATATACACTACGAACAGCAAAGGTCCTAGCATTGATCCCTGCGGAACACCACTAGTCACAGCCCTCCAATCAGAAAAGCACCCTTCCATTGCTACTCTCTGCCTTCTATGACCTTGCCAGTTCTGTATCCATCTTGCCAGCTCACCCCCGATCCCCTTTGATTTCACCTTTTGTACCAGTCTGCCATGAGGGACCTTGTCAAAGGCCTTACTGAAGTCCATATAGACAACATCCACTGCCCTACCTGCATCAATCATCTTTGTGACCTCTTCTAAAAACTCTATCAAGTTAGTGAGACAAGACCTCCCCTTCATAAAGTCGTGCTGCCTCTCGCTAATACGTCCATTTTCTTCCAAATGGGAGTAGATCCTGTCTCGAAGAATTCTCTCCAGTAATTTCCCTACCACTGATGTGAGGCTCACTGGCCTGTAGTTCCCTGGATTATCCTTGCTACCCGTCTTAAACAAAAGGAGCAACATTGGCTATTCTCCAGTCCTCCGGGACATCACCTGAAGACAGTGAGGATCCAAAGATTTCTGTCAAGGCCTCAGCAATTTCCTCTCTAACCTCCTTCAGTACTCTGGGGTAGATTCCATCAGACTCTGGGGACTTGTCTACCTTAATATTTTTCAAGATGCTGTCTAAGATGCCTTGGATAGTTCCTGCAGTGTATTTTTAAGATGGTACACACTGCTGCTACTGTGCCTCCTTGGTGGAGGAGGCAGGGTGAATGTTTGTGGAAGGCATGCCAATCAAGCGGGGCTGCTTTGTCCTGGATAATGTCAAAATTCTTCAAGCAAGTGGAGAGAGTATCCCATCAAATTCCCATCTCCTTGAAGATGGCGGACAGGCTTTGGGGAGTCAGGAGTGAGTGACTCGCTACAGGATTTCTAACCTCTGACCTGGTCTTGCAGCCACAGTGTTTATATGCCTAGTCCAGTTCAGTTTCTGGTCAATGGTAACTCAGAATGTGGAGGATTCGGTGATGGTAATGTCACTGAATGTCAAGGAGCAATGGTTAGATTCACTCTTGAAGTATTTGGCATTGCGTGCTGTGAATGTTACTTGCCACATATCAGCCCAAGCCTGGATAATGTCCAGGTCTTGTTGCATTTGGACATCGACTGCTTCAGTATGAGGAGTCGTGAATGGTATAGGACATTGTGCAAGCTTCAGCGAATATCCCCACTTCTGACCTTATGGTGGAAGGAAGGTTGCTGATGAAGCAGTTGAAGATGGTTGGGCCTCGGGAACTCACCTCAAGGAACTCCCGCAGTGATGTCTAGAGCAGAGATGACTTAGCTCCAACAACTGCAACCACCTTTCTTTGTGCTGGGTACAGGTATGGCTCCAACCAGTAGAGAAGTCGTCCCGTCCCCCCCGCCCGATTTCCATTGACTCTTCGATGCCACACTTGGTCAAATGCAGCCTTGATATCAAGGGCGGTCACTCTCTCCTCACCACTGGATTTCAGCTCTTTAGTAGTCCATGTTTGAACTCAGGCTATAATGGAGCTCAGGAGCCAAGTGGTCCTGATGGGACCCAAACTGAGCACCAATGAGCATGTTACTGATAAGCAAGTGCCACTTGATTGCATTGTCGATGACAACATCCATCCATCACTTCACTGATGATCGAGAGTAGACTAATGGTACGGCAATTGGTTGGGTTGGATATGTCCTGCTCTATGTGTACAGGACATTCCTGGGTATTTTTTTCAGATCAAACAATTACTGCCAAAATGAAACTCCCGCCTTTATAAAGTGCACATTCCCTGTCCTCGAGTAACAAACTAATGGGAGATAAAGTTAGCAGGTATTTAGAAATATGTAGTGGGCTATAGTTTCGTGGTTGATCCTACATATCCTTCACGAGTACACATTGGCAAACTTCATGGGCGGGATACTCCGACCCCCCCCCCCGGGCCGGTGTGAATCCCGCCCCCGCTGGCTGCCGAATTATCCGGCGCCGGGGATTTGGCGGGGGCAGGAATCGGGCCGTGCCGGTCGGCGGCCTCTGGCAGCACCGCCCCTCCCCCCGGCGATTCTCCGGCCCGAGTGGCTGCCCATTTTTGGCAGATCCCGCCGGCGTATGTTATGACAGGTATTTGCCGGCGGGACCTGGCTCCGCGGGCGGCCTCCGGAGTCCTCGGGGGCGCGCGGGGGGAATCTGGCCCTGGTGGGTGCCCCTATGGTGGCAGGTTAGGTGGATTGGCCATGCTAAATTGCCCTTAAGTGTCCAAAATTGCCCTTATGTGTTGGGTGGGGTTACGGGGATAGGGTGGAGGTGTTGACCTTGGGTAGGGTGCTCTTTCCAAGAGCCGGTGTAGACTCGATGGGCCAAATGGCCTCCTTCTGCACTGTAAATTCTATGGCCCGCGATCGGAGCTCACCGATCCGCGGGCGGGCCTGTGCCGTGGGGGCACACTATTCCTCCGCGCCGGCTGGTGGAACAGTCCGCGATGGCCAGCGCGGAGATGAACCCCCCTGCGCATGCGCTGGGATGACGCCAGCACACTCTGGTGCTCCCGCGCATGCGCCAACTTGCGGAGGCCCTTCCGGCACTGGTTGGCACGGCGCCAAGCCCTTCCGCGCCGGCGCGGCGCAAACCACTCCAGCGCTGGCCTAGCCCCTGACGGTGTGGAGGATTCCGCAACTTCGGGGCGGCCCGACGCCGGAGTGGTTCACGCCACTCCTTCCCGTCGGAGTTGCCCGCCCCGCCGGTTTCCGAAGAATCCCGCCACATATTTTCGAAAGGGTGCCACTGCTATCTTAGTTATTGATACTTTAACTCTTTATGACTGTTGTGTGCATGCCACATTTTTGCCATTCACTTCTAGCTCCAACTATTTGGAACACACACATATAATATATTTTCGCGGCACATTTCTGCTGAGCTATCTGCTTCTAACAATAGGAGCTGTCCTACTCCTGCTCTTAGCAGCCTCCGGTTGGAATCCCCACCCCCTCCAGAAGGACATTGGCACCTTTCAGCACAATGGAACAGACTTATTTTGTTTTAATTTATTTAATAGCCCAAATGCCGCAAGTCAAATATCAAATAACCACTAACAGCACCACCTATTTCCAAATAAAGTCAACCTATTAAGCAAGTACCCGGTTCCACTTCATTAGCTGTCAAGAGCTTGGCGGATGGCGCTACATAATAATCAACTGAAACTAGCCAACAACTAAGTCACCAAACAAACAAGTTTAAACATGCCCAAAATGAAAATATATCAGTACAGAACCCAGTTACTCATAGCCAAGCTAAACTCCACATTCTGGCTATTCACACTCCACCGGTCTCTTGCAGTTTTAATAAAATCTACCACGTTGATTTTTATTCCTAAAAGTTGAATGCTTTGTGACAAAGTGGCATTTAACACGACACAATGGCATCACTATGCCCAAGTCACATTGGGTGGAATTAAAACGCAGCGAGCTCTTTGAATGTTCATTGACTTTAAAAAAAAAAATAAGTTTAGAGTACCCAATTCATTTTTTCCAATTAAGGGGGAATTTAGTGTGGCCATTACACCTTCCCTGCACATCTTTGGGTTTTGGAGGCAAAACCCACGCAAACACGGGGAGAATATGCAAACGCCACACGGGCAGTGACCCAGAGCCGGGATCGAACTTGGGACCTCGACGCCGTGAGGCAGCAGTGCTAACCACTGTGTCGCCGTGACTGGAGAATTCTGACCACTGCGGGAGATATGTACACACCGGGTGCACGGTGAACTCACATTCGGGGTGTTGTGCTTCACTTTTGCCTGGAACACTTTGTTCTCTTTAACATTCTGAACATGTTAACTCATCGATTCACTAAATAATACATCCCGGTGAATTGTCACATGCTCTTACCAAGAGTGTATAGGAATGAAAAGCACTGAATTTCAAAATACTTTCAAACTGCAGATTGAAAGTTGACTCAAAGAAGAACATAACCACAGTTTTTAAGAACCCAAGGGGGCAGCATGGTGGCGCAGTGGTTAGCACTGCTTCCTCACGGCGCCGAGATCCCAGGTTCGATCCCGGCTCTGGATCACGGTCCGTGTGGAGTTTGCACATTCTCCCCGTGTCTGCGTGGGTTTCGCCCCCACAACCCAAAGATGTGCAGGGTAGGTGGATTGATCATGCTAAATTGCCTCTTAATTGGAAAAAATGGATTGGGTACTCTAAATTTTGGGTCAACTGAAAAATAGATACTCTCTGAACAGCCTGACAATACCTCCCCACACCTACTAGAATTATACCTACTTAAAGCCCCTCAGATTAGCATCAACAGCACCCAGTCTCAAAATGAAGAGGCGAGTGAGTTTGGGAAGGGGTGTTGTAATTGAGGAAGCTACATAGAAATACTGGTAGGTTAGAGAGAGCAGATAGAGCTCCAGTTCCTGGAGATACGAGGTGAAAGCACATTTTTAGCAAATTGACAGGGAAAACAGAGTATATCACCATGATGCTTTTTTTTTTAAAAAAAAAATGGATCAGTTAGAATGTTGGTTGGTACGGTCCACAAACAGACCGGCTAAGGGGCTGAACAGTTAGTGTGTCCAGGCAGTTTGGGATTTGCCGATAACCAGGGTTTTGTTTTGAAATCGGAGACCAATAGATGAAAGCTTTTCTCTCACTGTCACATGCAAGCTCTTTGGACCTCAAAGCATAAAACTGTCCACAGCTCAGCATTAAATAGTAATTTACACTTTGTAATGATGGCTGGGGAGGAAATTAAAACACTGACACTATTGCAATGGGGGCGTTAGTTGAAGGACAGGTCAGGTTAAAGATACAGGAGGGCATAGGATGCTGAACTCCGATTTGCTTATGTGATAGCTGTCCTGTCGGGTGACATCTTTGGTGCTCCCGTGTGCTGCTTCATTTCAGACACCTTTAAGATGTACAAGTACAAGTTTAGTACATTAGAACAAAAATACAGTACCAATAGGAATAAATGCCTTCACTTCCAGGTAGAGTCATAATCAGTTGGAAACATTGGTCTGAATTTTGGTGTGGTAGGGGCTCAACATTCCGAAGGGTCGGCGGGGACAGTCCAATGGCATTTTATGCTCTTAACAAGCATTAATTGGCAAAAGGCGGGAATTCCACCCTCATCAGAAGGAAGCCCAGTGTTAGAGAATTGCCGGCCAATCATATTGGACAGCAGCTCGCCAGTCCCTCCAACAACAGCACTGCAGTGGCCATAAGAACAACTGCATCAGGGAGCCTGAGACTAACCCAGCTAAGTGCAAGAGGTCTCATGGGAGGGAGGGTAGAGGTGCAGACGTCACCGGGCCTTTAGTGGAAGAGGGCACTCCAGTCACCCCAGAGAGAGGTTCTCTCTCTCTTCCCTCCGCACCCGCCTACAACGTTATATTGGCCACTTAAGGGCCTTAATTGGAGACGGGTGGGTTTCCCATCTGAGGCCTTGCCCGCCACTTCCTCCTACCTCAAGAACCCGCTGGGAGGGATGTAAAACTCTTAGCTATTAACTCAGGTTTCTCTTTCCACAGTTGCTGCCAGGCTTTGAGAATTTCCAATACATTCCATTCTGTTCTTAGGTCAGTTCCAAAACAGGGGCTGGTTTAGCACACTGGGCTAAATCGCTGGCTTTGAAAGCAGACCAAGGCAGGCCAGCAGCACGGTTCAGTTCCCATAACAGCCTCCCCAAACAGGCGCCGGAATGCGGCGACTAGGGGCCTTTCACAGTAACTTCATTGAAGCCTACTTGTGACAATAAGCGATTTTCAATTTCAATTTTCAAATCAGGTTCATATATAGTGTGAAAGGAGGCCATTTGGCCCATTCCAACTGTACTGGCTCTTTTCAAAGACCTGTCTGAGAGTCCCACCACCCAGCTGTTTCGTCACAACCCTGAAAATGAGTTCTCTTCAAGTACCTGCCCAACCCGCCCTTTGAAAATTCCTATGGGACCTGCTTCCACCATCCCTTTGGGATTATTTGTTCCAAGTCGAAACTTGCGTTGTATTTCCGCTGGGTAAGCTTCAGGTGAAGAAAGCTTTTTTAAATATAAAAAAAGCTAATCATTATTCTCAAATCGAAAGAAAAAGAAATGCAAAACCCAGAAGGATCTTAAAAGATTACATTAATAAAATGCTTTTTTAAAAAAAAAAAGACATTCAGGCAAGTGATGCCATAAACGTAAGTTTGTACCATTCTTTGAATGTCTGAAATGCATATATTTATTGTTCATGGATAAAAATCACACCTTATTCTATGTCCCTGAGGTTCCTGTCGAAGACAATTCACCATTCCAACAATTCCAGAATTGCCACAGCTAGTGACCGTAAGCCAGACTGGATCCTCAGAGTGCCCTTCCAAGATGCTCTGCAAGAAGAAAAAAAAAAATGTTTTACATAAATCAGCAGGTCCCATTGCAGTTAGATCTTTCAACTCAGGGCTGTTTGATGCCAAATTGTTAATTCAGGTGGTTTCATTCCTGTTAACAACAATTCGCTTTTTAACGTTGAAAAATATCCCACGGTGTTTTACAGGAACATTGGCGGAGACAAATATGGATATTGAGCCAACATAGGAGTGAGGAGGAAGGCTCACCTTGGAAAAACAGAGGCTCTAGAGAGGCTTAGGGTGGGGATTTTGTAGGATACGATGCCAATGGTGGAAGGGGAAAAAAAAAAAAAGGTGATTCATTGTGGAACAATGGTGGAAGGGAGTAAAAATATAGGCAGTCTAAAACAAGCTTTTGGCATTACCTAGGTGCGTGTACGTCATGAACAAGTCCAATGTCCACAGACTGAGTTTTTATGCAGCCCATCAGAAAACAAGGTTCCAATCAAGACAAGATAAAGTCGCCATAGTCCCCAGGTGACCATAGGCTGCTTTCCCCTTTTGAGGGGGGAGCTGACTGGTGGTGATTTAACCAGAGGATCACCACACCTCAGGCGAGGGCACGGTTGAGAAGGGCCTTCATAAACTAACTATAACTCATAAAAATCGATAAACTCCAAATCCTCTTCAAAGCTCTCGCTGAATATAACTGCCCAACGTTCAGAATGCAAATAAATCACTTACTTTCAGAGGCTCAATCCAGCTGAAATCTGTTGGGTGGGCCGACAGGAAAATTGGGTTCTTGGGTTCAACCTTTTTGCGACCCAGGAGCATAACAGAGCCATAGAAAGATTTCTTCATGCTAACCAGGTCCAGCGAGGCCTGGCTGAAAACCTCTGCCCACTTGCTCTGTTTGTATATAAAAGAGAGACAATTAGCTTGTAAAAATGCAAGTCTGCCTGAATCAATGATTAGAACTGGAGGTCCCATTGTGGGTGTTACAATTTCTCAATTTCAATATGACAACCGAGCAGAAAAGGTGCCCGGCGGTGGTAACATTTGGGCTAAGGGCCTTTATATACAATCGGGTCTCAAAGAGTTGGAGGCAACTCCTATTAGTTACCAGTTGTATTCGTGACTTGGGCTCAACTTGCTACGCAATCTTACAAACCAACCACTCAGTACACCTTGTGCTTGCTGCTGTTAGTGCTCAGATTGTGATCACTTCCACAATCCGGTTACACATTATCTCACACTACGAGAGGCAACGTTTATCTGTACACCCGGTCCACAAAGAGTGAAGCCATTAGGCCAAAACAAGTATCGAGGCACGAGGACTGCGGTGATGGTGATTTCCACTAGTCACTGTCTTGACACTATTCTGGACACAACTGAAAGGCCAACTCTGATCACTATTTAACAAAACCATTTTAGGATTAAAAAAAAAAAAAATTTTTGCTAAAGTGGTTTCATTACAACCCTGAGCAGCTTCCCTTGTATTCGACACAGTGTACTAGAAAACAGTGGGGCGATACAGAAAGTTCTTTTATTCAGCTCATATCAGTAAATATGGAGCACAGTCAGGACATTTTGTAACTGAAGTTAAACACACAACTGAAGGAAAAAAGAAATGTCCAAATTACCACACTATCATAATTTTCTGATTTCTAAGAAGTTCTGTCAAAAACAATCACAACTCTTGGGAACAAACAATCCGCAAATGCTTTTGGTTGTACATGTTAACCACCCATAAATTCAAGCCATTGATTCTTTGAAGATGCATTTCCTATATCGTAAGCATATTTGCATATTCAGTGGGTTTGCAGGCTCAAACATGTTATAATATTCTAGCAAAAATATCTGAAGAATCAATATAGGAACAGATTGACATCTTAGATCTGCTGTATATGGTATGCTTACAAAGGATAAATAGAATTAAACATCTGAAAATTATTTTACCTGCGTTAGAAGTCCCCGCAGTTGCTTAGGGTCTTTTCCTGTAAGGAATGCAATCGTCTCGCCAAGGATTTCTCCTTTGAGAAGGGTGTGCAGCAACACAAATCCACCATCTTTCACTGTGGCAGCCATATTGGAGGCAACCATCTGAGGGTCCTCAAAAAGGGATGCAGAACTGTTACAGACAACTAACTGGGCATTGGTAAGATTGGAAGTGGCAGGACTCATGGGATTCCACTGATCAATGGAAACACCCATCTCTTGAAGCAAGTTCTGGCTGGGTGACAGGGAATCAGGGTTCAGATCAGTGGCAATGTAGTCAAGGTTGATTACTGGCTGGTGGTTCAGTAAAGGGACAATGCGAGAATACAAATTTCCATTTCCTGCGGAGACCTAAAACAAAAACAAAAAAAAAAAAGAGGGCAAAAAATATTGTTAAGAAAACATTCATGCATGAACATAGAAAAATGTAAAGATAGGAAACGAGCAACTGATCCATCTGGACTGCCCCATCAGGTGGTAACAGTTTCACTGTTCAGAAAATAATCAACCAGAAATCTCCTGGCAGTCACTATATTTAAGACATCAGTTTGTGTAACGGCCTATTCCGGGTGGGTTAGTTATCACAGGTAAACGGGCAATGCCCAAATCAGAAGCATGATGCTTTAAGTCAGTGGTTCTGACAATCTCCACGGTGCTACTTCAACAAAAGCTTCACTGATACCATCAGAAATGACGTGGGAAAATTGGGTTCTGCATTTTAAAGGACAAGCGGTTTCCCATGTTAATTTTCCAATAATATATCGTAGAGAGATAGAAGGCTTACCGCTAAGGAAAGTGGAAAGAAACTTCCGATACTTGGGGATTCAGATCACTAGGAGCTGGGGAGCCTTGCACAGACTTAATTTGACACGGCTGGTAGAACAAATGGAGGAGGACTTCAAGAGGTGGGACATGCAGCCTCTGTCGCTGGCGGGCAGGGTGCAGGCAATTAAGATGATGGTCCTCCCGAGGTTCTTATTTGTATTTCAATGTCTCCCTATTTTAATCACCAGGACCTTTTTTAATAAAATAGATAGGAGCATTACGAGCTTTGTGTGGGCAGGGAAAGTTCCGAGAGTAAGGAGGGGGTTCCTGCAGCGCAGTAGGGACAGAGGAGGACTGGCACTACCAAACTTGGGAGATTATTATTGGGCCGCCAATGTGGCAATGATACGTAGATGGATGATGGAGGGTGAGGGAGCGGCATGGAAAAGGCTGGAGAGAAGGTCCTGTAAAGGGACGAGTCTAGAGGCGCTGGTGACGGCGCCGCTACCGTTCTCACCGAAAAAGTACACCACGAACCCGGTGGTGGCGGCAACACTGAACATATGGGGACAGTGGAGGCGACAGAGAGGGGTGCGGGGAGCCCTGGTGGGGTCCCCTATCAGGAACAACCATAGGTTCGCCCCAGGAAGAATGGATGGAGGATTTCAGAGCTGGTACCAGTTGGGAATTAGGAAGGTGGGAGATTTATTCATAGATGGGACTTTTGCGAGCTTGGGAGCACTGGAGGAAAAGTATAAGTTACCCCGGGGGAATTTCTTGAGATATATGCAGGTGAGGGTGTTTACTAGACAACTGGTGAGGGAATTTCCGCGGCTCCCGACACAGGGGATACAGGACAGGGTGCTTTCAGGGGTGTGGGTCGGAGAGGGCAAGGTGTCAGAGATTTACCGAGAGATGAGGGAAGAGGGGGAGGAGTCGGTGGGCGAACTAAAAGGAAAGTGGGAAGAAGAACTAGGGGAGGAGATAGAGGAGGGTATGTGGGCTGATGCCCTAAGCAGGGTAAATTCCTCTTCCTCATGCGCCAGGCTTAGCCTGATTCAATTTAAGGTGCTACATAGAGCACACATAACGGGGGCAAGATTGAGCAGGTTCTTTGGAGTGGAGGACAAATGTGGGAGGTGTGGTGGGAGCCCGGCAAACCATGCACATATGTTTTGGGCGTGCCCGGCACTGGAAGGGTATTGGAAGGGAGTGATTTCGCAGGTGGTGAAGGCCCGGGTCAAACCAGGCTGGGGGTTAGCTCTATTTGGAGTTGCGGAAGAGCCAGGAGTGCAGGAGGCGAAAGAGGCCGATGTCGTGGCCTTTGCGTCCCTCGTAGTCCGGCGCAGGATCCTACTCATGTGGAAGGAGGCGAAACCCCCCGGACTGGAGGCCTGGGTAAACGATATGGCTGGGTTTATTAAACTGGAGCAGATAAAGTTTGCCCTGAGAGGATCGGCTCAAGGGTTCACCAGGCGGTGGCAGCCATTTCTCGACTACCTAGGGGAACGTTAGAGGGAAGACGGATGACCAGCAGCAGCGACCCGGGGGGGGGGGGGGGGGGGCAGTTGAGTATAGGGCGATAGAGTACGAGGTTTTGTTACTTGTATATTATTACTAAATTGAAGGATTTTAAGAAAGGTGATTATTGTTCGAAAGTACTGGAGCATCGCTGAAACAAAAAATGACATTTATTAACACTTTTCGTGCCTGCAAGAAGGTGCAATCAGGTTTCAGGTCCTTGCTGTCCACCATTAGTACCAGCACATGCAAGTCCTCTGCTGTCCATTAGTACCAGCACATGCAAGTCCTCTGCTGTCCATTAGTACCAGCACATGCGAGTCCTCTGCTGTCCATTAGTACCAGCACATGCAAGTCCTTTGCTGTCCATTAGTACCAGCACATGCGAGTCCTCTGCTGCCCATTAGTACCAGCACATGCGAGTCCTCTGCTGTCCATTAGTACCAGCACATGCGAGTCCTCTGCTGCCCATTAGTACCAGCACATGCGAGTCCTCTGCTGTCCATTAGTACCAGCACGTGCATGTCCTCTGCTACCACCTAGTCACAGGCCAGCTCTGCATGTTCCTCTCCATGGGCTCAATCGCAGATTGCTCCAGCTCACTTGCAGTGTGCTAAAGACATTTGGGGGGGATGCAAAAGCAAGCTCTTCATCACTGGCTCTTGAATCACCCTGCTATATCTCTGCAAAATTTAATATGCTACATAGGGAGCCGGTGGTGAGGGAACTAAGAGGGGAAAACATATTAGACCTCATCCTCACCAACCTGCCTGCCGCAGATGCATTGCCCATGATCGTATCAATGGAGTGACCACCGCACAGCCCTTGGAGACAAAAGTCCCGTCTTCACATCAAGGATACCCTCCATGACGTTGTGTAGAGCTATCATCATGCTAAGTGAGATAGATTCACAGATCGAGCAACTCAAGACTGGGCATCCATGGGGTGTTGTGGGCCATCAGCAGCAGAACTGTACTCAGCCACAATCTATAACCTCATGGCCTGGCATATCCCCCACTCTACCATTACCACCAAGATAGGGGACCAACCCCGGTTCAAATGAAGAGTGCAGGAGGATATGCCAGAAGCAGCACCAGTCAAACCTAAAAATGAGGTGTCAACCTGATGAAGCTACAACACAGGATTACTTGCTGCTTTTGTTTGGCATGCAAGTGATAGACAGAGCTATGCAATCCCACAAGCAACGGAGCAGATCCAAGCTCTGCAGTCCTGCCACATCCAGTCGTGGACAGTTAAACTCACTGGAGGCTCCACATTTATCCCCAATGTTGGAGGAGCCCAACACATCTGTGCAAAAGACAAGGCTGAAGCATTCACTTCATCTTCAGCCAGAAGTGCTGAGTGGATGACCCATCTCTGGCTCCACCACAGGTCCCCAACATCACAGATGCCAGTCTTCAGCCAATTAGCTTCACTCCACGGGATATCAAGAAACGGCTGAAGGCACTGGATACCGCAAAGGCTATGGGCAACACTACTGAAGATTTGGGCTCCAGAACTTGACGCACCCCCACCCAGCTACAACGCTGGCATATACCCAGCAATGGGGAAAATTGCCCAGATATATCCTGTACACAGAAATCAGGACAAATCTAATCTGGCCAATTATCGCCCTATCAGTGTACTCTCCATCATCAGCAAAGTGATGAAGGAGTCATCAACAGTGCTATCAAGTGACATTTACTTAGCAATAACCTGCTCACTGACATTCAGTTTGTGTTCCGTCAGGGTCACTCAGCTCCTGACCTCATTAGAGAAACATAGAAAATAGGAGTAGGAGACTTCTCCCCTGCTCTGCCATTCATCAACATAGCTGATAATCCTGATCCTGCTCTCCCCCATATCCTTTTGTCCCCTTCTCCCCAACTTCTTTCTATGTCTAACTGCTTCTTGAAAGCAATGTTTTGGCCTCAACCACTTCTTGTGCTAACGAATTCCACAGGCTCATCACTCTCTGGGTCAAGACATTTCTCCTAATCTAAATGGTCTACCTCGTACCTCAGACTGTGACCCCTGGTTCTGGACAACCCCACCATCAGGATCATCCTTCTTGCATCTACCTGGTCTAGCTCTTTTAGAATTTTATAGGTTTCTATGCGATCCCCCCTCATTCCTCTGCATTACAGACTTGGTTCAATTATGGACAAAATAGCTGAACTCCAGAGGTGAGGAGAGAGTGCCTGGACATCAAGGCAGCATTTAATCAAGTATGGCATCAAGGAGCCCTAGCAAAATCAATGGGTGTCAGGGGGAAAACTCTCCACTGGTTGGAGTCATAAAAAAGGAAGATGGCTGTGGTGGCTGGATGTCAGTCTCCTCAATGCCAGACATCATGCAGGAGTTAATCAGGGCAGTTTCCTAGGCCCAACCATCTTCAGCTGCATTATCAATGACCTTCCTTCCAACAAAAGGTCAGAAAGATGTGCACAAGGTCAGATGTGGGGATGTTCGCTAATGATTGCACAATGTTCAGCACCATTTGCGACTCAAGACATTGAAGCAGTCCACATGCAAATGCAACAAGACCTGGACAATATCCAGGCTTGGGCTTTCAAGTAATATCTGTGCCACACAAGTGCCAGGAAATGGCCATCTCCATTAAGAGAGAATAAAACAATCGCCCCATGTCATTCAATGGCATTACCATCACAGAATCCCCCACTATCAACATCCTGGGGGTTACCATGAACCAGAAACAGGACTAGCCATATAAATACTGTGGCTACAAGAGCAGATCAGAGGCTAGGAATGCTGCAATAGGTAACTCACCACCTGACTCCCCAAAGCCTGTCAACCACCTACAAAAGCACAAGTCAGGAGTGTGATGGAATACTCCCCACTTGCCTGGGTGAGGGCAGTCCAACAACACTCCTGAAGCTCGACACCATCCAGGGCAAAGCAGCCCACTTGATTGGCATCCCTCCGACAAGCATTCACTCCCTCCCCCCCGACGCGTTGCGACAGCCGTGTACACCATCTGCAAGATGCACTGCAGTAAACTCACCACGGCTCCTGACACAGCATCTTCCAAACCCATAACCACTACCATCTAGAAGGACAAGGACAGCAGAAACATGGGAACCCCACCAGCTGGAGGTTCCCCTCCAAGTCACTTGCCATCCTGACTTGACAATTTCGCCATTCCTTCACTGTCGCTAGCCAGAATCCTGGGACTTCCTCCCCCAATAGCACAGTAGGTGCATCTTAACTACATGGCCTGCAGCGGTTCAAGAAGGTGGCCCACCACCACCTTCTCAAGGGAAATTAGGGATGGCCAACAAATGCTGGCCAGGCCAACAAATGCTGGCCAAGCCAGCAAATTCCACATACTCATGAAGAAAATTCCAACATGATTTTTAGTCAGGAATTCAAACACTTGTGGGGCGGCACAGTGGCATAGTGGTTAGCACTGCTGCCTACGACACTCGAGGATCTGGGTTCGATCCCGGGCCACTGTCTGTGCAAATCGCCCCTGGTTGGCGTGGGTTCACCCCCACAACCCAAAGATGTGCAGGGTAAGTGGATTGGCCACGTTAAATTGCCCCTTAATTGGAAAAATGAATTGGGTGCTCTAAATTTATTTTTAAAAAGGAATTCAAACACTTTAAAAATGCCGTCTGATGTTGGGGAGAGGTTCTGCCAAAACCTTATCAGTGAAAAGGTGATAATGCCATCTCTGTCTGCACCTCTGGCAGCTGGGTCAACCAGTCTTCTCCGTTCATTTGGTGTATTTAGGGACATTCCTACTGCTACTCGGTAGACACAAATGGGTTGGGAAGACTGGAACAGAAGGGGGCCATTCAACCACTCATGCGTGTTCCACCATTCAACTAGATTATGGTTCATCTGTATCTCAACTCCAATTAACTGCCTCAATTCTGGAACACTTAATATTCTTGCTCTGTTCGCAGCTTTGGGTGGAGAAGGAGAGATCAGCCGCAGTGCAGCAAGGAGAGACGGAAAATTCAGATCAAGGTGTGAGGCAACACGTTACCCTTTTTACTATTCATTTCAGTTAACCTCCCTTTATACCTGCTTTGGGTCTAGAATAGGATGCATGGGTCCCCAAATTTCTCCAGAGATTTAGGAAGAACAATTTCAAAAATCATAAATGTTAGTGTCAAGAAGGTTTCACCAACAGCATTATTTGCTCAATGTAAGATGTGTTGCTCAATCTAATAAACTGTAGACACATTTGGAGACCAGACACTAGATTGTGCAAGGTGTAGGTGCAGATTCAATTTCAATGGAAAATTAATGACACAGCTAATTATATTTGATTAAGCAGTACAGATTTGTATAGCAAATAATAGCAAAACACTTTGGCACATGACAAGATACAATACATCATT
Organism: Scyliorhinus torazame; assembly: GCF_047496885.1. Classification (NCBI taxonomy): domain Eukaryota; kingdom Metazoa; phylum Chordata; class Chondrichthyes; order Carcharhiniformes; family Scyliorhinidae; genus Scyliorhinus; species Scyliorhinus torazame. The sequence goes on along the minus strand of NC_092724.1, from coordinate 133,653,852 downwards.
TGCCTCAATTTCTCAAAGCCATTGCACACAAAAAGGCACATAGACAACACCTTGGGGTTGATTTCAACCAATCAACCCCATCCCCCCCCAAAACCATTCCACCCTTCCAAAATGTTCCAGAATGGCTGCTTGGGGTCAAGGCTGACGTCCTGTGCACATGCACCACTACTACACCTCACCCACACAGCTACAGTGCCGAATCATGGTAATCATTCCCTCCTGAAGGAAGGATTCCAGTGCCCAGATAGATTTAATTACTCCCTACAAGAAGCCCCATCACATCATTATAGCATTCTGCCTGTCGACGAGAAGAGCCAGGACAACATGCTGTAGTCAGCAAGGCTAGTGATTAGCTGATGGATCAGTACCTCTGGCAAACTCCCCCCTGAAAAAAGGTACACCTAGCCACTTTGCAATTACAATCATTATCTGCATTAAAACACATGGTAACCTGTCAATTTTAATCTTGATGCCCTACTGGCAATGCCCATTCAGGAGCTACTATGAAAAAATTAAAGTGAAGAGTGTGATAAAAATGATGTCAATCAAATGACCTATGGAATTTAAAATACCCTGAGCCTGAATTAGAGGCCTACCAGTATGGTTTTCCACATGGTCCACCGCCCAAAACCTGAGCGGTCAAAATCAAATCCTGCTACCTTATGTGGAGAGCCAAAGTAAAACAATACAGCTTTAAAAAAAAAAGCAGAAGTGCATTGGGGCTAACACTGAATTTGCTCAGACTTTTCAAACACAATTACCTTTGCTAAAAGTATAACATTTTACAGTCTCTCAATCATTTTGATTGGTTCAGAAGCAAATGGCTGCTAACCCAATCATATCTTATGAACCATCACAGCACTTTTAGCGCTAACATGGTTAGGTACCCCAGTCATCAACCACAGGGATAATAATAATCTTTATTATTGTCACAAGCAGGCTTCCATTAACACTGCAATGAAGATACTGTGCGCCACACTCTGGCGTCTATTCGAGTACACAGAGGGGAGAATTTAGAATGTCCAATTCCCCTAACAAGCATGTCTTTCTGAACCGGAGCACCCGGTAAGCATTTGGACAGGCTGCAAAGGAAGGGAACAAAAAGCTACCACAATAAAAAAAAGATTGGTAAACTGCTTAAAAATAACAAACTCTCAGTTTAGCACCCACTTCTTCTGTTAATTTGTAAAATTGCCACTGCTACCCACTTCTGACTAACATGATGCATTGTCTCCTCAATGCTGTCAGCACCACCATGTGTTTGGATAGAACCATTATTGAAGCTTCCGGTCAGAAAAATGGATACATGTTTCCAACGCTTCAAAATCACTCTGGAGACCAACAACATTCCTGGACTCGACTTCTCAAATCACAAATTCCTTCTTTCTCTCTCCCTCTTTTCCCCCCCCCCCCCCCGCCCCCCCCCCCCCCCCCGCCCCCCCCCCCCCCCCCGCCCCCCCCCCCGCCCCCCCCCCCCCCCGCCCCCCCCCCCCGCCCCCCCCCCCCAATGCTGAGCTCTGATGGGAAACAGCTCATTGGCTTCTTCCAAAATGTCATGGTCTGAGGTCAACCCACCTAACTACAAAGACCCACCCCATCTTTCCCTCCATCTGTGCCATGGGTTCACCTGTGATATCTGGCAGTGGTAAATGTGTTCCTGAATTTGAAGTAGATAATATGCACACCCTCATCCTTGTCCATCACATCACCTCAAAGAACTCCAGCAAATTGATTAATTTTATCATAGATCATGGAATTTACAGTGCAGCAGGAGGCCATTCGGCCCATCGAGTCTGCACCAGCTCTTGGAAAGAGCACCCTACCCAAGGTCAACACCGCCACCCTATCCCCATAACCCAGTAACCCCACCCAACACTATGGGCAATTTTGGACACTAAGGGCAATTTATCATGGCCAATCCACCTAACCTGCACATCTTTGGACTGAGAGGGGAAACCGGAGCACCCGGAGGAAACCCACGCGCACATGGGGAGGATGTGCAGACTCCGCACAGACAGTGACCCAAGCCAGAATTGAACCTGGGATCCTGGAGCTGTGAAGCAATTGTGCTATCCACAATGCTACCGTGCTGCCCACTAATTAAACATGACCTCTCCCTTCTGAATCCAATTCTTTTCCCTGCCTCTAACCTAAACTTGGGGTAAGGCACTATCACGAGAGTTGCGTCCAAAATACTTTGCTAGACAAAAAAAAAAAAAAAATGCCTTTACCTCTATAATCTTCATCTTCTTGCTAGTGGTGTTTTCCAGGGAGATATCCAGACAGGATTTCAATGCTGGGCCATCCAGTAATCCATTCAGTAACTCATCTTCATGTAGACAACCTTTTTCCGTCTCCACTGTCTGCTGCAGTTCTGACCAAAGATTCCCGTTCAGGTCTAAGCCACACAGTACATTGAGCATGTGCAGTAGTCCTTTCTCCGTGCCAGTGGTTCCAGCAAAGGCGGTTATACCAGTCGGCAGGCCAGAGAAAGAAAGCTTCAGGCCATGATTGGACAACTTGTCCTGCAGCTTCTGCACAAAACCTGGAAAAGCAGATGTTTAAAATCAGGAGAGGGCTGAAATGAGGAACATCAATCAGGTGGAATTAGAGGTAGCAAAAAAAGATTCTGTGCTCCAACGCGCTGCAGAATGGACAATAACGACGCCACACAGAGTCAGCTCCTCATTTTAAACAAGTCATCACCAGAAACATAGAAACTGCCAGGCATTTCCCCTGGAGAAGGAGAGAAGTCAGCTGGTTAGTTCCCATCCCATCTCAGTCATTCATTAGCAGCATCAGAGGCCTGGAAGAAGTACAATTCTTGTAGTTTGGGATGATGTGCAGCCCAAGGAAGTGTAAACGCAAGGGGAGGGTCGTGGGACATAAAGGCAGAAATGAGACTGCAGTCTGCCCAGCTATTACCGGTTTGATTCGTTTAGGGATAATGCGGATGAAACATTTCTCCGGCCATTGCGAATCACCTTTCCCGCTGGCAGTGCACCCCCGCCCATGGGTTTCCCGGCAAGTGGGGCGGCTGCAATGGGAAATGCCAAGCAGCGAACAGCGATACACCGAGAAACACGCAGCTGGGGGAAACCAGAGAATCCAGCCCCTTATTCCCATTTCTTTTTTTTTTTTTTTAAACCAGCGATATTCATTCTCCGGAATACCTGCTCACCTTTGCACTGTGCGAGGCAGGAACGAAGCTTCTCACTCCCAATTAGACAGTCATTCTCCAAGTATGGGGTGAAATGGAACTCCTGCAGAATCGGTTGGGTCTGCTGCTGATGCCGGCGTGGAGCTACTGTTGCATGTAACCCGCTGATCTGGACTCCTCCGGCTATAATGGTGTCGAGGCAACGATTCACAACGACATCCACAGCTGCGAAGAGGCGGAGAGAAAAATCAACTGTTCGAATCAAGAACCTCAGTTCCATTACTGATCTCGTCACTAAAGGTCTGCGCAGATTGCAAAATACAAAATGTGGCATTGTGCAGAATCATTTCTTTATGCCGCAGCCAGTATTGAAAGGTCAGCAGCTTCTGCTGCTCTGTATGAATACATTGATGTGTATTCATGTTTTCGAAATGACTTTAGTTGAAGTTCAGCAATGTCTTACAAATTTTACTGAACAACGTGCTAATGTAGCTTTTTGCAACATTGCAAGTGGAAGATGGGTCATTGTACTTATTACAGAATGCAAAGATCAACGCAGTGTCAAATCTCCATCAACTGAAGCAAAAACAGCTTTAGAAAAATGAGCCTTTTAAGAGCAAAAAGCATCTGTGAGGAGAGATAACAGAGTTAACGTTTGTAGTCTATGGGCCAAGTGCTGGCAAATGGGATTAGGACCGAAGGAAATATCCCATACACATATTGCCTCAATGCAAACTCCCCTCCTCCCCCACCAAGCCATCTGCCGTTTGTGCTTAAAAGTTGCTTTGTTTTGTTGCAATCTCTCACAGCTACAGTTTAATATCAAACACATTCTTCCTCCCTTCAGTTCTGAAGAGCCAGATCTGCTGAGGTTTTCCAGCGTCCTCTCTTTTTGTTTGATTCCAGCATTTTGCTCCTGATATTTCTTTTTTAAAAATGGATGTGGTCTGTTGGCAGCCTGGTAAAGTAGCCAAATTGTTTGAATCTCAGAACAAAAATCATAGAATTGACAGTGCAGAAGGAAGCCATTCGGCCCATCAAGTTACACCGGCCCTTGAAAGACCACCCCTCCACCCTATCCCCATAATCCAGTCACCCTACCTAACCTTTTTAGACACTAAGGAGCAATTTAGCATGGCCAATCCACCTAACCTGCACATCTTTGGACTGTGGGAGGAAACAGGAGCACCCGGAGGAAACCCACACAGACACGGGGAGAAAGTGCAAACTACAGAGCCACCAGAGGCCGGAATTGAACCCTGGTCCCTGGAGCGGTGAAGCAGCAGTGCTAACCACTGTGTCACCCTGTGTTTGCATTTTGTACCTACTTAACTTTCAAAAACTTAGGTAAATTTAAAACTTGATATCATTGTGCACAGTTACTAATCAAATGGACTTAGCTCACCACCTGGCACACAGACTTAAGTTGAATACCAATCACATAACATCTCTCCACTTTTGAAGGTTAAATATTCAAACCGCTCTACCAAATTTATCATAGTAAGCATCCCCCAAAAACCTTTTCTGTTTTCTTTGTAATCTTGGGCTCTCTCTTCATGAAGTTGTGGGTCGATGCGCACAGAGCGGATACGTGTTGGTACTCTCAGACTGCGACCAGCCAGTCCGGCCACAATCATCTGCAACATGGTGTCCAAAAGCGTCACCCAGTTCCCAGACCACAGCAACTTCCCTTTATCGCCTGGCACAAGAAAGTAGATTTTAATACATTACGATTCAGTCTCCCTCAGGTCGTGTGTTAAATGTGCCCCTTTTGAAAGCACAAAAACTGTGAAGTTTCAATATAGCACTTACCAGCATTATTAGATTCCAAGATTCCTTGGAAGTTTTTTCCATATTCATAGCCACGCAGACGCAGCTCTTTATAAATGTCATCAGGAGAAAGACTGAATGTTGTCTCTGTATCTTCAACCTCTGCATTTGTTTTTACCTGCTTCCTAAAGTCATTTAGGGCTGTTTCTTCCAAAAGAGTCACTTTTCCTGCAATTAGTAACGTTACAATATGAACATAAAATACAACTCATAGCAAAGAGCCTCGGCAATTTTTTTTAGAACATCAGAACATCTAATAATAATAATCTTTATTGTCACAAGTAGGCTTATATGAACTCTGCAATGAAGCTATTGTAAAAAGCCCCTAATCGCCATATTCTGGCGCCTGTTCGGGTACACTGAGGGAGAATTCAGAATGTCCAAGTCACCTAACAAGTATGTCTTTCAGGGAGGAAAACGGAGCACCCGGAGGAATCCCACACAGACACGGGGAGAATGTGCAGACTCCACACAGACAGTGACCCAAGCCAGGAATCGAACCTGGGACCCTGGCGCTGTGAAGCAACAGTGCTAACCACTATGCTACTGTGCTGCAAGGTTCCGTGCATTTCTGCCCTGGTTTGAACTTAAACAAAGCCTTTTTCAGCAATACTCAAATTCTGTACTACCAAGTGACTATTTTGTCCTTTTGCGACACAAATTCAACATCATCATTGAGAACTCTGCTGAGTATTGCTTTTCTGATTACACAATGATACATAATTATTCTATTATTAAATGCACAACCTGATAAAGTAACTGAAGTCTACAAATGGATTACTAAAATTATATACTTAAATCGTTTGAGCACAAACTGGCCGTAAACAACCTCAAGCAAATGCACCTTCACAACAAGCTATTTCTCTAGAAATGTGAATTATAGAAACATTTACTTCACCATCTGGTATCGATGGAGGCCCAACCAGGTAACACTGACTATCGTAAACTGCAATGAGCTAATAAATTCATAAAGTTTGCTGTGCTACATTGCAGATACTACTTTTGAATTCAAACAATAAATATGAGATAAGGAAGTCAGCACAGCAATATAAAAAGGACATGTACGCGGCAAGACACAAAAGGACGGCCTGGATTTATCATGGTATACAATGAAGTCAATTAGTGTCAACTTAACCACAGGAATGCAATCTTCCGAGTGTCACGTGGGCCCTTTGCGGTGTCAAGAACCCAGCAACTCGGAGGTGCGTGCACAGGTCAGAGATGCGAACAATTTGAAGGAATTGAAAAGGTGTTATTTTAAATGCAAAAAAAATGACAAGGACACAGTCTCCCTGGCTCAGAGGCACGTCTCCAACAGTATTGGAACTGATGCAATGAGAGCCCTCTCCTGGCAAAGAGGGCTCCCATTGGGCCACTGCTGCTTGGGCCTTAGCAGAACTCTCACTACTGAGACGGCCAGTAATTTGTCAAATCTCTGCCTCACATCCCCAACAGGGCAGGGATGCGGCGGTGGCCTGCTAATTGCCACCTCCTGCACGATTTCATCGGGAGTGGGAGGCCACTCCAGAGTGAGGTGGTAAAGAATGAAAAGTTTAGCATCGGGAAGATATGCCACCATTGTTGGTATGTTTGGAGTCTCACAAGAAGGCCTTGGATTTTCCTTTTTACTTCGTCGCCATAAGAACAGCCCAGACGAGATGATTCATTCGATCAGGAGCAAAGCTTTAACCAACGGGACTTACCGCTAACAGCCAAGCTATTGTTCTCGGAAACCTCAAATCTATTTGATGCTGGCATCAGCCGCACTTCAAGCTGTACAGAGCCTTGAAAGAAGAACAAGATTTTTAAAAATATCAACAGTGGGATTCACAATGACCATTTTTAACTATTTGAAATCAAGAAGTGGCGCAACTTCATTTCGTTAAAAGTCATAGAATTGTTACAGTGCAGGAGGCCATTCGGCCCATCGTGTCTGCGCCAGCTCTCCAAATGAGCAACAGGACTTAGTGGCCTTTCTCTCGTACCCTTGCAAATTTTAAAGAATTTTATCTATAAAGATAATTTACAAATCTAAAGTGTTTTTGCGTATGTAATTAATGAGACGGGCGCGACCTAACGGAAAAGTTTCTAAGTGTCATGTGTGGAGGATTTTGCTGGCAGTTTCTCTAGGGCTCTGTCGGCGAGTTCCCCACGGCTTTTTTGAGCCCTGGGCAGTTTCTCCCTGGTCAAGTCCACACTGGGGAGCCGAACCCGTTGGCCAGACCAGCTCCTCAGAGACCGGGCCACCATTTTGCAAGGGTGCTCCGATTTCCAAGAGGGCTGGTGGGTCCCCACATCACCCATGGGCAATGTCATCCCACACACACATGGGCATTACCCCACAACACCCCAAGTGTGGGTTGCTGAGGGGCTCCCTTTTCCAGGGCTTCCAATTCCCCCTATTGGGCCCCCCCCCCCTTCAGGATCCCCAACCATCACCCTCCCCCCCAACCTTCCGGAGGCCCATTCACATCCACCCTGCAACCCCCCCGCCCCGCACACTTTCATATCTTCCCTCCACCCTCATTTCAGGCATGGCTCCCCCAGGTGTAACTGGCTGCCAGGAAGCCCACAGGAGACCCATCCTGGGATCTGCCAGAGCGCAACAAGGCCAGTAAATCGTGCCCTTAGTGTTTTAAAAATGAAGGGAAGGTATCAGATACCTACAAAGAACTTATGGAGTCGGAGGAAACTCAGATAGAGGAACTAAAGTGCAAGTGGGAAGATGAGCTAGGGGTAGAGATAGAGGCTGGTCTGTGGGCGGATGCCTTAAGCAGTGTTAACACATCCTCATCATGTGCCAGGCTTAGCCTGATAAGGTAGTCCCCCGGGCACACAAGACGGGGGCCTGGATGAGCAAGTTTTTTGGGATAGAGGACAGGTGTGTGAGGTGCGCGGGAGGTCCAGCAAATCATGCCCACATGATTTGGGCATGCCCGAAGCTTAGAGAGTTTTGCTAAGGCTATGTCCACGGTACTTAAAACACAGGTAGTGCCGAATCCAGAGGTGGCGATCTTTGGAGTGTCGGGAAGAGCCAAGAGTCCAGGGGGAGAGAGGCGCTGACGTTTTGGCCTTTTCCGCCCTGGTAGCCGGAGACGGATACTGTTAATGTGGAGGGACTCTAAGCCCCCGAAATTAGAGACCTGGGTTAGCGACTTGGCTGGGTTTCTCAGTGCTGAGAAAATAAAGTTCGCCCTGAGAGGGTCAATGTTAGGGTTCGTCCGGAGGTGGCTGCCATTCGTCGACTTTCTCAGGGAAAATGAAAATGTCAGCAGAGGCAGAAATCTAGAGGGGGGTGGTTTAGGCTATTGTTTCATTGTTGGGGGTGTGAGGAACTTGATAGGGATGGAAATGTTTTATATACCATGTTTATGTTGCCGTTATCATTATTATGAAAACTACAAATACCCTCATAAAATGTTTTTTTTTTTTATTAAATGAAATAAAACCAACAGAAGAACAGTTGTTCTTTTGT